>NC_141146.1:11148214-11467857 GCF_053477565.2 Lygodium microphyllum | reverse complement strand
TATGCAATTGTCTCGTGTTGAATATATGGATGTTTATTTCAACACATGTTTATGCTTCCGTTGCTACATCCACTTTCTGACAGAAACAAGGTATACGTAGGAATTCAAATGCCACCAATCTCATGCCATGCGAGTATAGAACTAGTGGGCCAGCCAACAATAGCAAAGCAGCATGCATGAACATCCATAAAATGGGTATTGCGCAAGATACATGTTCACTTCTTTCTTTCCTTCTGACATTTGTTTAGAAAAATGTGGCAAATTCGTCCACATGTAAAGCAGGCATGAAATCCAAAAGGGTAAAATGGAACTGTATTTTTGCAGAGCCATGAACTGTAAGAAAGACATCAAAATCACCCAGTAATCTTTACAAAGATTTGAAACAGGGAAGCACCATCAAGCAGAAAAGAGAGCACATATAGCAACGTAAACTCCTGAATAAACACTTCCAAGCCATGAGATAATCTAATACAGTCAAAGCTTCATTCCATAAAACATTCATGGTTGCTCTCTAAAATAAAAACCTTTCACATAAGATTAGGTTGCTGAAATTTTTCAGAGTAACACTATTGGAGATGGATTTTGATTTGCCAAAAAAACTTGTTATTCACCAATCCAATCACCTGCCTTCACCAAGTATAGCTCCAACGCCAGCTGCTCTTGCTTCTTGTCCATCTTCATTAACACCAAAAGCTATTGCACCTGTTCCTGCTACAAGCACACAGCCATGCAGTCTTCCAAATGTACCACTTGCCAATGCAGCCACAGAATCATTGTACACTGCTAGCTCCACATCACCTAGAAATATCTCCCTGCAATATTGAGGAAATTTGTGAGATATCTCCCTTCAAGTATTTTTTGATTAACTAACATGCACTCTTTGAGAAATATTTCCAGCTGTTCCACAAAGATCTTCTTGCAGCATAAAAATATAATCCCATTCCTCAAGGTTCTCAATAACATATTTTAAAACTAAATGAATTATCCTGCCACACTCCATAATTTGGGATAACTCTTCTGATTGTTGTCCAACTTAGTAGCTTTGACATTACAATTTGACTGTAATAAAAGTTACAAGTGTTCATAACCATTCACATCTTGTCCTTCGTTTGAAGTACTCCATGTCATTTACCAGACATGCATTTAAGATTTCTCTGATGCCCAAAGTCTTAGAAATTCATACAAGGAGAGTAGCTAGTAAGGCACAAGTGCTATAGAGCACACTATCAATGATCACACCTAGCATCAACTATAGTGCACTCGCCTCACTGCTACAGGGGTCTGGAGTCTGAAGTCACTCATAACAGTGTGCTTTCGTAGGAGAAACTTGGAGCATTTTGGTGACCAATAAATGACATTTTGACTACTTGGAAGTGTGTTTGCTGCATACATGCCATCAGTAAAACCATCTCATCCAACTCCAAGCAACCTGCACTGATTTCCCATATTTTAAAGAGCTTCATGCATCAACATATCAGCACAAGAACTCTACTACAGCTCCACCTCACCAAGGATGGCCACTGAATTTATGGCAGTAGATTGAACTTTGAGTCTTCAAACATGCTTGCAATTATGGACGAACACAAAGTAACTTTGCTTGATTCATTTGAGTTACTAGGGATGCTCCATGGGCTATAGCCCCAATTGACCAAACCTCTGAACACATTGGATTAGTTGGCAAAGACACAAGCACAAGAGCATAAGTCCCAGTAATATCTTAGCCCTACAGCAGCTATCATACACCAATACTTCTGAGAGGAACTGAAGCTTTCCCTAGTAAATTCTAATAGGTGAACCACATTTTACTTTGATAATAACCTGTTGAGAGCATGACGCACCATGTGACAAATCGACACAGCCAGAAATCATGTCCATGAACACCGATACTTTGATTTTCATAAACCAGCTTGCTATATCGAACAGTTTAACAAAGTTGGAAATTCACCAGCAAGAAAAGATGCAAGCCAGTAAGAAGAGATAGAAAGATTCTGAAACTAACCGGAGCCAATGTAATATGTGTTGTTGATCAGAAGGATGATCCACCCCAGACATACCCACACAAACAGCTCGGACTGCAGTGCGGCTCTTGTTTGCTTTCATAAGGGCCCCTGCAAGCACTGTCTCTATAGCAAGTTTGGCTGCATCGTCTGGGAAAAAAGAATGAGCATGCACAATCAGCTAGATTCTTTCAACTGGATCACACATACAGACCATGTGCCTCTAATCTCAGCTACATCCCTCTAATGTCCACTACATCGAATGCATGAAATCTGACTACTTCTAATGAACTAATCAGTCAAGCTAAAGGATTGGATGGCTTGTCAATTAAAACTTATTCGATCACATGCATACACATAACAGTGCCATTGATTGATCAATCCACTTGTTTCAGATGCCATGCCAGGGGTGACAAAATGATCATGAAGAAAAGTTCTCTCTCAAGGTGATCCATCTTATTTATCAAAAACTTTCTTATAGCACATAATATACTCGCAATGTCCTTATATTAACATCCTGAACAATACAGCGAATCATTCATCATCTTTTGAGAAATATTCTGAATCCTCCTTCTTTGATATCCTTCATTTTTACTCATGCTGTATTATATCAATCCACCTTCAAGGGCCAAGCCAGCCATCACCGCTTCCACTCCACTTGACTGGAATCAGAACATGTACAAGTTCCAGCATCACTCCAAGTATGACCGATCTAGGTTTTGCTCTTCATTTCACGAGAGGTTTTTAGCATTCTCCCATGTGGGGCTCTTTTCCCTTGTTTTTCCCTATAGTGTTCGACATCATGAGCTTTTGCAGCTAGGTATGCAATCCTTCCCTCGTAGAAGCTCATGATATTCCCATAATTCACAATGTATGAAAGATGGTGGGTATTTGTCTTGAGAAAACACATATAGCAACATTTAATCTGTTACCGTTTGGCAAAATCAAGCACGTGATTTCAGAATTACAGGAAGAATTGAAATGGCTACGGCTACCTCCAACACTGTTGCGGTTAGAACCTCCCGTCTCCGCACGTCCAAGGACAGGAGGAGACTCGTGAAACGAATCTGAATTCGGCACCGCGATGCAGACACAGACAGTCGAGGTAGCTCCCCCATCCACCCCTAGAACCACGTCCCTGTCCTCATCTCTGATCGGAATCTCGGCCTCGAATTCCCACAGCTTGGAACGGCGGGATCTTTTCATGCCTGCTCTCTGCGAATCAAGAAGGATCGATCTGGTACTTATGGCCGCTGCAAACTATGCAGAGGATGGACAAGATCTGCCTATAACTCGTCGCAGTAGAAGCATTTCCTCACGATCGATCGAGGATTGATGAAAAAAGGGGGCAGGAGAGCCTCGCTATGGTCGCAGTGGGTGGCAGCAGAAAGAGAATCATCAATTATAGATTCAACAATTCTACGACAATTGATTGAAGAAAAACAAACCCCAAAACATAAAAGAGAGAGAAACTAAGCATAAAAGAAAGAGAAACTTACAAAAGCAACAAATGTCTAAGCCCTTACATACAAAGGTAAAGTCGGAGGGTATTCACTTAAATCATTTAAAATTCGAGTAAATTTCTCATACACACACACACACACACACACACACACATATATGAGCAATGGCCAATTTGATTTGTGGGTGGAATTGCCTAAGTCCTCCTACAAAACCATGTGTTATCGCATTCACGACAACAACTCAATTAGTATTTCGTTTATCCGATAACTTTTAACCAACATATACATACATCATATACATCTATAGACCAAATAGGAAAATTTCCTACCTTTTCAGGTACACCAAGTTTCTCAGGTTTCTTGTCGTTGTCTTTAGAGGACGAATGAGCATTGAGGAATTCAGGATCATGATGCTCATGGTGTGGGTTTATAGGTTTAAAGGTTTTTATCAACAACATCATCATCATCAATAACACTAACACCATCTTCATCAGAGGAGGAGATAGTGTATACTCTATGATTGTAGGCATTGGCATCAATATAATATCATGTAGAAAAACTTTCATTAACATTGAACTCCAAAGATTCACCCATAGTCTTGGAATCAATTTTGTTGTTAATATAGCTTCTTACATCATCTCTGTCCTAATGATCTAGTGCAATCTTAAGAGGCATTGCACATTGGAGAGCATCTTCTTTTTGCAATTGAGCTTTTGTAGTGAGTTGATCAATTTCAGCAAAAGCAGTTGTATAATCACACTATGTCCATTCTGGGAAAACCATTTTCAAATATTCATCCAGTTCTTGGTATGCAGGCTTCTCATAAGGATTTCAAAGAGGGGCTCTAGTAGCATAACCCATACAGTCGAGTAGCATTGGTCTAGTAGTTGAAACCAACACCATTTAGACTCTACGAGGGAACTTGTTGTTCAGGAAGAAGTGGAACATAAATCTTTTGGATTTGATACAATAGAGATTCCACCTTATCAGCATCTTCATGCATAGGGGCTTTTCCCTTATCAGAGGGATCCACCACAATGTGAACATTCAAAGATCCTAATGTAGGAAACTAGAATAGAGGAGACCATCCTTTTTGTAGATGCTTACCGAAATGACATCCCAAGAAATCTCAAGAGGAGACACATAGGAAGCAACACTAGCATCTATCAGAGTAGTAGTTGTAGTAGAGATAGAAGGGGAAGCTACCTATACAAAAGTTTCTACTTTTCATTGAAGTTTCTATAGTAGGTCTTGTAATGTTTCACATAAGGTCACTAATTTGTCCATTCTTTCCATAAGGCCGGTAAGAGCAAGATGTGTCCAATTTGCTATTTGTAATTCAGCAAACCAAGTCATATCATCCTGGGGGCGTAAATATGGTGTAGCCTTGTATACATGACCTTCATACTAGAACTCTACTCACAACATTTAAAACATTGACTGCAGCTTTTTCAATTAGTTTCTTACAATGAGCACATACTCCATTTAAGACTTGAGCATGAGGATAGGCTTGAGTCAAGAACTTTAAGGAATTAGCCCATTGTGACAGTGAGACCCTCAAAGCAAGTTGTGTAGGAGTAGCAATATCAGGGATTTTCTCTTTTTCTTTTTCTGGGGCACCATTTGGTAGTAAAAGAATTTTTCCTTTTATATTACGGACACTAATCTGTTTTGGTGGGAGTAACTCTTTCTCTTGGAGTGATGCAATATCAAGTTGCCACCCACTCAATAGGAAGTTGTATATCATACCAATTTATACGTTCTAGAAGAAAACTTTGAGTTGTATCATTAGCTTTCATGAAAATGGTCTACCCTTTATCCTTGTCTATGTCGACACCTTCCAAAACTCTAGAAATTGCAGAGACATAGCTCAAAACACCATCCTATATTGAATAGCAAGATGAGTGAAAGAAGCTTTCATATTTAGACCTGAAGTGTCGATGTGAAGGAATAATAAGTCTTAGAGATAAGGATCTTCTACATAAATGGCATAATTAGGGCATAGTTCAAAAAGGATAGGGCCATTAGATAGGGGAGAAACAGTAGCACCTATGATTATATCCATCAATTCATGATGATGAGTATCTAACACAACAATCATATGTTAGATATGCTCAATGCCCCACCCCATAAGGTGCCACCAATGATCCATAGTGCTCAAAGCTCTAATTCCCCCATTATGAGGAGAAGCCATATGTGCACGGATATTGGTTGAGTCCTGACTTGTATATCAAATGAGGTCTATGTGACCAGATGGCAAAAGGGTGACCGTTGTGGACCTAATCTTTGGGTTAGATGAAGTAGTTAAGCTAATAGCAACTCGAGGCACATTGCATCGAGTTGCGGGTAAGGGAGTTATCAGGGGCCCCTATTTTGGGGTTTGGGGGCTGCAAGACTGGGGGGTCCCAAGGGGGCCAGTGGTCCCCCTGGCGGGGGTCCAAGGGCAGCACCCTCGGCCCGCCAACGGTAAAGGGAATATTCCCTGGCCGACTAGTGGAGGCTCATATGGTAGGTTGGTCAGGCCGACCTAACCACCTTCACGGGCTATAAAAGCTAAACCCCTTCACAGCCATCCATCATCTATCTTTCACCCAGTCATAGTTATTCCAGCTAGCCTTAAGCTCTTCACCTATCTTTTGTCTAGATTGCCATCTAAGCTTCACAGTGAAAGCGCACAAGTGGACAGAGCCATCTTTGTATCAATTGTTTGGAGCTAAAGAAATTTTTTTTCTTCTCTTATCTGTTGTGTACTCTCTATCTCTTTCTCAGATTCTATTCGCTACGCTGTGTAATTTTTACATGGTATTAGAGCCAAGGGCACTCTAGGGATTGAAGAGTGGGCAAGAAGCCAAGGCTTCAATAGCAAAGAGGAACGATGTCATCTTCCGAAAAGTGGTTCTGGCGTATCAAGAAGTGGCGCAAGAGGTGGTGCTACTATACTGGCTATTCAAACATTGAGGATTTGTCCACCAACCTTCAACAAAGGCAAGTTAGATGGTACAAACTACACCTTGTGGAAGTTCAAAATTATAACTATTATTCATTTTTATGAGCTTTTGGAGACTGTGCTGGGAAAACCACAGCCTACCCCCAACCCATCAAATTCTAGTGTGATGATTTCTCTGAATGCAGATCTTCTACAAGCTTGGAAACGAAGGAATGTAGATGCATTGTGTGCCTTAGTTACAAGTTGTTTTGACAGTGTTCTGACTTTGATTCATAGCATACAACTAAAGCATCTGAGGCTTGGAATGTATTGAGTCAGTATGAAACACGAAATCAAACAAGGATTCAAAACTTGGAGAATCAACTAGGAGCGGAAAAGTTTGCTGAAGGAGAGACGATTGAAGTATTCATCACTCGGATTAAGAATCTGCATGACCGTATGGCTAGCGCTGGGGTACAAAAGACTAGCGAGGAGCTAGCTCACATGTGTCTTTGGATTTGTCCACAAAAGTTTGATGGACTAGTAACTATCCTTAATACTCATGTGAGACCTCAATATTTGACTTTTGAGGAGTTTTGTGCATTTTTTATGGAGGAGGAGTTGAGACTGAAAGCCTGAGAAGAAACTAACAATGGTGAACTCAAAAAGCTTTCAAATGTGTTGTATCTTGGTCATGAAGTGAGGTTCAAGAAGACATGTGCAAAAATTCTCGACGATGCTGGCAAAGTTGTTAGCAAAGGAGAAAGAAGGAACAACCTGTATATGAGTTAAGTGCTCTTATAGCCACCGCTGGAGTGGGCACAAGTAAGCTTTGGCATGATAGGTTTGCACACATTGGATTTGCAGTGTTGAAGGAGATGCACAAGCAAGGTATAGTTGCTCACCTACCTGCAGTGATTGAATTGAAGGAACCATATGAAGCTTGTATGATGGGCAAGCAATAGAGAAAGGCATTTCCACATGAAAGTAAGAATAGAGCACAGGCTCCTCTAGAGTTTGTGCATGTTGACTTGTGCGGTAAGATGCCTACATAGGCCTTGGGGGGATCTTCTTATTTTATGTTGATTTTCGATGACTACAGTAGGAAGATGTGGGTGTACTTCCTTCGTGATAAGGCTCAAGCTTTTGGTAAGTTTAAAGGATTGCTAAAACTTGTTGAGAATGAAACATGAAAAGTGTGAAGAAATTTAGAACAGATGGTGGTGGTGAGTAGTCCACTATGAAGTAGTCCCAAGAGTTGTCCCTATCCTTAAGGAGGAGGAAGCATCATCTTCAAATGATGAGGAAAAAGTTCACCAACCTGACATCACCCCACCAGAAAAGCCATTGTTTCCTTGGGTGAAGCAACTCTATGAGCACAATAATCCTATGCCTACATCTGTTGAGGAGAAGGTAGACGACATTGAAGTCAACTCCCTCGTCAATCCAGACCTCAAAAGTGTGTGTGCGCCGAGCGATGGCCGTGATGTGTAGGTATGCTAGTGCTACTACCTCTTCATCCTTATTCTCTAATTCAATGATGGTGGCTACGCGGACATTGACAGCGGCTTCTAGCATAAGCGGCTCATGTAGTGGGTGTGTGGGAGGGTAGTACTTCTTCATGCAACTGCCATTAAAGAAGTCTATGCCCTCACCTTCAAGGGTTTCAAGTTCTACATTGCACATCCTACTAATGGTGTACACTCTTAACCCTTAGAATTGTTGGGGGTAATGGTGCCTCTGCCTAGCAGCCCATGAATTACTATACTAATAGTACCCGCCTTTGCACATTGCAGGTGGCGGACGCCCATCACCGTCACTTTATTCTTTATTCTTTTAGTGATAGTTTGAATAAAGGAAGGCCTGGTCACACATTGTGACTGTTGGAGTTCCCATTTGGTCTCTCTCTCTTTCTTGCTCTTGCTCTCCTGCCATAGCTCTTCCAAGAAAGCTTCAATCCTTCTCACCTTTCAACTAGTATCAAAGCATGGTTGCTTGACCATTTTGACTTGGTTCATGACTCCTTCAACTTCCTATCGATTACCTACACTCATGGGGTCTCCTTCTCGGCAACCATAATTGACTCTCCCGAGCTCTTGTCACTCCCCAGCTTCTCGAGCACCTACCCAGCCCATTTGGGCACCCTCAAGGCATTCCTTTACATCTATTGGAGCTCTCTTTTGTTATTTTGCTTCAGTCCATAGGTTTTGTGAAGCAAGGCAGCCATGTCCTCTTGCTTCTTGTGAAGCCTACACTCTATCGGTGACTTTGCCCTTCAAGAGGGAGCTCCTGGGGGTCCTTGACTACTCCCCAAACCTTGCCTTGACCTTGCCCAACCCTTCCACAGGCCCCAGATTAGTTTGGGACAACTTGAAAACCTATACAAATTTTCATTTTTTACTTCAGCCCTCCCTTGGCACTCATTGCTAGCTTGAAAACACTTCATTTAGCACTTGGGAACACCCCCTTGATGCTCGGCATTGGTGGTTATCATTGCCATTGATTTTTGGACTGATTTACCTCAATCTAGGACTCTTTTCCACATTCCACATGTAGCCACAAAGAGTTTTACATCAGCAGTTTATGTTTATGCTTGGTTGGCATTGACATTTGATGCCTGGTTGGTCCTGAATGCTCCTCGAATGCTAGGGGAATGTATGCCTATGATGTGAGATGCTTTTGAGGTTGCATTCGCTCAACCATTGAATTTTTTACATAGTCCATAGGCAGCCCAAAATAGGGCATCCCCCTGTCATTACACTTTATGCCCATGCTACATAGTCATTTGATGTTCGATTATGCTCGATTGGTGCCTATATGTACGAGAAAGTATGCCTATGGTTTGTCTATGGTTTTGAGCTTGTATTGAGCCACTTTTTGCTCAGTTTTGGACATTTATTTGCTGCCGGAATATTTGGGGCTGAAGCCCATTTGCTTATGTTTGGATATGCCTCTTGGAATCAGGCTATGTCTTGGATGTATACCTTGATGTAGTGACTCTCAAGGATCGACATAGAGTTTGGATTTGCTCTGGGATCATTGGTTGAGCTTGAGCTCACTTCACGTAGCATTTGGATCTCCATCTTTGATGTGCTTTTGGCATGTACTTTGCTTATACCTGACCGATCTTGACTTGCTTGGCCTATGCCACTACTACATACCTGTTACATTGTCTGGAGTTGGATACTACTGAGCCTTGCTTTTGCTTGACACTTGATTTCTTGGAGCTTACTTTGGCTATTTCTCAACTTTCCAAAGTTATAGCTTGGATGTACTTGATGTCTCAAGATGCTATGTACGGATGCTACCCGCCTTGGTCCATCTCCACTTAGGTTCGTCTAGGAGGAATCTGAGAGGCTTGAGATTAGCGGCAAGGTTGCCAATCAATTTGCATGTCAAATACTCGAGGATCTTGTGAACTTCTAGCCTATTGCTAGGAACACGGAAAGAGATAGGCCTTGGTCGGCTGCTTGAGCTCTTGTCCATCATGCAGAGTGGCACTAAGGGCTTCTTCTTTGACACACTCACAGTTTTGCAGCCCGTTTGTACATCCCCTCTTTGTTTGAGAATGGGAGATCAATGATCACTAGGACGTGCATCCAATCTCGCTCATTCTAGGACCCACCAAGACTAGATTTCCCTCTTCATCATATGAGACTTAAGGGTTCACATAGGTTTTGTTGTCATTAGGCTCCTCCACATAATGGATTGGAGCATCACTCAATGGATGGGTCACGTAGGGTCCTGGTGGTCTGGATATGCTCGTCGGGTTGATTTCCATCCTAGGGATGAAAGGTTTTGCATTGTTTGGTGCTGGGAGTGCCAGTTGGGCCCCTCTTCTAAAGAAATTTGGTGGCATGTTCCCTAGGTATGGCAGATTCTATTGCTAAACATGGGGGAATCTCCTAGGAAACCTAAAGTGCATGGCATCATGGCCAAACCTACCACAATTCGTGCAAGGCCTAGATCTAGGATCGTGGCACTCACTTGAAAGGTGATTGCCGCCACAATGCACACATTGGACATGCGGTCATGTTGGTTTCCTCACCAATTCCTGCAGACATGCTAGCTCCACATTCTCACCTCGACTAGCTCCTAGCCTTGATCTACACTCTTCCCCTTGTCCTACGTGCTAGGGATTGATCCCTCGCTCGAGATTGTGGCCCTCTCTGAGGTCCTTTGACTAGGGCTGTAATAGTTTGAACTTCGAGAGCTTCTCTCTCTTATCTGGTCATCCACCTTAATTGCTTCATCAAAGACCCTAGATATCACGTCTCACTACAAGCTAGAGTTACTTGCCAAAGCCTTGTACAACTCCTCGCTATGGATTCCGTTCATGAACACGATGGAGACAACTCTTTCATTTGGTTGCTCATTCGTGGGGATTCTCTTAAAGAGGCTATGCACATGAGTGACGTAGTCTCTTATGTCCTCCTTGTCCTTTTGATTGACGTTCATCAGTCGTCAAACTATGAGGTTATCAGATTATCCTCCTTCTGAAAATCTCTTAATGAAAATATCCTTTAGTCGGCAAAGTTTGCCCGCTCCGCCACATCTAAGCTAGTGTACCATGTCCTACATTTATCGCCTAAGCAGAGCCCAAATGCCTAGGAGCATTGTGCAAGGTCCCTGAGACCATTGGCCTTGCAAACTTTCTTGAACTGCTCTACGAAACTGTACAATTCACTACTAGGCTAGTACTTGTCCAGTCGCTTAGCTACTGCATGGATTTTTGATTGGCTCTTTGCTCCTTGAGTGATTCCTAGGCCTGAGAGTAGAGAGGTCGCTAGTGTTGTTGCACTCTATTTAGCACCCATTCTGTCCATGAGCCGCTTGGTCACAAGCTCGCTCAGCGCATGAGGTCTACCTCTAGCGTTCTCTCTCTCTCCGTGTCTGGTCCCGCCTTGCTTTTTCCTGCTAAGGCTAGCACACTATGCTCTGGGGGCTTGTTTTAGCCCATACATTGCCTTCTTTAGCTTACACACTTTTTGCTCAGAATGGGGGGCCTCAAACCCTGGTGACCGAGCCACGTACACCTCCTCCTTGAGATCACCATTTAAGAACACTAACATCCATTTGGTAAACTGGTCACTGCTTGTGGGCGGCCACTGCAAGTACTATGCGAATAGTGGTCATTCTAGCAGTTGGGGAAAATGACTCTTGAAAATCAAACCCTTTTACCTGTGAAAGTCCCTAGGCAACCAGTCTGGCTTTGTACTTTTCTAAGGTACCATCAGCCTTGTACTTTACCTTCTAAATCCAATTGGTGCCAATAACCTTCCGCTTTGTTGGCCAATCCACTAGCTCCCAAGTGTCATTCTTCATTATGTTGTCATACTCGGCTTGCATAGCTGCCTTCCATGCTAGATCTGTTAGTGCACTCTCCACTATATATGTGTATCCCTATAGGAGTATTGGTGGTTGTAGGTGGCTCGGGGCACTTTTTACTCCCCCTAAGGGAGGGTTTTTCCCCCATGCTAATAATAGCCCATGTGACCTCATCAGGAGGCTAGGGGCAGTATTATTAGGCTAGTTCTAGGCTTTTTATGCTTAGCAAGCACAGTGCTTAGCACTAGTGCCTATTATGCACAAATCCCTAATCTAGGGTTGTGTGCTTATGATTGAGGTGTATCTTTTTGATGATATACTTTTTTTTCCCGTCACGTAACTTGAGCTCACCCTTGCTTCCCTCACTCTGTGTGTACTTTCTTGCATCTTCATTTGGTATCAGAGCCATCCCATCACTCCCGTGAGCATCCCATCGCGTACCCTCAGCTCGTGAGCTTCATATCGACTCAAGACATTCTGGAATTGACAGGAACTGCTGCAAAACAGGCCGCCGCCACTCTTTTCAGCATATGGGAGGTTGTACCTTCGATTTGGTCGCGGGAATCAGCACCAGACTCTCACACGTGTGGTCGCGCTCAGTTCTAGACCTGCAGTCGCCCCCTGTCGAGGGTCTTTGAAAGCTTCTACAGCCTCATACACATGCTCAAGACAGCCTACAAGCTGATAAGCTCAAGCGCGCATAGTTTTAGAACAGTTTCGAGGTCATTCTCAGCCTGTTTAGGTCAAATCGACAGGGAAAATAGCTCCAGGAGCTGTTTCGCCACATCGCGCCTCATTAACAGGGCTGTACAGACCTGTACATGCTGTGTCGACACTTGATTCAGTCATTAAATCAACCCAGTATCACTTTCGATTGAGCGCACTGCTGAAAACAGCTTCCAGAAGCAATAAACAGTTCAATTTTGATCTGTTCCAGCTTGTATTTGCAGCGCAGCAGTGATTAACAACCTGTGGGTTTGTGAAAACGACTGTATTTGCTGTTACCAGCTCTCCCGTGACTTGTGGGTTCTCCCGAGGACCGATACAAGTGTGAAAAATTGGGGCTTTTGCCACCAGGGTGTTGCTGTAGCTGATTTTATGCATTGGGCAGCGTGTACGCAACAATTGTGATCAGATTTACCCTTCCAATCAAGGGGCTTTTCGACATTTCTTGTGTGTATGCCTTGTTTACACTTGGTACAACAAGATTGTGCCTATCCACTCAGGAATTGAGTGAGAAATTGGGGGATTTTATGCTTTATTGTGGTGCAGCAGAACAGGAACACTGTGTGACAGTGTGTGTGGATGCTATGCTCTCAATTTGAACACTGAGAAGGGATTACAGTTTTGGGACAGATTTGTATGCATTGACATTGCCCTTATGCAGTGGGACAGAGTAAAGCAAGTGATTGTGTCTAAATCTCGGAAGAGATATTTTGTTTTGGGATTTTCCTTTTATTTTTCTTTCAGGTGATTCTTGTGCAATACACCCTACACAATGGGCAAGGATGGTGTGTTGGATTTGCTCTCTGTTGAGAACAAGCTTGATGGGAGCTCCAACTACCCACTGTGGTCATATATGATGAACCACATACTAGTGGCACACGGGTTTAGCAAGATTGTGGAGGGTTCAGAACCTCGTCCTGGCTCTCGTGTGACCTCAGACATGGATGAGGACTCCACTAGTACCACTGGCAGAAGAGGTATTCCAGCTCCACCCCCAGCTCCCACCACAGATGCACAACAGAAGTGGGATGAGAGGGATGCTAAAGCACATGCTATGATAGCATTGTCGGTCAAAGTTGCGCTTATACCTCACATACGGTCTTGTAAGTCCGCTAAGGAGGCATGGGACACCCTGGCTAACCTTTATCAGGTACGCAATGAAGCCAGGGTAGCCTATCTTAAAAGGCAGCTTGATCATTTAGTGATGCATGAAGGAGAGACTATGGATAGCTTCATTACCAAGCTTAAGGACTTGCGTGAGCAGTTGATTTCCTTAGGGGAAGACATGACAGATGGGTCTATGGTCACTGTAATGCTGAATGGTATTCCTGAGTCTTATCAGGCTCTTGCTTCTACATTGAGGTTAATCATGCAAGGGAATCCTGATTCCTTTCGCTTTGACAACCTAGTGCAGATACTATTGCAAGAGGAACAGTCAAGAGAAAACAGGAGCATACTTCAGCAGGGTGATCAGGCCTTCATGGCAAGTCAAAAGGGCAAGGGTAAAGCTGTGTCTGGGGCTGCATATAAACCAAAAACAGCAGCCAACCAGCCAACTGTCAGTGGGGAAAAAGATGAAAATCAGCCCAAGAAAAAGGGGAAATGTCATTATTGCAGGAAACCGGGTCACTATATTGGTGAATGCCGGAAAAGAATTGCAAAAGAGAAGGAAAAGGGCACAAAGAAGGAAGCAAATGTAGCACAGGCAGATGCATCTAGTGCAGAGAAGAAGGAGACAGCCAATCTGTCCATTGTCTCGCATGGAGACGAGGACTTTGATGATGAGTGGGCTTGTACAGTATCATGCTCGTACAACCCTTCTATGCACACTACAGATGAATCATGCCTCTCTGTGACCTCTCAGGAGGATTGGTATTTTGACTCAGGTGCTAGTAAGCACATTACCTCACAGAGGAATTTATTTTCAGTTTTTGATGCTACCTCCGAGAGAGGTACAGTTACATGTGCCAATAACTCCGCTTATGCTATACAAGGAGTTGGCAAGATTGTACTTACAGCCACACAAGGTGGATCTTTTACACTCACAGATGTACTTTATGTTCCAGGAATCCAGAAGAATCTCCTTTCCGTCCCTGCTATTGCCATGGGAGGACTTGAGGTGACATTTTCTGGAAGGAAATGCACAGTGCATGACCTTTCTGATGAGGGTTGCATTGTTGCAACAGGTACTTTATGTCGTGGGTTGTATAGATTGGATCACTACAGGGCTGGAGTACATGATGGTTGTGCTGTGATTACTAGTGATCAGTTGGCCATTGCTGAGCTGTGGCATGCCAGGATGGGCCACCTACACTTCAGGGGTTTACAGAGATTGCAGGCACATTCTATGGTGGAGGACATGCCACCCATACAGTTACCCTCTCGTCATGTGTGCGAGGGATGCATATTGGGCAAAATGCACAGGACCCCAGTGCCTAAGTTGTCCACATATGGGGCTGCCAGGAAATTGCAGCTCGTTCATTCAGATGTTTGCGGTCCTATGAGGACCAAGTCCATAGGTGGCTGTGCATACTTCGTTACATTCATTGATGATTTTACATGCTACTCTTGGGTTTATGGACTGAGGCATAAATCGGAGGTGGAAGCACGGTTCAAAGACTTTATTTTGTTGCAGGAGAATCAGACACAGGAAAAGGTTGCCACCCTTCGTACCGATCGAGGGGGGGAATACATGTCTGATACTTTTCATGCTTTCTTGGCAAGCAAGGGTATTGCCCATCAGTGCACTGTGCCATACACACCCCAGTAGAATGGTAAAGCTGAAAGGTTCAACTGTACTGTGATGGAAATGGCCAGATGCATGCTTAAGGGGAAGGGCCTCCCTAACAAATTTTGGATGGAAGCACTGCAGTGCAGCAATTATGTGCTGAATAGGTGCCCAAAGAAAGCTTTGCAGAAGTATGAGAGGACTCCATTTGAGATGTGGACCGGCAGGAAGCCTTCTGTCAAAGGCTTCAAGGTTTTTGGATGCTTAAGTTATGCCTTAGTGCCACAGCATCAGAGGGGTAAGTTGGATGACAAGGCTGTAAGATGCATTTTTGTTGGTTATAGCAGTGAAAGCAAGGGCTATCGGCTGTACCATCTTGGTACACAGAAGATTCTAACCAGCAGAGATGTTACATTTGCAGAGGAGCAGAATTTTGATTGGTCTACGCTCCGTAGGCAACCAAAAATTTACAGTCATGATGTCTTCGAATTGCTCCTGCCCCAGGAGGGAAGAAGTGCAGCCACAAATTTACCACGGGTTGTTGACATTGTGGGGCCTGTAGCAGATGCAATTCAGCCCCAAAATCAGCTCGGTACAGCTGGTATACAGCCAGCAACAAATGTTATTGATCCTACTGGTGCAGCTCATGATTTAGTACAGTCACAGGCTGATTTGCCACAGCCATCATCCGAGCACATGGCAGTCCCTGAAGTGTCCAGACGGGTGCCTAGGTGGTTGCTAGATACATTGCGGGACAGCCACATTGATGTTCCTTTGCCTACCAGGACAAGATCCCGCCGTGCTCATGGGATGAGTATTGATTATCATGCATGTGAGGGCACATACAGTGAGGATGAACCCACTCAGGTGGATGAGCCTGTCTCTTTTGAGGAGGCAGCAGAAGACCCAAATTGGATGCAGGCCATGCAATCAGAATATGATAGCATCATGAAGAATGAGACATGGTATCTGACAGACTTGCCTCTAGGTAAGAAGGCCATAGGGGTTAAGTGGGTGTATAAAATCAAACGGAATGCAGATGGCACAGTGTCACGCTACAAAGCCCGTTTGGTTGCAAAAGGGTATGCTCAGGAGAAGGGCATAGATTATGATGAGACATTTGCACCCACGTCTCGCATGACCACAGTCAGATGCATGATTGCCTTGGCTGGTCAGTTTGGATGGACTATCCATCAGTTGGACATTACTACAGCTTTCCTGAATGGTGATATCCATGAGGAAGTTTATGTACATCAGCCCACTGGCTTTAGAGTTAGGGGGCAGGAAGCCAAAGTTTGCAGATTGCAGAAGGCTCTATATGGGTTGAAACAGTCCCCTAGAGCATGGTATGAGAAGATTGATTCTTACTTGGCTTCCCAAGGCTTTCTGAAGAGTTCAGCTGAGAGCACTCTATATGTCAAGAGTGCAGAGGATATGTTTCTGATTTTAGTTCTATATGTTGATGACATGCTGCTCACGGGGCCACAGAAAGTGCATATTGCAGCTTTTAAAGCTGAATTACAGCACCGCTTTGAAATGTCAGATCTTGGTCCGTTGTATTACTATTTGGGTATACAGTTTATGCAGACATCAGGGGGCATATATTTGCAGCAATCTATGTATATTCAGAAATTGCTACAGAAGTTTTCCTTTCAGGATTGCAAACCGGTTGCCACTCCCGTGGAATCAGGTGTAAAGTTGAGTCTTGAGGATGCAGGAGAACTTTTTGATGCCACTGTATATAAGCAGGCTGTTGGATCATTACTGTATTTATGCAACACTCGGCCAGACATACAGTATGGGGTATCCGTATTGAGCAGATTTATGCACTGTCCAGGCACAAAACATTGGCAGGCTGTGAAGAGAATATTTAGATATCTCCAGGGTACTATGCATCTTGGATTGTTTTACCCCAGGGGGGATGCTTCATGCTTGCAGGGCTACAGTGATTCAGACTGGGCAGGAGATTATGACACAAGGGTGTCCACTTCCGGTTATTGTTTCTTTTTGGGTGATGCATGCATTTCATGGCTCAGTAAGAAGCAACCTACGGTGGCCACTAGCAGTTGTGAGGCAGAGTACAGGGCTGCTTTCACAGCCACAGTTGAGTGTGTTTGGCTCAGGAGGCTTTATGCAGATCTTGGATTGGAGTAGCATGCTTCTACATCCATTCTCACTGACAGTATGAGTGCTTTGGCTGTAGCCAAGAACCCTGTGTTTCATGCTCGCACGAAGCACATAGAGGTACATTACCATTATGTCAGAGAGAGACTCACAGCAGGAGAGATATGCTTGTCTCACGTGTCTACACACGATAATGTAGCTGATATTTTCACCAAGGCACTACCACGTGATAAGTTTGAGGCTTTTCGACAGCTCTTAAACTTAATCCCATTACCTGGTGATTAAGCTACATACCCTGTAACATGTGTACATACACCACACATCACTCCAGGGGGGTTTGTTAGTGCACTCTCCACTATATATGTGTATCCCTATAGGAGTATTGGTGGTTGTAGGTGGCTCGGGGCACTTTTTACTCCCCCTAAGGGAGGTTTTTTCCCCCAGGCTAATAATAGCCCATGTGACCTCATCAGGAGGCTAGGGGCAGTATTATTAGGCTAGTTCTAGGCTTTTTATGCTTAGCAAGCACAGTGCTTAGCACTAGTGCCTATTATGCACAAATCCCTAATCTAGGGTTGTGTGCTTATGATTGAGGTGTATCTTTTTGATGATATACTTTTTTTTCCCGTCACGTAACTTGAGCTCACCCTTGCTTCCCTCACTCTGTGTGTACTTTCTTGCATCTTCAAGATCTACAAGTGCTTCTTCTAAGTCAGTTGGCTTCTTTACTTCTCTCATAATCTTAGCCCATCAAGGCCATATTTACTATGTGAGCAAAAGGCCTCCTTTGCTCCTCTATTCTCTCTGAGACCTCATTGGACCCTCATTGGTCAACCACAGTTACAACCCATCAATGCTAAACTCAGCCCAAGCCATATGCACTCCTAGGGAAGTGCAAAATCACAGTCTCTATCGAGTCTGAGAGCCTATCGGTCATGTTCTATGTATTGCTAAACACAAAGGATGTAGGTCAGCAATTGCTATTAGGATGCACTTTCAAGAAGCAAGAACATTGCAATGTAGATTACAATCTGTAGCATATTCACATTGTCATTGGCAATGTTCAAATCGGTACAGCTTTCAGCAAGGGCAGCGAGGCTCCACTTAAGCCGACTATGCCACCGATAGTGCTACCTAGGACCAAGCTTAGGGAAGTGGGTCGTGACTCATCACAACCCACCCAGACTACAAAATCACTACCAACAAAGGCCATCCCCAAAGCCATAGAGCCCATGCTTAAATGGGCACCAAAACACCAAAAGCGAACTATTCGTAGCCAACAAACCTAGCCTCACAAGGCTAACAACTATCATTCAAGACCTAAGAAACTGACACGACACTATCAAGGTAGGTGCACAATCAAGCCGCGATGGATCCCCAAAGATCTATTGCAAGCCTAAGGATACTATGAAGGCAAAACCTGGCCGCCCAAGAAAGGAAATCCCAGAGGCATAGCCCAACCACAACCATCACTTGCCACCCCATCTCCAGGAGGAAGCCACACTCCTGCCAAGGTAGGGAACAACCAGAAAACTCGAGCTGCAAAACGTATATAACCCGCAATGGTTGCAGTCAAAAAACCCTAATTAATCTATTGACCCAAACAATAGCTGGATATCCTAGGATCATCTAAGCTTAAAGATCTTGGCACCCCAGTGGCTGTGCAAGAAGAGGGAAACACACCATTTGCCATTGGATCCACCCTCCCTCCCAAAGTAGCACTGGACACACGGATCAGATTATGGAGCTATGCTTAGACACACCACTGCCAAGTCTGCTACCACTAGAACCATCATTATCTAGCCCAATTCCACCGCAACCACTAGCAGGTCTTAGACCTTTCTACGAGCGACATTCGTTCTTAATGGTCACCAATGACCCTATTGAGAGAATACGAGAGATGACTTGGTGACTTGCATCAAGCTCTTAGACAACACTTTCACCACGTTCACTGGGAGCAATGTAAGGGTCACATGCCTTCTAGACATGTGGTGAGAGGAGGACTTGAGGAGTTCAGACTGTCAGACCCAACTCTTCTCCTTGCGCTTGACTATCATTGCTTGTGTGTGTTGATACTATCTATACAAGGTCACAAAACTCATTGTTTACTTATGTACATATTTATGAACCCACTTCACATTGCGAGGATAAAAACCAATTGTAGAACTCAGGATTGTACTAGAGTGTAGCACACCCATCCAGTACACGTGGTAGCCTTCTTAATAACATCAAGAATTTTGCAATGTCAAGTATCATGGTACCTTTTCCGAATCTACTTGCAACATGTAGCTCCTCCTCAATGAGAATCTTATCAGCCAGAGAGTTTTCTTGGCTAGTTTCGGCTAAGTCCATACCCCGAATGGTAGTCAATACTCGAAAGGAAGTCGGTGCCACATAGATTGGGTCTCTTTGAGACTGCCATTTGGCCAATCGCTCCTCTGAGACTGTCATAATTTGGGCTCCTAGCTCGGCCATTGCAATGCGGTTTTCAAACCAACGTTTTTCAAATTGACTTTGACCCTCTAATTGTCGCTTTAGTTGCTCTATTTCTAAGAGATTTGGTTGGCAGAGCACATCATTGAATGTTACAGTGGTTAAGCAGAGTTCGTCAGCTTCCTCGTTAGAGGTGAGCTGCATGCATTCATGCAGGAGCCTGTCATAGTGGTTGTTAATATGTTCTTGCTCTTCCTAGGATAGGGGAAATGGCAAGTATTCTTCAAGCTGCTCTTTAGGGAATGCACCCATGTCTGCAAGGACATAGACACGTGCGAACACTTTGAGCTTAGTGTCCAACTCAGTTAAGCATTCTACGACACTTCTATGTTCAATGAGGGCTTGCTCGGTTGCTATCTCATGTAAGGTTCTAGGAATTTCCCTAGGCTTTAGCATAGCTGGGGGCTCAGGCCTAGATGAGCAAGATTGGTCAACACTAGGATTGCTTATGCTCTCGGGGTTTCCAGGTTTCTCCTGAGGCCTTGCTACTATTGTGTCATGGTTCTCCTTGGATGTGACCGGCAAAGTCTTGTCACCCTATTGTGACAGTGTTGTATCCACTCTTGATTGGTCAATGCGAGTTCTGTTGTCGGTGGATTGAGTGTTGCAAGCAACCATTGATGATAATGGTTTCTTTGAGTTTTCAGAGCACATGGATGCGTCTGAGGTTTCACCACTACTAGGAGAGATGCCAAGGGGTTCATTCATGGGTGGACTCGATGCTTTATTCCTCGACTCTTCGGCACTCGTGGTCTCAATCTTCTTGGGGTCTACAACCACTTGCAACTGCCATTGTTGTTTTCTTTCTTTTCTCTTCTTTTTCTTAGGCAATTGAGGTGTATTCCTTGAAGACTCGGGACCTTGAACTAGGTCAGTCGTTGATGTGCTTGGCTGGGCCTCATTATTCCAAGCGGAATGCGACTTTTGCTGGAGTTCAAAGAATTCGTCGCACCGAGCGATCAAGGCCTTCCTACCTGCTGAGCACCTCCAGATCCAAGCTACTCATGTAGGGGAAGGTGTGGAATTACTTGGGATGGGCAAATAACTCCTAGATGATTAGATCAAAGCAGGTCCACGCGATGAAGCTCTCTCCCTCTCTCTTGCTCTCCTGAAACCGTGCAATGCAAAAATGTGGTCTTTCTTGCCACTCCTGGCCCCTTATCACCCTGCCTAGACCTGCACTCACCTTAGTCTTGCTCCCTTCACCAACATTTAACCCAAATTTTCATTTTTGCCATTCTTTTCCGTGTTTGAGCCTGTTATACAGCAACAGAAAACCCTACTGCGTGCTCCAATGTTTTGCTCCTACCCTTCCTAAATGCACAAAAAAATCATAAGGGAAATACCTACACTACTCCATCATGCTTTTCCAAGTCCACAAACCAAAAACCTACTTGCTAAGGAGATCGAATAACTCTTCAAACTCCCTCGCTTCCTACCTATCTACCTCAAGCACTAGTTTGGAGAAAACCCTACTTTGATGCTCGATTTGAAGGTTGAATCTCTTTGTCCCAGCAATAGAACCAAAATGTGGGAGCTTTCGCTCAACCGCCAAAACCCACGAACCGCTTATTGCTTCAAGCATTCCAAGACGAGCACCAATGGCTACCTCTCACATAGCCGACGTGCCATTCATATCTACGGATGTAGTGAGCTTACCTCCATGCCAATCGAGTTACCTCCTCTCCCGCACACTTCGGTAGCTCCACGATCCAAGTGCAAGCTTCAAGAAAGCTCCATCCTCAAGCTCCACACTCCAAGCTCCATTGCCGTGAGCAAGACAAGAGAAGAGAATAGAAGAGAAGAAGAGAGGAGAAGATGGAAAGCTTCTACTCCCTGGTCCCTCACCCTCACACACTCACTCCCTCACACTCTCACACTCCCTCTCTCAAGCACAAGCTCAAGCTAGCAAGAAGAAGAAGAAGAAGAAGAAGAAGAGGAGAGCCACTTTTTGCCACACACAAGAATGAGCTTCTCATTCACTTTTCAACTTATACAAAACCCTAAATCCCT
This sequence comes from Lygodium microphyllum, assembly GCF_053477565.2. Classification (NCBI taxonomy): domain Eukaryota; kingdom Viridiplantae; phylum Streptophyta; class Polypodiopsida; order Schizaeales; family Lygodiaceae; genus Lygodium; species Lygodium microphyllum. Next base: position 11,446,059 of record NC_141146.1, on the reverse strand, counting down.
TTTGGTTGGCCATCCCCTTATCCCCTTTTTTAGATGGCCGGCCGTGGCCTAGGCCCTTTTCCACATTGTCCTTCTATCTTCCTAGCTTCCTTCCTACTACCGATCTACCTTTAAAAATTGCACGGGTGAGAGCCCGGTGCTCTTTAAATTAAATCATGATGCGCTTGTTCTCTTTTACAAAAGTATTGACTTGCGCTTTTTCTTGTGCGCCTTTTTCCTTTATTTAGGCCTTTTCTGCACTTCTTGTGTTTCCATATTTTTCTTGGCACGTCTTTGTCTTCTGTTTCACTTTTGCCTTGGCTTTGTCTTTTTGCTTTAGATTTTTCGGATTTTCCACCTTGTTCGTCTGAGGGTTAACAGAAATAATCGAAATCCTAGTCAACCATACCCACTTGCCAATGAAATGATAAATTAATTTTGATATATGGTCATGCTTCTTATTGACAAGACCTAGATTTTGTACATTGAGCAAAGTTGGAGACATTGCTTCAATTAGGGTAGTACTGAAGACTTGCTCATAATATAATGAATTATTAAATACGTAGATAAGCATATAATTTTAATGTATATTTGACAAATAATTTGGTGCTACCATAGCTCAAGTATAAAAAGAAACAAGAGACTCATTTTCATTTTACTACATTAATACATTGAGCAATCTCTTCATCATATACATTTTTCTCTAAGCTTTCATGGCTTCCTTCTACTTCCTCTCTATTCTGTCTCTATTCTCTATCCTTCTCTATTCTATCTCACTCCTCTTTCTCTCTACTTCACATACATTTTCTCTCTCCTCAAGTTCATTTCCTTACAAGTGGTATCAAAGTTACCCCTTTGATCCATTTCTTACAAGTGGTATTGGAGCTACCCTTTGATCCATTTCTTCTACATTTCTTTCATCTCCATATCTCATTCTTAGCATTACTTAATTCAAGAAATCTTGAAAAAAGAGCCACACAACTCCACTAATATTACATTTTATGGCTAGAGGATCTTCTACAATTGACTAAGGACAAGTCTTGAGCTATTTGGGATAGAGAGATGATTGAATACAAGGGAGAATGGACAACTTTAGTAGGTCATGACCTTTTTGGTAAAAGAGGGCTAATTTAACTCGAAAGAGGATTTAGTTGTCTCTACTATTGAGACTGTGTTCTTTTTCCCTCTTTTCAGCTCTTCCCTTAAGCTTCCATGGAGTTTGCAAGCTTCCATCTATATATTCTTCCATCCCTTGTACAAATGGACTACACAACATCCATTTAGGCAACGGTTGCAAGAGATAGAGCACTATATTGAAGAGACTTTTGGTGAGATTGATGCAAGCTCTTCGATTCAGCCCATAAATGTGAATTATGCCTAATTTATAACACTAGCTATCTTATTTTCAACGAGAATCAACTTCCACAATCATTGCTCAAGCTTGTAGTATCAAAGTTGGCATCCTTTTAGACTTATTTGGTTTCCAATAGTTTTCTTCTTGGCATTCTTCCTCAAAACCCTAACACTCAACAAGGCATCCATGGATTCTTTCTTCAGGATTTAGTATTCTTCAAGAAAGCTTCAGTTCTTGGTCATATAACTTCTTTATATCAAGTTCAATTGAAGAGGCACCAAGATTCGAAGGATTGAGGTCCCATTGCTCAAAGATTGCAAGAGGCATTAAGATTTGGGGGAATCTTCTATTTCAATCAATCCTTTGTGACTGAGGTACTCAAATTTAAGGAAGATCATTTAAAGGCATCCATAAAGCCCCATGCCAAGAGTGATTTACATGAAGTATCTTACTCCTATAAGCTTCATATGGCTTCAATAAGCAGTATTCTTCAAATATTACCCATTAATCTTTCTTAATCCACTTGTTGTGCTTAATATCCAATTTTTCAAGAGGGATATTTCAATACTTAGCTCTTGATTCAAGCAATTTGTTTGTCTAATCACTCTAAGCATTGATTTAGAGCTTGCTGCTTCATTCTATCAAGAAGCTTCAATTTCTATTCCAATAATGAAATTTCCTATTCTAATAGGATCAATGACATTTATATGGATTGATCTGACTATGTTCATTGTGCTTCCTTCTCTTGTTCAAGCCATTGATGATAATAGGACAAATAAGTGGCTAGTAAAGTTGCTAAGGTATACTCTTGTCCTTTGCATTCCAATTTCGATTCCCATTTCCATCTATTGAAAGGCTTTTCCATTTCCAACAATTCTCTTAGATGTTTACATAGGATGGTTAGATATTGTACTCAATACAATATGATTTTGGCCAAGGAAAAAGGTGGATGTCGGGGGTGAGAGTGAGCCAAAAGAGAGGTGACCCTTGCTCACTCTTTAAGGATCCCAAAGGGATGCAACCAACTGACTTGAGGGGAACTTTGCACACCTCTTGTGTTAACATATTTGATGTGTGAGCATAGGAACTAGACTTACAAGAGTGGATGGATAAGTGGATTGATGAGTTGGCACTAACGAGTCACCACATGCAATGAACTAGCTGTAGCCTAATGCCTATACAAAGAGGCACTAAGTAATGCAACAAGAGCTATCTTTACTTGAAGCTTATACTTGCGATTAGTTTCTCATCAATTTCCTATTTTCTATTCATTATCACTTTTATTATGGAATATTTAGTTTATGATCCTGCACAGGCATGTCCTAGCTGCTCTAGACCCTTATTTTGTAACATAGTATTAGAGCCAAGTTGAGCTATGGCTAGCTATGGTAGGATTGAGTTATGCCTTCTATTTTGTTGATTCTATTAAGGAGGCTAGGCTCACACGTGAGATTTTCTCTTCTTAGTTGTAGAATTAAGTTCAAATAGTTATAAGGATTAGGCCATCATTGTACTTCTTCTTATCATCATGTGAGTTTAGTCAAGAATTCGCTCAAGTGGATATCAGGATTTGAACCCACCTTAAGGCCCAACTGCCATATCCACAGTCCTTATGCTAAGCCCGAAGTGCAAATATTGGAAGCCCATAATTCACATTATAATGAAAGAGGCAAAACATGGATGAGATATCTGCTGAAGAGCAGATCGAGAAGGTGGTGGAGGACACGGAGAAGGATATGGGCGACAAGTACAAGTTGGGAGGACGAGAAGATAGTTTCCAAGCTGGATGGCGCAGACAAGAACAACACGGAGGCTGCAAAATGGAATCGTGTAGTCAATCAACGTGGAGGGCTATAGAGAGCACTGGGATGGAAGAAGACTTCCTGAGGAGGATCGAGAGGTCCTCGACCTGCATGGGCCCCCGAGCAGGAAGCTCGAGAAGAGGAGCTGACTTGCAAGAGAGGGTCTGATTGTTTATCATTGGGCAGCATGCAGGGGTAGATGGGAGCTTTTTTCCCAGCAGGACGATGCCATTAATAGGCATATGTGTCTCATTTAATATTGTTATTGTATATCAAGTGCTAGTTCATATGAGCAAGTTGGGCATGAATCCTGTCATTCACATGATTCCAATATCCCACACAATGTAATTGTGGCTCCATCTTGCATTTCATGAATCAGAGAGACAAATAGCCAATACATGCATCTAAAATGTTTTTGGGATTAGATACTGCCCATGGATAAAGAAGCCCATGTTGGTAAGACCTTCCCAGAGATTAAAAATCAAGTATATCAATCCACAAGAATCAAGCCAAAGCTAGAGCCAAAACAAAGGGCCAACGCTGGGAGCAAAAGTACAAGACAAAGACCCAACGCAATAAAGGCAAGGAAGAAAGAAGAACCAAAGAAAAGAGCCAACACTATCGATTAGACAATCAAAAAGCTATAGAATCCACAATTGTAATGTCCACTATTGGCCCTCAATGATGTAGCTAAGGGGAGAACTTCCAATACCAGATTGGTCAAAAATCATTTTCTATCCTAACTATGTCACATCCCATGATTATGAGCATGATAGGGGACTTAGGGGGGGCAAAGTAACTTTGTAATCACACCACATCTTTGATGATAGTGGCAATTGGTAATGACCAACCATGCATCAAGGGGGTGTTAACATGTTTGATGCGTGAGCATAGGAACTAGACTTAGAAGAGTGGATGGATAAGGATAGCCAAGTGGGTGGAAATGTAGATGGATAAGTTGGCACCAAAGAGTGGCCACATGCAATGTACCAGTTATAGTCTAGTGCCTATATAAAGAGGCACTAAGTAATGCAACATGAGCTATCTTTTCTTGAAGCTTATGCTTGTGATTAGTTTCTCATCAATTCCCCATTTTCTATTTATGATCTTTTTACTATGGGATATTTAGTTGATGATATTGTACAGCCACGTCCTAGCTCTAGATCCATGTTTTCTAACATCCTAGTGATTCGGAGCCCATGTAGGTGCCATACCCACCCACCATCTATCCCTCATATAGGTACATCTAAGAGTGATGCATTCAATATAATTGAGTTTGGAATTCTCAATATAAAAAATACAGATGATAGTTCAAACCAGGAAGTGGTGGACAATTTCTATTAGACACAAAAAATTTTGCAATCGGATTTTTCTAGCTCCAATTATAGCTATTTTACTGGCATGGGGTCAAATAGGACTACATTACTATAATAGGGACCAAAGGAAAAAGCAAGGTTCATGGGATGATGAATTGGCCAATCAAATAAATGATATCATGTTGAGAAGAAACCCTGAAGGACCTTGACAAGAGGATGTTCATATTCAAGAAAATGATATATTCAACATATAACACCATTTGATCATGAAATAAGGCATGATTCTAGAGACAATGAGCCAGTTTAATAGGATGATTTTGGTAGTGCTAATTGGGATTGGAGGAATCAAATGCTTTGCTCACCTTCTAAAGTACTCAATGGATGGACCAAAAAATGGGAGCAACGGAAAATAAAGACAAAGCAAAATAAATTACTGATGGAAGAGTTCCTTTTCATCCCATATATCCCAATTTACAAGACATCATTGGTAAAAAGAAAACTACTAACAGTCACTATGAGCAAGTTGAACCATATCAACACCTTAAAGATTGTGGAAAATCAGAGTTGGAAGCTCAAGTACAAGAAGACGATCTTGCTTAGTAAGTTGTTCAAGGTACAATTAGTACACTCTCCTCAACTGTGAGGGTGTACTTTAGGCATTTTATATAGCCTCTAGAGGAGTTAGGGTTAGGGTTTCCCCTTGCTCCCTTGTCCTCCAGTTCATTTACACCTAGCTACCCTTATCCTCTCCAGTATAAGGAGAGTTCACATGCTTACTTCTCAACACCCCCCCTCAATGCTAGGTGGCATTGGATAAAGCATGATAGGATGCCCCGCCTTAACCCGCAATGAGATGCCTTTGTAAATCAAGCTACAAAAGATGGTTATAGATAGAGAATGTTACAAGACTCAAAAAAGTCGATCATCTATGGATTGAGAGGCAAAATTGGCCTCCAATTCCTTAGGTACTTCTAGAACACTAGGACACTTTACTGGTGATATGCCCGGTCTTTTTGCATTTATTACACTTCATTTTGTCAGGATATTTCTTCTAGCACTTGCTTACAATATGCCATTTTTTTGTGACAGAAGGAGCACTTTGTAGAAGCTGTATGGACTAACACTTGCTCACGGGAAGAAAGTGCTGAAGTCCCTTCATTATGGTTCCTCATCTCTTCATCCAGGCATGACTGGATGGTACGTGCTAAGGTTGGGTTTGGGATATTAGTAAGGATAGTAACAAGGGTTGGAAAGACCTTCTTCACAGACTTCAAAAGGATGGCAATGGCATCTTCATCATGAATTGGTGCTTGAACGGAGGCCAGCTGTGCCATGACCCCCTTCATATGTGAAATAAACTTGCTTAGATCTTCTCCTTGTTTATACTCCAAGCTAAAAAACTCAATCTTTAGAAAGATCTTGGAGTTCTTCCTTGTAGCGCCATAGAGCCTTTCAAGCTCATCCCACTTCTCCTTGGCAGTGGAGAGTTGGTCAATATAATGAATTAAAGATTCATCCAATTGAAGCATGATGATGGCCTGAGCTCTTTCATCATCTTATACACCAAGGGGATTGGATGGGTCAATATTTTTGGTCCCTTTTATGAAGGCCCAGTAGCCTTGTTCCATCATTTTATATTTTATGAGGACTTGCCAAGGATGGAAATCTTTTCCATTGAACTTGTGAATTTGAGGCCTTACATCTGTATAGGCCATGACCATTATAGGAAGGTCTTACCTATTGCTTTAAGTAATGGTAGTGTCTAATCCTTTACAGGTGGCCAAGTACGAACCAAATAGCAGAATTGATAGCCCTTCAAATGATAACCAACTTTAAAACTGTAAAGATAAAAAAGGTTGGAAATCATACATATGTAATATCTCAAGATAAGATTTTGGTGGTCCTATTTTGTGAACAACCCTTGACTTAAGTTTTATTGTTTTCCTAGGTTTCAATGAGGTGATGAAGACTTCTGGCTCCTCCTCTCCTTGCAGTTTAGTATACGAGCATTTGGTTGAGAAAGATCGATTAATGACCTCGACACTTGGTGAAGAGTCTGAGGAGATTTCAATCACATCAATATTCATAGGAGAGTAGTACTGATGACCTCGACACTTGGTAAAGAGTCTGAGGAGATTTCAATCACATCAATATTCATAGGGGAGTAGTATTGATGACCTTGACACTTGGTGAAGATCGATTAATGACCTTGACACTTGGTGAAGATTTCGAGGAGATTTCAATCACATCAATATTCATAGGGGAGTAGTACTGATGTCACTGAATTCCTTTTCAGTGCTTAGAAGCACTCATCTCAAGATTGAGATGTTTAGGTATTACCTTGTCAAGCTTGGTGAGACACTTGACTTATTACCAGTATTGAGGTCACGCTTCTCGCTGAACTTATGATGTCCCCCGAGTGTTGGAGCTACTCACAAAATAGGAACACACTTCAAAGTATATGCTTCAATGATTAGAATCATTGTTAATGATTAGAGATTTGAAAAAATTGAAAATGGGAAAGATTGAAGCTTTTTGGCTATGACTGCCAGAAACCCACAGTTAGGGTTTTGCTCATGCAGCCAACAGAGGAGGAATTTCTCCAAACCCTCTTAGAGGGAGATGGCCCATTGGGGGGGCTATGAAAGCCCTATGGTGGTCAAGAAGAATGCACCACAGAAGACCACACCACATGCAGAGATGCCACACTGCCCAGACTATGCCTTTTCCTGTGTTTTCAGCAATGTCGTCCTTCTGCGTCCACGATGTTGGGTCTCTCATGCTATGCTGCTGCGCCTTGAGCTAGGGAGGAGTTCCTTAGAAGAAACCTTGAGCTGAAATGCCCTCCTTTGTTCTCCCCAAGTCCTCCATCAGAGGTGGGTCAGGTTGTGGCTATGGTGGTCAAGAGGTAAGAGGTAGAAGTTGAAAGCTCATGTGCACTTACTGATGTAAGGAAGTTGAGAGAAGCTGAAGGATCAGAGATGTCTATGATACCATTGGAAAATCAAAGTTGGAAGCTCAAGAGTGTACACAAGAGGGAGGGAGAGAGCTCAAGTACAAGAAGAAGATATTGCTTAGTAAGTTGTTCAAGGTACAACTAGTATACTCTCAACTATGAGGGTGCACTTTAGGTAGTTTATATAGCCTCTAGAGGAGTTAGGGTTAGGGTTTCCCCTTGCTTGCCTATCCTCTAGTTCATTTACATCTATCTACCCTTATCCTCTCCCATCATAGAGAGAGAGAGAGAGAGAGAGAGAGAGAGAGAGAGAGAGAGAGAGAGAGAGAGAGAGAGTCACCCATCATAGTAAGAACCACAAATGGAGTCAGACGTGTGGAGGTGCAACAAAACCCTCTTCCTCTTCTTTATCTAACCTGTCAACCCTATCATGAGATAGATGGATATCAATGGATGCATCATCAAATGCACAAGCCCAAGTTTTCTCATTGTACTACTTTGCTCATGATTTACTCAAAATGTTAAAAAATTATTGTCATTAGTAATGAAAGAGTAAAAGGAATGGGTTGATGGTTAGGGTCTAGTCCTAAATGTGAGGTGTTACTCAAGAGCAAGAAACTTTTAGCAAGGAGAGTATAAGAAAGGTAGAGACACCCAAAGTACATGGGCCAGTGTGGCATTTTTAAAAAACTCGTTCAAAACTCATACATAGCAAGGCATGGCTTCCTCTCTTCTCTTTGATTATTGCACTTTATCAATATCTTTTCCTACATGGTGTAGAGTTTTTTTTTCATTCTTTATGCATATCTGGGGTTAATAGAGTCACGATACCTCTACACCTTTTTTTTTTGGTATTGCTAGGTTGTGCCTATAGACACATCTATTAAGGCATCTAGTCTATAATACGGACAGAACTATAGACATAGCAGTAGACACATCTTTGTGCAATGCAAATATAGGTATAAACACTTGGTAGATGATATTATGACAAAAAAAAGAGTAATGTTGTGGCATATGCTTGCTTGTGGTTGTGCTTTTCTACTTAGACATTTAAGGCTCCATATGTATGAATGATGTGGAAATTTTTTGATTATGCACATTCATAATTCACATCATTACATAGTGCATTAAAATACGTATACAAATGTGTAGAAATTCTATTCATCAGAAGCAAGCTTGGTGAGGTTTACTAAGCTAGCCATAAACTACATATGGGTTTTTCATTTGGGGCTCTTAAGAGACCAATGGGATATTAGTGATTCAATTTTGTGCATATCAAGACACTGAGAAGTGGGAAAATTCGAGAACTATAGGAGAGCCATGATATATGTTGTGTTAAATGAACCATAAAGTGTGATTTTTTTGTGATTCACCAATTTGTGTGTGGTCTTTCTTGAAGTTTCAAGTGGGAGTTTTCTTTATATCTTATGCTAAGTGTAGGCCCATGTTAAGCATAGGTGTTCAAGATGGGATGATGGAGGTGAGATGTCCAAAAAGAAAGGTAAAATTTTAGCATAAAAATAGAAGTGGAAATTCGAGCATTTCTCAAGCACTTATAATTTCAAAAATTTATTTTGTAAAGGGTGTTGAGTTCATTCCCATGCAAATTATAATAATATTTTGAGTGAGGGATGAGTGTAAATATCTCGATTCAACAAGTTGAAAAAGATTTATAAAAACCAAAGAGTGTGTACAAGGTAAGAGAAGATTGATTTATGCCAATGAGATGGGAGGGTGCCCAAAAAATCAAGGCCATGTATAAAAGCAAAAAATAAAAGATAAGCTCATTCTTGTGGTGTGCAATCTTATGGAGCTCTCTGCTAGCTTCTTGTTTGCATCTTGCTTTTGAGAGAGAGAGAGAGAGAGGGGGGGAGTGTAAGGTAGACTTATGGACCAATGTGGGTGAAGCTATTACTTTCTCTTCTTCTTCTTCTTCTTCTTCAATGCGAATCTTGTGTGGCCATTAAGACCATGGAGGTGAATCATGATTGAGTCACATTTCTTGAGTCATGGAGTCATTGATGAATCTTTGTGAATGGACTACAATGAGAAGGTAAATTGGTAAGTTTGCTATTTTCATTTTATGAGCGTGCAATGGTTATGTGAGAGGTAGCCATAGCCACATTGCTCAAAGTGCTTGAGATGATAAGCATTTTGTTAAGTTCGGCATTCATAGTTTGCAAAAGTGAAAACTTTTTGATTCCATTGTTGGGACCTAACAAAATTGAGACATTAGGCACATACTCTCTTGGCTGAATGACAGAATAAGATCTTGCATTTCAAAACATCACATGGATTATTAGGGACGTCTGAGTCAAGAGACAATCAATGCATTGTAATTGAATAGGGAGCATGGCTGCTACCCTTATGTCGTCTTGAGCCTTTGTCCATCTCTCTCTCTGATTTGTCATATGGAATCAAAGCAACATCTCTTCTCATGAGGAGGATAGCAGTGGCTCCATCACTAACTTGACTAGAGTTTCTTGCAGTTGTGGAGCCATTTTTTTGAAAACGGTCTTCAGCTTTGCTAAATCAGCAAGGGTTGTGCCAAGAATAATCTCATCCTTAAACTTTCCAGTGGCTATTGCAGCTGCAAAGCTCAAGCATGTGAAGTGATCATAGCCTCATCTTGAGCCCTCTGTGAGACATTGTAACAGTCAGCTACATTCTCAGAAGTAATTCCCATGGTCCGAATCAGAACGGTCTCAGGAAAGCCTGCATAGAATGCTGCCATTCGACATTCATTTGCACGTTGGAAACCATGAGCAAGCACCGCCACACACAGAAGAAAACAACTATTGCCAAGAGAAAGAGGCGAGCCATGCTCTAGTTTCAAGCTAAGGCTGGATAACACAATGCTGCAGCGGAGATGTGATAGAGCTAGCAAACTGATGCTAGCGAGGATGATGATGATGGTAATGATGATGAAGATGGTCGTGATGCATGCCATTCCCATGGCTTAGCAAAAAGGGCACTCCTAGAGCTGCACCTATCTCTCTGTCATCTTGCGATATATATATTTTTTTGACGTGATAGATGCACAGTTTCAAGGAAGCCCCAAAATTTGAAAGCAAGCATGTGGTGGTATTAGAAGCAAATCCATCGGGAGAATGATCTCCTGTTACCTCAGCAATAGCGGTAGCAGTAGGGCACATCCTGCAAGCAAGTAAGACACGAGATCGGACTAGTAATCTCTGAAAATCAAACTAGGTGAGTGATTCTATTGAGAAGAACCTTGGAAAGTCCCAAGAAATTCTCAGAAATGCCAGTGCTGTGGCTAGTCTTGAAGATCTAGTTGGGGTGGAGGTTATAAGGACTGTGAGGAAAATCCATTTTCCAATGAAGATGGAGTTAAAGAGTAAATTTTTGAGCACGAGAATATTGGTATCAATTTTGATGGGTATGAAGACATATCAGTAGAAATTGCTGGAGATGATGGTGTTCCACCTTCCTTTCCCTGCGAAGGCTTAGAAGTAGCCAACTAAGCATTGAAGTTGAATTGGGGAAGGCCTTGTTTTGTTCTAGCAGGTAATTGGACAACCCATTGTTCTTTTCTATGTAGCATCGATCCTTCAAACTGTAGAGTTTTCTATAGCTTCAGATGCTACTCAAGTATCAGTCATTATTGGTGTGTTCAAGCTATTAATGACACACTTGGATGATTTGGGTCGAAGGCCATTTTTAATTGCAGGTGTTAGTGGGCTATGAAAGGGCCATCTAGAGAAAAGTTCCAAAATTCAACAACTATTTTTTAAGAATGGCATCACAAGGCTAATGCATAGGTATTGTTCTCTTCCTTGCAAGTTGCAAAAACAAAGGCAGTAACCTCTTTGCTAAGATTTGCAGTCATCATATCAAATTGGAATGCAAAATTGTTGGAGGAATTGTAATTGTAGTTGAATGGGAACAAAAGACATGTACTGGCTGAGAATGCAATAGTGTCATTGTTGCAATTTTACAGTAAAAATTGATTGCATTACAGGTCATTGAAGTGTATTGCATACTGGCATTTTGGGAGATTGACCCTCTACATTCAAACTTGTTTTGTAAAGGTGAAACTTTGGAATGGCAAACACAGGAGATAAGGACACTATCACTTAGATAGTACTACAACAATTTTGTTCTATTGAAATTCAAGATGTCTAATTTCTTAATTGGAAGAGGCTATTGGGACCTAGTCATAGGGTCTTGAAGATGAGCCCAAGCTACTTGAGGATAGACCTCTAACACAGGATCAATTAAAGGCACATAGGACATGGTTGGAAAAGGCTAGCAAGGTCTTGCATTGGTTGTCCTTATGTGTGTCAGACACAAAAGCTATGCAAATTGCAAACTGTACTTCCCCAAAAGCTGCTTGGGACTTATTGATGAAGAATTATGGGCATGTCACTCATGTGAGAAAGAAACAATTGAAGCAAAAATTCAGCCACATATCCAGGAATGGAAGGTCTATTGAAGACTATGCGAGTGAGATAAGAACCATTGCAAAACAACTAGGCTCAATTGGAGCTGAAGTTGAGGATGATGATTTGGTGGCCACTACCCTCCATGGTCTTGGAGTAGAATATAAGAAGTTTGACAGTTCCATTTCAATGTGTTAGGAGTAGCATGACTTTGATGAACTTGTGGTACTTCTTTTGCATGAAGAAGTGAAACTTGGACTCAATATAAGTTCCAGTGGGTCTAAAAACAACAGGGATAGTGTCTTCTACTCAAATCAAAGGGGTAGAGGTGGAAGAGGAAGATCAAAATTTAGAGGAAGAGGTGCTAGAAATGCATATGCAACCCGTGGACAGTAAGGTACTGGATGGAAAAATAGGAAGCCTCAAGCAAATATAGGTACCTCAAATACTCGTGAAAGAGGGGGTTACTCATCCAGAGGTAGAGGCACTTGGCAGCAACCTCAAATGAGTCATGGATAGAAATCAAATGCAAATAAGGATTGCCATTATTGTGGCAAATACGGGCATGTAGCTGCTACAAGAAGCAGAATGATCTTAAAGCAAGAGGGAGGCCACATGGTAATTATGCTTCTTCTAGTGGTATGCAGAAGGATGACAAGTTGTTTGCAATGCAACATGTGAAGAAAGGGTTGCCTACACAAGGCAAAGTAGATTATGTATGGTATATAGTCTCAGGGGCCTCTAACCACATGACTCCTCATGGAGAGTGGTTTGACACATTGGTAGAAGGTGCTCATGGATATTTTTGCACAGGGGATGATATGTAGCATGACGTTATGCATACAGGTACTATTTCCTTGATGATGCATGGTGACAAGAAAAAGAGTCTCTATGATGTGTTACATGTACCCTTCATAACCAAAAACTTGCTTTATGTGGGACAAATGGCTGAACAAAATCTACAAGTTAGATTCAATAGAGATGGATGCTACATTGAAGAGTATGGTCAAGGATGCAAACTCATTGCTAAAGGTAAAAGAAATGGTAGGATATTTCCATGGATACAAAAATTCCAGCATTAAATGCTGTTATGTACTCACATGACAATGCTGCAATAAGGGACATTGAGATATGGCATAAAAGGATTGGTCATGTAAATGTTCAAAAGATGAAGAATATGCAGCATAAGCAAGTTGTAATTGGACTCCCTAAGTTCAAGCATGTGGAATTGGGACATGTATGTCAGTCGTGTCAATTTGGGAAGCAATCAAGGCTTTCATTTATGAGGCATGTAAGCACTACTACTAGACCATTACAGCTTGTATATTTTGATGTATGGGGACCTTCACATAATGCATCTCTTGGGGGATCACGTTACTATGTGGCATTCATAGATGACTATAGTAGGTACACATGGTTGGTTGTATGTGCTGAAGCACAAGAGTGATGTCATGGTTGCTTTTCAGGACTTCAAGAGACATGTGGAGAAAGAATTGGCTTACTACATCTCATGCTTGAGATCTGATAGTGGTGGAGAATATGTCTCTAAAGACTTTGATCACTTCTTGGCAGCCCATGGGATAAAAAGGCAATTGACATGTAGATAACACCACAACAAAATGGTGTGGCAGAAAGGAAAAAAAGGGTGATCATGGAATCGACAAGAGTCATGTTGAATGGGAAGAGCCTACCAAATGCATATTGGATAGAGGCTGTAATGACTGATGTGTATGTCATGAATCATACACCAATAGCAGGGATACATGAGGTGACTCCTCATGAGAGGCTCTATGGGATAAATCCGAACATTAGCCATCTTAAGGTTTTCGGATGCTTGGCATATGTACATGTTCCAGATGAAAAGAGGAAGAAGCTTGATCAAAAGGCAGAGAAGGAAATATTTATTGGGTATGCACAAGATAGGATAACGTACAAATGCTACAATCCTTCTACTCATGAGACATTGGTATCAAGAGATGTATTATTTGATGAGTTGAAATCATGGCATGAGAAGAAGACCATATTGATGAATGATGATGATGCTTGTCAGGAGACTTATGTACATGCAGGTACAAATGAGAGTGCAAAAATTTTTGGGCCTTCTAAAGATGCTACTACATCTGTTAGTCCTTGGGCAGGTAGATTGAGGACTTCAGCATCTTTGTCCACTAACACGGGTATGTCAGTGAGGGGGAGAAATGTGGATAAAGGAAAAGGCATACTTGATGATGTCATAGGACCACTCACTTGTGGTTATGATTCACCTGGCACTGACAGCTTGGATAGTGAGTTTGGTATTCCATTATTTGTGACTCTTGGTGTGAGACATAGATATGTACCACCTCATGAGAGAGGAGAGTCTCATACTACACCTCAGTTGAGGAGATCAGAAAGAGTCAGGAAGCCTAAGGCTAGGCTTACATACAGTGGTTATACAGTGAGGCACTATGCATACATGGCAAAAGTCACTAGCTTCAAGGAACCCATAAAGTTTTCTGAAGCTATTTTGGATGATCATTGGTGTAAGGAAACAAATGAGGAATATTCAACATTGGCTGAAAATGACACTTGGGATTTGGTTGATTTACTTGAAGGAAAAATGGCTATTGGTTGTAAATGGGTATACAAAGTGAAGTGAAAATCAAATGGCACATTGGAAAGATACAAGGCAAGATTGGTGACAAAAGGGTATGCACAACAATATGGTCTTGATTATGAGGAGACATTCAACCCCATTGCTAAAATGGCAACCGTGAGAACAATGATTGCATTGGTAGCATCTAGAGGATGGAGTATGTATTAGATGGATGTGAAGAATGCTTTTCTCAATGGTGATTTGGTTGAGGAAGTATACATGGATCAACCCGAGGGCTATATACATCTAGATTTTCCTGCACGTGTGTGTAGATTGAAGAAAGCATTATATGGGTTGAAGCAAGCACCTAGAGCTTGGAATGCTAAGATAAGTGCATGCTTACAAAAACTTGGTTTCACTATGGGCAAGGCGGCTGATCATAGCCTATTCACAAAGAAGACAAGGGCTGGTTATGTGATATTAGTCATCTATGTGGATGACTTGATCATTATAGGTGATGATGTCACGGGAATTGGAGAGATCAAGGAAATGTTACATGCTGAATTTCAGGTCAAAGATTTGGGAGAACTGATGTATTTCCTTGGGATTGAGGTTGTCTCTACACCTCATGGTACTTGATTGTCACAAAAGAAGTATGCACAAGACATGTTAACCAAGTATGATATGTTGGATCACAAGTTTTTGAGCACTCCAGTGGAGCAAAATGTTAAGCTACTTGCAGATGTTGGACATGAGATTGAGAATGTCACTATGCTAGGCAGGAAGTGCCTATGACATGAGATCTACTAGTGGATATGCACTTTCCTTCAGTACTAGTATGGTCAACTGGAGCAGTAAGAGGCAACCTACAGTTGCACTTTCTAGTACTGAGATAGAGTATAGAGGTGCTGCACTAGCTGCATGTGAGGCTACATGGCTCATGAAGCTTCTTGATGATTTGGGCATGCAGAAAGTCAGGCCTGTCACACTCTATTGTGACAGTATGAGTAGTGTGCTCCTAGCCAGTAATCTTGTCTATCATGCTAGGACTAAGCATATTGAGGTACACTATCACTTTATTAGAGAAATAGTGATTGCAAGTGACATTGATTTGGTCCATGTGAGGATAGAAGACCAAGTTGCAGATATCTTTACCAAGTCATTGGGTAAAGATAAGTTTGTGCATTTCAGAGAGCTACTTGGAGTGAAGTACCACACTTGAGCTTGAGGGGGAGTGGTGAGAGTCAAGCTCATAGTCTTTGGTCAGCTGTCTACCTTAGTTGAATAAGGTTAAGTCATACTGACTTAACCATGGTTTGATCTAGGTTACTTGTTTTTCTGTATGAGTGTGTAGTACAACAATTGACTTGTCTGTGTGTTGATGATAATAGATTGAATAGGGAGCATGGCTACTACCCTTCTTTCTTGAGCCTTTGTCCATCTCTCTCTCTGATTTGTCATAGAGCATAGGCCAAAACGTGTCGTAAGAAAGGAGTCTTACAGTTTCCTTGATGGATTTTTGGGCTATAACCAAGTGCATGTTCATCCGAATGAAATACAAAAGATAACATTTGCAACCAAATGGAGAGTGTTTGTATGCATAGTGAGGCCTTTTGGTCTAATCAACACTCTTGCCACTTTTTAATGACTCATGTGTAACATTTTCAAGAACATACTCTACAAATGGTCGTATCCTAAGGTACATAGTTTCTAAGAATGCAATTGCAACTAACTCTCAAAGGTCAAATGCAATTGCACCAACTTCTTCATGGCCTCTTCATCTTTTTGCATTTTTGCCACATGCAGCTCTTTTCTTGGTTTCTCTCTTTGCCTCTTGAACTCCTCATTTTCCAGCTCCATGCATCTATTTTCTATAGAGTTGAAGGCACATATTTCCTCTAGAGCCATAAGGTTCTCTCTTTCTTCATCATACAAGTCTTTTAGACTTTCTTCACCTTGCCTTGCCTTTAGGGCCTCTTTTAATACAATCATTTTCCTATTTATTATGGTTATCACCCTCAGTTTTTCTAGCCGTTAGGTTGAAAATGCATTCCTTTCTTTGTCCAACTTGGTAAGTGCGACATTTTTTTATTTGGTCATCTTGTCAAGTTGGCTTTGAAGTTCTTTTACTAGCTCTTGTACTCTTTTGTATTGCACATTATTGAGGTCATCAAAGTAGTAGATACTTCAATGTGGGGTACATTCGGCCCTTGGCATGATTCTACATCATCTGCTCTGTAGGTTGCCTTTTAGTTCCTGTAAGTGGGGCTCCTTCACTTGGTGCAAGTGCAAGTTCTCGCACTTTGCTCACGAGATACTGCACCCAAGCCATGATATTACTCTCATTGATTGTCCCTTTGATGGTTCCTTGCATTGGGGTGATTGTCAGGGTAACCATGATGACTAGTCGAATTGCGTTGCAGAGGAGCCTTTCCCTTGCCTTCCCTACTATTAGTATTTGTCTTGCCTATTATGTAGTTGTTGGGACCTAAAACGGGCCCGACTTTGACCATTGGCACTAGCTGGGCCTTTATAACACTCACAACACAAGACAACCCCACATGGCCTCACGGCTAGGAGTGTCCAAGGGCACACTACCCTAATTGCTACTAGAGATATTGTGTTTGTAATGGAATGTAGTCCAACAATTTACCCTTCCCTTCTCCTCAGAGGGAGATCCCACACATAATGGTATACTATACCATGTAGCACAAACATAGGGAGGCAACCTCTCGACAGAATCATCACGGCCCCATTGCAGCTCTCCTACACCCTAGGGATTGGCCCCCAAATGCGCTGCTTCAACATAAAGAACATACGAACATACTCCACTCTTTGATTTTGAATGATCCAGGAGACTTCAATGTTTCCTTACCAAGCACTTTCCCCAATAACTTATCATCTATCCAATAGCAAGGGTATCCTTACACACTCCACGTTGGTCATTTATTAGGCAATCAAGTGCTATGCATCTAGGTTTTATACCATGTGGCATGCAAAATGAAAAAGTGTATGACCATTGTGCAAAACCATTTTATGATTAGAAATCCTCTAATGATTTTCGATCTACTCGTTGTTGCTTCCTTGCTAGAGACTAGCATCGAGTTTCCTTGAGCTACTAGTCTCCTTAAACTTAAATTATTATTACCTATATGCTGTGCATAAACCAAATGAATCAAAATTTGATGTATTTCTAGAAATCTCTCACTTTTGCAATCTCTTTTCCCCTAACAGTTTAGGTTTTGCAACGTTGCATACATGTAGGATTCATTTTTGTGTCATTTTTCATATGGAAAGTGATAAAAAACGCACTAAAACATACAAACAAGGATGAGCTGAGGTTTAATCCTCATGCCTCAACCTTGTCACACATTCACAAACATGGAACATATTTTTTCTTATTTATTTATCATAGAAAACCTAAAATTTCACATTTTTCTCTATTTATTTCTTCAAAAATTATGAAAAATCAAAATTGTGAGCTCTCACTGATCAAAAGCACTCAATCCCATTTTTACATTCATTTTTATTCCATGGGAACTCAAAACACTCACTAAAACCCCCAATTTCCATTATTTCTTAAAAAATCGCACTTTGCAGGTTTTACATGTTGTGAGGAAAAATTACTATCTCATCAAAATTTTGGGTTTTTTTTCTTTCATTTCAGAGATAATTCAGCATATGCAACTAAGATCAATCATCATCAATCATCTTTCATCAAATAAAGAAAAAGAACACTTACTCATAAAGACCCGTGTGTTCAAGGCGCGTATCTTGAGATTGAGAGGCAGTTGACGCTTCCCTCTTGCTGCTGACATGCTCTCCAGCCCCGATCTAGGTCCTCTACTGCTCTATCAGCATCGTTTGCTTCAAAATCGACATCACCCCCCCACCCCTTTCTCTCTTTCATTGATGCATATGAACAGCTCACATGAGAAGAGAGGAGAGAGAAATACTAAAAAAATAGTTTTCTTATTTCTTGATCATATCGCGTGTGATTATGACAATCTTCTTCCTCTCTATGTGTTGGTTGAGGATCTCTCTCTCTTTCTCTTAATCGGTTTGTCATGAAGAGGTGCTGATCAAAATTTTTAGGGGCGCAAAAAAATTTGCACTACCTCCCCCCCTCCCTTGTCTTATCAAAATTTTAGAGCTTAAGCTCTTTTAAATCAAGCTTTAGAATTTAAACATTAAAAAGCTAGTTCAGCCCCAAGTGTTCACACTGACCAACAAGTGGTTATTTTGGTTTTTGGGGCACAAATGAACTCGAAATTGAAATTTATCTAGCCAGGCGGCTTCGTGACATCGAACTCCATCATCTTGGCCTTCCCCATGCACTTTCCAGCTCCTAGATCTAGTAGTTGCTTTATAACATTGAACCTTGCGGAGATTAAATGGGGGGTCAAATGACCTCCGATTGATGAACTGAGACTTGCGTTGGATTCATCAAGTCGAAATCCACCTAGGCAAACTCCATCTTGGCCATCTGCCACCATTTGATTTTTCAAAAAAATTGGCTCTTTGACACCTCTCAGGCACTTTTCGGCTCTAAAAACGGGCTCTAGCGCTTCAAGCACAGCTCAAAAGCGGCTCCTAAAATCCAGCTCTCATTGTTGACCACAGGATAGGGTGACTCAGCCCCTTGTCAAATCCCACAAACAAACCTGCACATAAACACAACCACAAAGAGCATCAAGCTGACACAAAATAGATACACAATAAAACCCATCATAGCTCTCACCTTACCCCTTAACGAAACCGAGGCATGAAATCCACGAGGAGTAGGCCTAGCAAAATTTGACAGAAAGCCCAAAGCTAGTCGCTAACCGACTGCTCCAACATAGCCAAGCTAAAAAGAACTATCAAAGAGGTCACCCTGAGTGGTGGTCTGAACTACCTACCTAACTAAGGACAACTCAACCAGGAGCTCCTCCTAGGTGAGGACTCCTATTTTCTGAGAAATAAAAATTTTTATTTAATACATTTTCCTTTAGCTTTAATTCTTCCATACTCGAGCATGTAAAAAGGGGAGCTGAGCATAGTGACCCAAGGAGAACAGGGCATCGGCCTCAAGTCTTGTCTTGGTACCCAAGAACCTACCAAGCCCTCGCAAGGCGACACTTGATCATTTATTCTTTTTATCTTCCACTCACTTTTATTTTCACTCCAACCTTCTCTTATTCTTATTTTTTCAGCTAGATGCCACCCTAGGAAGATAAGGCATCGGCCTCAGATTTTGTCTTGGCCCTAGGAACCTACCAGGCCTTCGCAAGGTGATAAACAATTGCTCAAGGATTTTTCTTTCTTTCTTTTTCTATTTTTATAGGGGTTATAACTCCTTTTTACACACCTCTGTATATATTTTTATTCTTTAGCTATTCAATATTTTGATTTTTTGCGTATATTTGTTCTGGCAGGCTTTTGTAACTGCCTCACAACTAACAAAGCCTCCTAGAACGGCCACCTAGTAGGTCAGCAATCAGGGTCACTAGGATTGCCTTCTAAAACAAGTCTTTCAGTGCTTGACAATGCCTTTGCATGAGGCAACAATTGCTGAGACCTCCCACAGACATACCTAACCTAAACTTGGGACTTCATGCCTTGATTGCCGGTCCCCAACAAATGAAAAGAAAGTAACACATATCATTATCTACTTAAGGGACAAACTCGGAAAGGGGACGAAACCACCTGGAATGGCCACCAAAAGCTTCTCTCCAGCAAAGGCTCCCTCCAGTGACTTTGGCAACTTGTGTGATGTAATCCCTAAAACAGAAAATCATTAAATGCACCTGTACCAAACAGATGTATGACCCTCTTGGCCTAAGGAAATAACACTAAATAGTTTGTATATATCCCCCCTTGTAAAATCTTATTAATATACAACAAGATGCTCCATCCCAAGGAGGAAATAGGGCTTCTGCCCTAAACTAGATGCATCAGATTGTGACCCATACCTCTTGCATAAATAGCAAGAGGTGTATGCATAACATGTTCTCTAACCAACCTATGGGTCCAAGATAACAAAGGAAAATGGGTCTCGGTCACCCTTTGCATCACCCATACTATATCACCTACCATATAGGGCATGTTCTAATAGAAGCCCCCATAATTGACCGGGTCCTATCTCATAATCGATAGACATATCAAAACTAGGACCACAGTTAAAACAAAGGTCTTCTTCATAAGCAAAGTTTGCTAACGAGTCCACAAACTAATTCCAATAATGTGGAACCAGCTGAAGAGACACTCTCTCAAACTCGTCGAGCAGGGTCATAGCAGTGCGATAATACATAGAGAGATTTCAAACTATGTACATCCCATTTAGTTGGTTCAATACCAACAAGGAATCCCCCTTTACTAACAACTGACGGATACTGCCTTTCTTAGCAATATTTAATCCCATTATCAAAGCTTTGTACTCCACCATGTTATTGGTAAATCCTACCCTGAGATAAACAACTAATTTCATCACAACTCTACGTTAGAGATCTGGAATAACTACCCCTATAATCCTTCTTGGTGGGACCCCTGGATGCTCTATCAAAGTACATTGTGTACGTCCACAATGGGTTCACACAGCTCGCCATCGTCACCTTTACTCGAAATTATGATAGTCAAAATTTAGCATGTTTAGAGGATGTATTGAAGGCTCCATCCCACCTTCTTCATTGAATGTAACAGGGATGCTTGTCAAGATTCGTAAGCAATTATGACAGAAGACTTTGATTTCCCACACAAAGGATCCGTCCTCTCGCTCAACCACCTTATATCCTTTACTCCACCAGATAAGCTTCTCTTGATGATATCGTTGCTCCAAGTACAGGTGTTCCAAGTAAGGAATAAGCCGCCCCATCAACCAATGTTTTCTCTTGTAGATTTCTGATCAACCTCATTGGCTTGGAAGGGATTTATTTCGTTAGTGCATTTAGAGATAATAAGGTTTAATCTTATTAAGATTAACCTTATGTTTAAACTCCACTCCCTCAAGATCAGCCAGTAATGCCATGGATTTATTCTTCCCTATTATTATGATCTTGTAAGGATCGCCGTCCCATTTGGGCTCAAGTTTTCTTGAAAACAGTTCTCTACATGCATCATAGTATAGAACTAACTGTCCCTTCTTAAAGGTATATTTCTTCGCTTTTAAATCATGCAACTGCTTCATCAGACACTTAGCCACTTCTTGGTGCAACAGACTCTGCAATTTGAGCTCATCTGAGTGGGCCAGAGTCGTAAAGCGCTTGAAGAGGGCATCTTCATCACCCAAAGAATGATTGATTGCGAATCTTATGGTTGGCAACTCAATCTCTAAGGGCAAAAGCCACTCCTCCCCATAGACTAGCTGGAACGGGGTGTGGCCAGTGACTCGTTTAAACATTGTGTTATATGCCCACACTGCCACATATAATTTCTTATCCCAATCTCGCTTCTTTTCGATCACTATTTTTGATAGAATATCCAAAAGCTGCTTGTTAATACTTTCAACCTGCCCATTCACTTGTGGGTTATAAGAAGTTGTTTTATTGTCCTTAATTTGCCATGCTTCAGTCTCTTAATCACCTTGTTTAAAAAGTGAGTTCCATAATCCGACACTAATTCTTTTGGCAGACCAAATCGGCATATAATCTGCTCTAATAGGAAACTGGAAATCTCCTTTTTGTGGTTCTTTCTCATCGATTGTGCTTCTGACCACTTTGTAAAATAGTTAGTCGCCACTATAATATATCTCTTCTGTGTAGAAAACGATGGGGTAATAGGACCCATAAAGTCGATGCCCCACTTCTCAAATAGAAGTATAGTCATAATCAGAGTAAGTGGTTGCTTCCTATTCTCCCTACTGTCATGTTGTTGACAAGTATCATATCTCTTAACATACTCAAATGCATCTTAAAAAATGGACGGCCACCAATATCCATCTCTTAAAGCTTTTTGTGCTATCAACCGTCCAGCAAAATGCCCTCCGCAAGCGGAGTCATGGCACCCTTACAAAATGAATGGAATCTTGTCAAGCATCACACATCGGCGATAGATATCATCAACTCCCTGTTGATACTGTTGATATAGTGTTCCTGCAATCAAAGAAAATCTCAAAGCCTGCTGCCTAATTTTTCTCTTTTTTATTTTGATAAATCGACTCTAGTCCCTCCTGTTGTTTGATAGGTAATGTGTAATAGCAGCATACCAAGATGGGATCCAAGACATATCAATTTTAAACATTTTATCGATATCACTTCCTTCAACTAAAGTCTCTTTTGGATCCTTGAAATCCACAAGGCATTTCACAATACCTTGCAGTTTCAATCGCTTACTTCTAATCTCATAATCAAATTCATGCAAAGTGATTAACCACTTTGCTAAACAATCAGACGGTTGTAGCTTGTTCATCAGCAATCTAAGCCCCTTTGCCTTCGTATAAAAACCTACCTTCTCATAGAGGATGTAGTGCCTAAATTTTTAAGTCGCAAACACCATTGCAAGGCACAACTTCTCCATGTAGGTGTATTTGATTTCTGATATGCCCAACTTCCCGACTAGCAAAAGTGATCGGATGGTACCATTTTTCCTCTCAGAGTTGGGATAACTAGCAGCCGATACTATGCATGGTGGTACTGAAAATATATAGAATACTTTGCCCCTTCTAGGTGCTTTTAAAACTGATGCTTTTACTAGCTCATGTTTCACATCATTAAAAGCTACCTTACAAGGGTCACTCCATTCAAATAGATAGCTAAAGGATAATAGATTTGCTAGTGGCAACGTTCTTTCTGCCAGGGCATTCATGAACCTCCGGTAGTACCCCATAGATGACAAAAAGATGTGTACTTATTTTGGAGTGTGTGGTAGACTCATGGCGACTATGACCTTGATCTTTTTAGGGTCAGTCGCGCGATCCCTATTGAACTAACCACATGGCCTAGAAATAGCCCATAAGGCACCCCAAAAACACACTTCTGTGGATTTAGAGCTATGCAAAATTGTCTACATCACTCAAAACACTTCTGTAAAATAATCAACTACCTTTCTCTCATGGATGCCTCCCCCCCCCCCAATAGGTCATCGATAAATACTTTCAACTCCTCTGGGGAGATGTCACCAAAGGTCTTGTCTACTACTGTTCGTTCCATGAACCAGGTGCAATGCATAAACCAAATGCCATCACAAGGTACACAAAGGTATCAAAGACAGTAATAAACATTGTTTTAAGCTTGTCTTCTTCTGCAATTTCTATCTAGTTATATCCCACAAAGCAATCCATAAATGACTATATTTCCCTACCCACTAACTGGTTGAAAATCTAATCAATAAAGGGCAACGAGCAGTAGTCCTTAATTGTCTGCTTATTCAGCTCTCTAAAGTCTACACAAAATCGGATTTGATTATTTTCCTTCTTCTTGATAACAACATGTGAATACCATTCAGTGTGATGAATAGGGAAGATCAAACCAGCTTGTCATAAATTTTGTAACTCCTCAAACAACCTATCCCGCAGTTCGAAAGGCATATGCCCTACTTTTTGACGCACATGATGACTAATTGTTTGCCATTATTGTGGCAAAACAGGCCATATTGCAGCCCATTCCTATGCTAAGAAGGATGATATTCGCAGTGGTAAATTGCAGCAATGAAACTATGCATCGTCTTCACGATATAATGAAGACAAAAATGAGCGTCTGCTTGTTATGCAACATATGATGAATGCAGTTATAGGAAAGGGGACACATGATGATGTATGGTATGTCGATTTAGGTGCATCTAATCATATGACCAGTCGTGTTGAATGGCTTGGAGAGATGCAGGACTTACAAAATCCAGGTTATGTGCAGATGGGTGATGATTCATGCCACCCAATTTTACACATTGGAAAGGTTCCTTTGTCTGTGTATGATGGCCAGACAAAGATTCTGACAGATGTATTACATGTGCCATCAATTACAAAGAATTTAGTGTCTATTGGCCAAATGGTAGAGTAGGGGTTGCAGGTTTGATTCAATGCAAAAGGTTATTTTATAGAAGACTTTAATGATAAGTGCAGGTTGGTCACAAAAGGAAGTAGAGTTGGCCGAATGTTCACTTTAGATGTTGGAATTCCTGCAATGGATGCTCCTATATATGCTAAAGGAAAAGGAGTAGTTGCAAATATTGAAATATGGCATAAACGTAATGGACATGAAAATGTGCAAAGGATGAAATTAATGAAGTCCAGAGGATTGGTTACAGGGTTGCTTTCTTTTAGAGTTGCAGAATTGCATAAAGTCTGTGAAGCATGCCAGTTTGGTAAGCAGGCAAGACAACCCTTTTCGCATGACAGAGAAGTGAGTAGAAAAATACTTGATGTAGTGAATACAGATGTTTGGGGCCTACACATAATGTATCTCTTGGTGGCAGCAAATACTTTGTCACATTTATTGATGACTATTCAAGGAAGTTATGGGTATACTTCAGCACATGTAACCTGTGTAGTATTTCCACCAACTAGGCTGCCATCCTCTAGAGACAACATTATATAACATACTTTGAAAAGCTAATTTGTTACTATCTCAAGGAGGAAAAAGGAGCTAGATAACAAGGCACAATCAAAGTAGCAAGGTATTTGCATGTCAATTCTCAAAACTTAAATCTTTCTTATCGCATTGATAAGCCAATTTGTTGCTATCTCCAGTAGGCAAAAGAAGCTAAATAACAAGGCACTATCAAGTAGCAAGGAACAACAATTCTCAAGACAAAAAAGAGGCATATTCGTGCATTTAATGATAAAGTAGGAATTATAATTATAAATAAGGGATTATATATCGATGTATGCTTATATAGTAGGGAATATGTATTTGATGTGATAGATAAGCCTCATTTAAAGATGAATGTATTGTAAGGTATATAGACTTCATGCATTTGCCAATGGGACATGTCAGACTACATGATTGAGTAAGGAGATTCCTCAAGGCTAGATTACTATTTTCCTAATGTTCAAGGGCAATGTGTTCTCATCTCAAAATTATTAAAAGAAATGTTAGTTAAATTAGGATAAAACTTTTATAAGGGTAGATGTTTGATATTGAGTCTTTAGTAACAAGTTTAGAATAATTCTCAATCAACCGCACATTAATCTAAGAGCAAGTCTACACTTGAGGCTTTGATTTAAAGTGTGCGTATGTGTGTGTGTGTGTGTGTGTGTGTGTGTGTGTGTGTGTGTGTGTGTGTGTACTCTTTCTCTCTCTCTTTGGAGGTTGCTATACAAGTACATAAAATGTGCATTAGGGCACAAACATTGGTGCTTTGAGCTTTAGTGCAAAGCACTGAGACAACACCCATGGCGCACAAAGCGTTAATAGAACATTGGCATGAAGTGCCAGGAGAAATGTGTTAACCAATAGTAACAATGGTTGTTTAAAGTTTGGCACAAAGTGCCAAACTTAAGCTAGCACATAGCCGCAGCCTCGGCACAAAGTGCTGAGGAAACTAGGTGTGAAGTGCCGAGAGGAAACTAGGCACAAAGCGCCTAGTTTCTACTAAGAACACTTGTTCTACCATTTTCATTTTGATTAGAAAGGCCTCTCTCTCTCTCTCTCTCTCTCTCTCTCTCTCTCTCTCTCTCTCTCTCTCTCTCTCATTGGTCTATGATTAACTAATTGACAATGATGTTGTATAATATTGGCCGATTATTATGTGTATGGATTTTGGATAAAATTTATGTGTGCAATGGCATTTTTAGGTAAATAAGTAATAATGAAAAACTCAATAGTTAGAGAGCCTCACTATGTGGTGGTGAGGTATCTATCATGACCCCTTTGTTCAAATCATCCAAAACTTGCACACTCAAGTTGTATTTATCATCTTCACCTTCTAATCTAGATCAAGATTATCCTCATTTTGTTTGATTATCACAAGGAATGCTTGGGCTCCTTTAATACTCTCTTCTTCATTGACTTGGCCCTTCATGTTCCTTCTTCACAAGGTGTCTTCATGCACTTGTATAATTATACAAGCAAAAGCTTTGGAAGTTGAGGATTGTCCTTCTAAATCATCCACCATTGCTAAGTGACAATGTCACTAGCATATCCTTCCTTTACCTTGAAGTTTGCGTACTTAAAAATACATTGTTGTGCTTCTTGGGTTAAAATGTACATGGGCTATATAACCTTACTAAACTCAAATATGACCCCTTCATTGGTAGATTGATCTAGATTCCAATACTCTAGATTGAATGCAATGATATGCATGTGGCTATGCATAAGTATGAAATGGTTGTATAAACTATCGTGGACCTAACATTTTGCATGATTAAATGGCATTTAACAAGGAATGTTTCATGGCTCAATAGGAGGTTTAGTCTTTGGAACTACTTATCCTACTACCACCAAGCCATATAGACCTTGCCCATGTTGGGACTAGATGTATCCCATGTCTTCATCCTTATAGGATAGCATTGCTCTAAACATAATTATTTAGAAATGACAAATTTAGTCTAAGAGCATTGCTATGATGATGAGTATATGTATGTTAGATGCCATCCAAAACAAGAAATGGACAAGAACATTTGTGCACAAAGCAAGAGGGAAAAACTTTGAATATTAGAAAAGTGTATTTTCATGAAAGTGAACATAAAATGTTGATTTTTGCATAGTAAATCTCAAAAGACCAAGGTGACCTACTCTTCACACTTGCAAGAAAACTCGAAAGGGTAAGTTAAAATAGGGAAGGATGGAATAAAGGAGTAAGTAGTCAACTGAAATGAGAGATAGCCAATAGAGCAAATAGCGAAGGAAAACACACGTGCATGCACACACCTTTATCTCTATCAAGGTGTACTTCTATTGGTTCTCTATTAATGTTTTAATTCTATTACAATGTTGCTAGTATATTCTCATTCATTTGATAATAACACTTCAATAATATGACTCTTTCATGGGATGTTTAATAATTAGTTCATTCAATTAAAAATACATCTGGCTCATGAAGGAACATCCTCACTCACTAGGACTACAAAGTTAAATGGGCCTTTGAGTGCGGGTCTCTTTTAAGCTAGCAAATGTTACTCACCCTATGGTATTTGTGTATCTACTAAGTCTATCAACCCAAATGAAGGGAGATATGACTCCAAATTTTGACTGGTGTATTCAACTATATACAATTTTTTTAAAGTGCTAGTGCAATCTAGCATGGTATAATGCAAAATGCAAGAGTAATTCAATGTTATGGTTTGATTATGCAACTTGGTTTGTCATGCAGAACATTGATACAATTTTTAATGCAAAAACACTCAAAGGCTCCATGTTGTTTTTCTTTAGATGAATTTGCCACTGATTCTCATGATGTAGTCAAGATAGCTCTTGTGTTCTCCTATTACAGGGAAATGGTTTGTAATCTTTATACAAGTTAACAACCAAAGGAAAGAGCTCCTTGATCACTGCTCTAATACTAGTTGAAGGGAGAAGCCTTGAGCGGAAACATGCAAGTAGAAGCAAGATACAATAGAAGAAGCAAGAGCACAAGAGAAACATACACAAGATGCAGAAACTCCAACAGCTAGAATGTGCGACCAATCTTCCCTTATTCAAATGTCACTAAAAGAATAAAGAATGAAGTGACAGTGATGAGTGCCCACCACATGTAATGTACATGTGTGGGGGCACTATCAATGTAATGAATACATGGGTAATTAGGCACATGTGCCTTTTGTCAAGATTGTGGGAGAGAAGGAAGGAGTCTCACTTGTAGCTTTCTTGCTTGCACAATGGGGGAATACACACAAGGGTGGAGGCTGAAAACAGTTTTCATCTTCTTAGTTGTGTAAGCCAAAAAAAAAAACTCTCATACAAAGAAATAGAAGAACCCTATATATGGGTCTCAAACCAAACTCAACTAACTAAGGTGGCATACTAATTGAGCCACAAACTAGAGTAGATAAGGATAGCTGTCATCTAGCTATTATTCATGGGCGGTGTACCAACCGCATCTGCAACTAACACATCGGTGACATAAATGCACAACGGTCACCCTGGCATATCACGAGTGGAGCTGATATCTCAACACTCCCCCTCGAGCTCAATCCCAATTCCTGCATACCAAGCAAGTCTCTGAACTTGCGCAGCTTCTCTACGCCCAATGCCTTCATAAATATGTCAGCTACCTGATCCTCTGTGCTGACATAAACTAGATCAATAAGACCTAGTAAAACCCTCTCTCGCACATAGTGATAATGCACCTCAATGTGCTTTGTTCTAGCATGATAGACTGGGTTATTTTCCAAGTGTATACTACTCATGTTGTCATAATAAATGACAATTGGCCCATCTGTAGGCTGATGCATATCATGAAGTAGCTTATGCAACCAAGCTACCTCACATGCAGCCATTGCTGCACCCCTGTACTCGGCCTCTGTGCTCGACAAGGCAACTGTAGGCTGTTTCTTGCTGCTCCAAGTGATTGCAGCACTCCCAAAAGAGAACACATATCCACTGGTAGATCGTCTATCAGAAATACTACCAGCCCAATCAGCATCAGTGTATCCATGCAGCTGTATCTGAACCCCAGTCTCATAAAATAGTCCATACTGTAATGTGGACTTCACATACCTGAATATGCATCTAGCCGCATCCAAATGCGGTTTCCTTGGAGCCTGCATAAACTGACTTACCAATCCAACAGCATAGCTCAAATCTGGCCTGGTAATAGTCATATAAATCAAACTTCCTACTATGCGTTTGTACATAGTAGGATCTTCCAGAAGCTCACCTGCATCTGTGCTCAGCTTCACATTCTGCTCCAAAGGAACTGAAATAGGCTTACAGCCTATCATCCCATATTTGGACAGCATGTCCAATCCATACTGCCTCTGTAAGAGCCGTATCCCACTTGGTGATCTAATCACCTCAATGCCCAAGAAATAACGCAGCTCTCCCAAATCCTTCATCTCAAACTTCTGCTTCAATAGCATTTTCACATGAAGGATATCTTCATCACTGTCACCTGTCATAATCAAATCATCAACATAAATGACAAGTAGCATAATACCTTTCTCTGTTTTTTTCACATAAAGTGAGAAATCTGCCTTGGAAATCTGAAAGCCAATAGTGACAAGATACTGTCCTATCTTGTCAGACCATGCTCTAGGTGCTTGCTTCAAGCCATACAAGGCTTTCTTCAACCTGCAAACAAACTCAGGATGAATAGCATGCACATAACCTGGTGGCTGCTCCATATAGACCTCTTCTTGCAAATCACCATGCAAGAAGGCATTCTTTACATCCATCTGATGTAAAGACCATCCCTTTGATGCAGCCATAGCAATGACTGCTCTTACGGTTGCCATTCTTGCAACCGGACTAAATGTTTCTTCATAGTCAATGCCATATGTTTGTGCATACCCCTTGACTACTAATCTTGCCTTGTATCTGTTCACAGAACCATTTGCATTGTGCTTCACCTTATAAACCCACTTACAGCCAATTGCATTCTTACCTTTAGGCAAAGGTACCAATTCCCATGTAGCATTTGCTTCCAAGGCATCCATTTCTTCATCCATGGCTTTCTCCCATTTTTCTTTTCCCATGGCTTGCTCAAAAGAAGTGGGTTCTGGTTCCTGTATCACCTTGACCATATATGCATAGTGAATGGCTGTAAATCCATCATATTTCAGTCTATCCACAGGATACCTAACTCTGGTAGACCTGCGCAAAGTAGGTTCACTCCCAGGTGCTCTCAAAACATCCCTGGTCTTCCTTACTCCAGGTGTAACAATAGAAGGAATACCCAACTCATCATCAATGCTCTGTTCTGAGCCACTGGATTCACCATCCACATAAGAGTGACCTGCATTCACATCAAACATGGGCTGATCTACCTTCTCTTTTCCTTTTTGTGATACCTGCATACCACTATCTGCATTGCTTTGAGAAGATTCTCCTAATCTCAATCTGCCTGTCCATGGCGAAGAATGTGAACCACTGCTAGAGGACGCTCCAGGTCCACTAATATTTTGTGACTGCTGCTGTGAATTCTGTGCAGCATTACCATTTTGTGCATCTACATCATCAATCACATTTACTGGTTTATACCAACTACTCATCTCATAAAAAACAACATCTCTGCTCACTGTAAACTTACGAGTAGAAGGGTTATAGCATCTATACCCTTTTTGCTGCAGAGAGTAACCAATAAAGATGCACTTCTCAGCTTTTGGATCCAACTTGGATCTCAACTCATCTGGCACATGTACATAGGCAATGCAACCAAAAATTTTCAAATGAGAGATATCTGGTTTCCTACCAGTATACCTCTCCTCTGGAGTCATCCCATGTATTGCTGCAGTGGGAGTCCTATTCATTATATAGACTGCTATAGTAACTGCTTCAGCCCAGTAAAAATCTGGCAAGTCTTTTTCGTTGAGCATGGCACGAGATACCTCTCCAATATGCCTGTTTTTTCTTTCTGCAATTCCATTTTGCTGTGGGGTATGACTGCATGAATATTGCTGCTTTATGCCATGCTCCTGCAAGAACCTTGCAAACTCATTTGAGAGGTACTCTCCCCCTCCATCTGACCTTAGGCATTTTATTTGCAGGCCTATTTCTTTTTCAACCATAGCTTTAAGAGTTTTGAAATGCCCAAAAACTTCACTTTTCTTTTTCATAAAATACACCCAAACTTTTCTGCTATAGTCATCAATAAAAGTGACAAAATAATAACAGCCTCCAAGAGATGCAGATTTAGTAGTCCACACATCAGAGTGGATTAATTCCAATGGCTTCTTACTCTCTTGAACATGTCTAAAAAATGGTTTCCTTGCCTGTTTTCCAAACTGACAGGCTTCACATACCTTATGCATTTCTGCAACCTTGAATTTAGGCAATCCTGCAACAATATTTTGGGCTTGCATTGATTTAAGTCGTTGTACATTAACATGACCAATGCGTTTATGCCAGATATCAATATCTGCAACTACGCCGGTCCCATGTGCAAACATTGCTGCACTCAATTCAGGCATGTCTGCATCCAACGTAAACATTCTGCCCTTCTTCTTTCCTTTTGCTACTATCAAGCGACCTTTATTTTTCATATCCTCAACAAAGCATCCATGAGAATTAAATCTAACCTGCAAGCCCTGCTCAACCATTTGACCAACTGAAATCAGGTTCTTGGTTATATTCGGGACATGGAATACATCCGACAGGTATTTCTTTTTCCCATCCTGCATAGACAAAGGAATTTTTTCAATCTGCATAATAGGATGTGCAGTATCATCACCAGTCTCCACAAATCCTGGTTTTCCCATTTTCCTTGCATCCTCCATCCATTCTGCATGACCTGTCATGTGGTTTGATGCACCTGAGTCAACATACCATACATCATTGCTTTCTTCTGCACTTGTCACAGAATTGTTCATGTGCTGCACCATAAACAAATGCTCATTTCTGTCATCACCCTGTCTACTAGAAGATGCATAATTCCCTTGTTGCAATTTTCCATTCATGATGTCATTCTGCTTTTTATAGCAGTCTTTAGCCATATGACCCATTTTACCACAGTAGTAGCATTCAACATTACTGTTTGCATTTTGGCCTCTTTGCCATCCACCACGACCTCTTTGGCTCCCCCTGCCTCTAGAGTTACCACGTCCTCCTCCATAGGACTGGTTTTCTTGAGTTTGCTGCATATTCTGATTTCTACCACGGCCTCCATATCGGCCTCCTCTACCTCTGCCTCTACCTCTTCCAGTATTTGAGTAGAAGACAGCTTCTTTTGAAGTTCCTCCAGAAGAAGATGCACCACCATTTCTCTGCTCCTCAGAAATTAGAAGAGCAATCAACTCCTCAAAATCAGAAAATCTTTCACGGACGGAAATGGATGTTCGAAACTATGCATAATCCTTTCCTAGACCATTCAAGGTCACAGAAACTAAATCATCATCTTCCACTGGCGACCCAATGGAAGCAAGTGCATCTGCAATCTTCTTCACCTTCATGTGGTAGTCATTGATGCTCATATTTTCTCTTTGCACATTATGCAACTCTTGCTTGAGCTGCATTTTCTTGGCTTGAGTATTTGTGCTATACATTTTTGACAAAGTATCCCATGCCTCCTTTGGCGTACTTGCATCCTGAATATGCACAATCATAGAGTCTGAAATACTGATAGACAGCCAATGGCATCCATTTATTTAGGATGTTTACATGTAGAAAATACTAATATTGCCTATGTATGTACATGCATATGTATGTATACATGTATTTATGTGTGTGTATGTATATGGGTTTCTAACACGGTTTTTAATCACGACACACACACACACACACACACACACACTCTCTCTCTCTCTCTCTCTCTTTCTCTCTCTACATATGTGTGTGTGTTACCAAAATGCAATATCGTATGATATTTCTTATCAAACAAGCTAACTATTAAACATTCCATGAAAGAGTTATACTATTGAAGGGTTATTATCAAACGAATAAGAGTATACTAGCAACAATATCAATAGAATCAGAATGTTAAGACAAGATGTGTTGGGGATAAAGGCACTTGTGCATATGCTGCCCTGTATTTACTACACACAATTGTGACCGGACACCTATAAACTGTACATGATAGGTGCCCATCATATTCACTTTATTCTTTATTCTTTCAACGACTACCGAATAAAAAAGTCTAGTCACACATTGTGACTATTAGATTTTCCACATATAGTGTCTCTCTCTTGCTCTTTTGCTCCATCTGCCATAGGTCTTGCTTTGCTTTTGCTTCTACTTGTGTGCTTCCACTTGGACTCTATCTTTCAACTAGTAGTAGAGCAAGCATTTGAGGAGCTTCTTCATCCTTTACTTTAGGCCAGATTCAAAGCTTCAACTCAGGGTCTCATGGAAACCATTGTTTCTTCCTCTCAAGGTATGTATTGAGTCTTTTAGCTTGTTCCAACTTGCTCCTAGCTTATCAAGGAGCTTTCACTCAAGCTCTACCTTTCAACTCAGGTTGTTACTCAGATATTCCTAATAGTGGCAACTTGGTTTTTTTTGTTACTTTCCCATAGTGGTCTTTGTCATACTACTATATGTATTATAGCAGTGATGTAATTACAGTTTTCAGTATTGTCTTGGAGAGTAGACATTGTACTTTGGTAGTCCATTGCTTGCAATTGTTGATGGATAGCTCTATACTTTGGTATTTCCTTATGTTTTACCCTTATTTTTACTGAGTTTTTGGGGCTGATTTGCAATCATTTATAATAGCCTATTCTCTTGGATTTTGCATTGGTATCCTATCATTATGGTTGGTTCTTGGAATGATAGTGCCATTTTCAATATTGAAAAGTTTGATGGCACAAATTTTACCTATTTGAAAGATGCAAATATGGCAAGTACTAGTTCAAAAGAAGCAGATTACGCCATTGAAAACCAAGCGTGTAAAGTTCGAAGGCATGGATCAAATGATTGGCATGAGTTAGATGAGCTATATAAATCCATCCTTATATTATCATTATCTAAAGAAGCTTACTTCAATGTTGTTGCACTCGATGATAATGCCTGGTAGTTATGGGAAAATATATGCAATCTTTATGAGTAAAATCCTACATCACATATGTATTGATTGACATAGCTCATGGACATTTGCATGAAGGAAGGGACTAGTGTGTCCATGCATTTGAATGAATTTCTTTTGCTTTTCATCCAGTTGACTTCACAGAGGGCATTGAGTTCAAGGGTAACCTATCTCCCTTGTTCTTGTTTGTGACACTTCACGAGCCATGGGACACTTTTTGTGTAGTCATGTCACATGTGTGCTAATATGCCTAAGGATGGCTTGAAATTGTAGGATGTTGAGGATGCTTTACTCACATAGAAAATAAACAAAAAGAATGATGTCTCTCACACTTCTCATACATTAATTGTTAGGGGCAAACATGATGGTAATAGTGGTAATGAGCACCGTGGTAGAGACTCACAAAGGTTTGAGTCTTGTGGTTTGACTAACAAAGGTCATTCATAAGTCCTCTCTAACATGTCATTATTGTGGAAAGAAGGGTCGTATTTAACAGTAGTATTATAAAATTCCTGATGGTAAGTGCAAAGAGAAAGGCAAGGGCAAAGTGTAAGAAAAGTATGATGATCGTAGTATTGTTCCTAGTAAGTCTAGTGTAAAGATAGATAAATGTAGTGTAGCCAGAGTCAAATAATGAGTACATCTTAGCAACTTCCTCTCTTAATTCTTCTCAATTGATGAGTCAAATGACGAGTACATCTTAGTAGCTTCCTCTCTTAATGCTTCTAAGTTGACTAATTATTTGTGTACATATTGTTAGTGTTGGCCACTTGATTTGGGGACTTCTTTTAATGTTACCCTGCATAGGGATGGGTTTTAGTCCTATCTAGCATGATAGGCTGTGTGATACTAGAAAATAACTTGGCATTGGGGATGTATAAATGTACTTTCCTTTGGGCAACTCTTTTACTATGTATAATGTATGTCATATCCTAGCTTTGACCAAAAGCCTTCTATTTGTTGGACAATTAGATGATGCAGGCTATTGACTATCTTTTGGTGATTTCTCATGGAAAATTACCCATGGAAATTTTGTCTTTACTCGAGGTGCCAAGGCTAGTAGCATCTATCCTTTATTTATATTTGTGTCTCTTAACCATGTTTTGGCTATGACTAACATACTATGTGTATCTTTATGGCATCATCACCCGTCTTTAAAAGAAATGAAAATGCTTACTCATTTGTAGCATCTTCTACCTCTTGATTATAAATGTTTTGATTCGTGTGACCATTGTCTTTATGGTAGGCAGACACGGAGTTCTCTCATAAGAAGTCTACCATTATATGCATAGGTGAGCCTCTAGCTCTTGTGTATTGTGATGTATATGGTCCCATGTTGTACCGCAGCACAAGAAAAAGTGAAAAAAGTGAAAAAGCGCAAGTTGGGACCTAAAAGAGGTTGCCTAGATGGAAATCGGACACAACGGAAGAAGCAGGAAGGGAAATGACCAAAAGCGCAAGGGTGGTCTCAAAAGTTGAGGCAAAGGCAAAAGCGCACTTTTAAATGCAAGGCACCCCTAAATTTTTTTGTAAAAGAGCTCCAAGCTCCCTAGTGTGCAAACGGTAAAGGTAGATGGGCGGTAGGAAGGAAGCTATGAAGATAGGAGGACAATGGGAAAAAGGGTCTATGCCATGGTTGGCCAAGTAAAAAAGGGGATAAGGGGATGACCGCCCGAAAGGAATTCAGGGTTTTGTAATATAAAGTTGAAAAGTGAATGAGGAGCTCATTCTTTGGTGTGTGGCAAAGTGGACTCATCTTCTTCTCTCCTTCTTGCTTTCTTGTATGTGCTTAAGAGAGGGGGAGTGTGAGACTGTGAGGGAGTGAGTGTGTGAGGGTGAGAGATCAAGGAGAAGAAGCTCTCCATCATCTCCTCTCTTCTCTTCTCTTGTCT
The DNA here is from genome assembly GCF_053477565.2 of Lygodium microphyllum. NCBI lineage: Eukaryota > Viridiplantae > Streptophyta > Polypodiopsida > Schizaeales > Lygodiaceae > Lygodium > Lygodium microphyllum. The sequence continues at coordinate 11,410,252 of NC_141146.1, read as the reverse complement.
CGTGCATGGCTATGGAGGATGGAGCTTGAAGGTGGAGGCTTGAGGTTGCTTGAGCTTGCATCACAAATCGTGGAGCTATCAGTGTGCTTGAGGGAGGAGGCAACTCGTTTGGGCATCAAGGTAATCTCACTACACCCTGGTAGGATCGAAGGTGCATCGGCTAGGTGAGAGATAGCCATAGGTGTTCGCTTGAAATGCTTGAACAATAAGCAGTCCATGGGTCTTGGTGGTTAAGCTCGCCTCTACACATGCCCTATTAGTCATTGGATGGTGTGAAGTACTTTGTTATATTCATTCATAATTATTCTCATATGATCTAAACATATCCTACTAAGAAAAAATCAGATGTCTTATCTACATTTTAGTATTGTCTTGTTCTTATCTTCGAGGTGCAGAAATGCACATCATTATCTACTACTGAGACTGAGTATATTGTAGCTGTCTAGGGTTGCAAGGGGGCCCTATGGTCAGGTCATTTGGCTATAGACCTTGATATTACTGTTACTCCTACACTGCATTCACATTCTATAAGTGCTATTCAATTTGCCAAGAATATGGTCTTCCATGCGAAGATAAAGTACATTGAGGTGCACTATCACTTCATCAAGAAGGTGGTAGAGAACAAGTCTATTGAGCTTGTCAAGATCTTAACTAACGAGAATCTTGATGATTTTCTTACTAAAATTCTTGTTGAGTGAAACATTGATGGGTTCCTTATCTTATTGTTCTTTGTCTTTTTTTCTTGTTTTATCCTCACTCGAGGCACATTCACCTTTAAGTAGAAGATTGTTGGGGGTAAAGGCACCTATGCCTACACTACCTCTAACCCATCATTACCCCTTTATCCTTTATTCTTTCAGTGACTATTGAATAAGGGAAGGTCAGTCATACATTGTGACTATTGGAATTTTCACATATAATGTCTCTCTCTCTCTTACTCTCTTTCTCTATCCACAATATTTGGGGTAACTTGCTCTCAATGTTTAATAGATATACATGCTCCATTTGATGCCTCTCAAGTATTGGAATTCTTCAAGGGGATGCTTAAGTGATATCTTGAGATACTAGTGGATTGGATTTGAGCTTACATTGGCACAGTTTAGCAAAGGTTTCATTCTTGTAATATAGTGGGTAACAAGCACTTGTCTAGGAAGCTTTATGCATATTGCCCTTGGATGTGATTTGGATGCTTCATTCGGTCTATTGATGTATGCCATTGATGGTCTACACTTGGATATGTTATTGAAAGCTTTTGAGCTTTGATTGAGCTTGATGACATTCATCTTGGCTATGGCTACATGTCTTTGTTACTTTAGTGTCTTACATAGTTACAAGCTTGAAGACTCTATTGGATTTTTTTTGCTCTCGGCTAATGCTTCTTGTATCTCAAATGTCCATGTACTTGATGTTTTGAGCTCACATTGCTCATTTGACATTGGGTTTTGTTCCAGTGAGAGTTATAGGTGATAGTTGGATACTTTTCATTTGAGCAAAGCTTTGGGTTTATGTAGTTAAGCCTACTTTGGTGAGACCACGGAACTCGATTAACTTATGGATATGCTCTCCCGATGCTATTTGGATGCAATTTTTTCCTAGTGGGCTGATTTGATTCATGCATTGAGCCAACCTCTATCTCTATCAAGTTATTGTTAGTGACGTATTCATCATTCTTGTCTATAATTTGAGATCTTTACACTTGCTCAGTTAGTTATGTATCTGGCAGTTCTCTTCTGCTATCTTTGAGACCTACCATATACATGGCAGTTTTGTCTATTTGATGTATCTCTCTCTGGCACATTGACTTTGATAGTTATTGATATCAATTGCATCCTTAGTGGTTACTAGGGCTTTGTACATATCCCACTTCTTACAGGGTATACCTAGTAATTACATATTGAATCTTATCATTTGATTGCTCGCACTTGGCTTTGGGTCTTACAGCTATCATTATTTTCAACTTGTTGTAATCGCATGTCTATGAATAATTTATGAGGGAAAATGCTCTAAATTGATCATCATTCTTTAGTAATTAATGGACAACCCTACTCTTTGCAATCTTTCCTCTATTAGACACACTAACTTAGTTGTGCTTTTGGACTATTTTGCTATCATTTACAATAGCCTATCTAACTTGGATTGTGCTTTCATTTCTCACATTATGGCTAGTGGATCGAATGACAGCCCTATCTTCAATATTGACATGTTGGATGAAATAAACTATAGCTATTATAAGACACAAATCTGGCAGTTTCTAGTGCAAAAATTACATATTAAGCCATTGAGACACGAGCATGTAAAGCTCAAAGGCTTTGATGCAGAGCATTGGGCTGAATTGGATGAGTTATGTAAATCTGCAATCATTTTGTTGCTCTCTAAGCAAGTCTACTATAATGTTGTCTCTAATGAGTAGACCGCCTGACAATTATGGGATAAGATTCATAATGTCTATGATAAGCAGAGCCCTGCCTCTCAGATGTATTGACTAAAGCAACTCATGAACCTTTGTATGAAGGAGGGGACTTCCATGTCAATACATCTAAGAGGCAAAGCCCTGCCTCTCAGATGTATTGACTAAAGCAACTCATGAACCTTTGTATGAAGGAGGGGACTTCCATGTCTATCCACTTAAGCAAGTTTCATTCTATTTTTAGCCACTTATCTTTGTAGGGGATTGAATTTAAGGATAATATTCCTCCCTTGTTCTTGCTTGTTACATTGCCTAAGTCATGGGGTACATTTCGTACTACAATGTGTGTAAATATGCCTCTATTGATGGATTGAAATTATAGGATGTAGAGGGTGTGCTCTTGAATGAAGAGGTTAATAGAAATAATGTAGATGCTTTCCACACTTCTAATGCTTTGATGGTAAGAGGCAATAACAGGAGGAGCAGTAATGACTACTACGGGAGAGACTTTCAGCAATCTCATTCTCAGTCACATGGACAATCTCGTTGTAAGTCCTGTGGTCATAAGTCCACATTGACTTATCACTGTTGAGGGAAGCACAGTCATATTCAACCAAAGTGCCATAAAATACATGATGACAAGCACAAGGAAAAGGGTAAAGTGCAGGAAAAGAATGATGATCTCGCCATTGTCCCTAGCAAGTCCGGCGTCAAGATTGAAGAGATTAATGTCATACAAACTGATTCTGATGATGACTATACTCTTACAGCTTCTTTTCTTGATGTTTTGTAGTTGATGATACATGGTCCATCTATGCTCTCAATGTTGGTTGATTGATTAAGGGCTTCATTTCATGCCACCCCACATTGAGAGTGGTTCCACTCCTATCATGTTAGGATCTATCAAATTGGGAAATGACATTGCATTTGGATACTATTGGTATTAGAGATATCAAGCTACAATATCCTTTAGGTAGTATGTTTACTCTGCATAATGTACACCATGTTCTAGCTTTGACTAAAAGTCTACTTTCCATTGGACAGTTGGATGATGCAAGTTATGTTGTCTCTGTTGGTGATTCCTCATGGAAGCTTATCCATGGGAATCTTGTCCTAGCATGAGATGCCAAGTTTGGCACTCTTTATTCTTTATCCCATATATATGGATCCATCGACCATGTTTGGGCAATGGATATAGTACCACATGTATCATTATAGCATCGTTGCCTTGAGCACATATCCTTAAAGGGAATTAAAATGCTTACCCATTTTTAGTATCTTCTCCCTCTTAACTATAAGTGTTTTTGTTCTTCTTATCATTATTTTTATGGCAAGCAGACCCATAGTTCACATAAGATGTCTAGCATTATATACATGGGTGAGCCTCTAGCTCTTGTTCACTCTAATGTTTGTGGACCTATACCCTACAAATTGTTAGGAAGCATGAAGTATTTCATTACTTTCATTAATCATTACTCACATAAGGTCTAGGCTACCCCATAAAGAAAAAATCTTGAGTCTTAGCTACATTTCAAAGGCTGAAATGCCTACAATCTGATAATGGGGGAAAGTATGTATCTAAATCCTTTGAGCAATTTTGTGATAGGCATGATATTATATGTCAATTGACCACCCCATACATCCCACCCTGAAATGGTATAGCTGAGCACATGAAGAGGACAATTCAAGGACAAGTTCATAGAATACTTAACTAGGCAAGCTTACCGCAACACTTTTGGCCTGAGACATTTACTATTATCGTACATTTGACTAACCACTCCTCCCCATGCACTACTTTTGACTATCAGGTTGTTGAGGAGGTATGGGATAGAAAACCTCCATCGTATTCACATTCATGTGTCTTTGGTTGTGAGGCTTTTTCCCATGTTCACAAGGACAAGTGCAATAAGCTTGACCCTAAGTCTGTGAAATGCCTCTTTCTTGGTTATAAGAATGTAGATAAGATGGACTATTGCCTATGGGATTTGCAACTTAGGAAGAATATTCGCAAGCCATGATGTTTTTTTTTCATGAGGAGAAAATGCATAATCAACCTAAGCAGGTTATTGAGGGATGCAAGGTGCAACTAGTAGCTAATGCTCTAGTGGTCCAAGACCATGATGTTAGATAGGAGGTACAAGCTCCACATCTCGTTTTGTAGTAATATACTAAAGATTGATGTCAACGTGATCAATTTGCCCTCTCTATGGATTATGTTATGGTAACAAATGCTAGTGAGCCTCTTACCTATGATGAGGCATGCGTAGAGGTGATAGTTGCACTTAGGAGAGGGCCATGCAATCAAAGTGTGACTCGCTGCAAAAAAAATCATAAATGGGATTTGGTTCCTTTGCCTAGTGAAAAACATGCTTTGCCATATAAGTGGGTATACAAGTTGAAAAGTATCCCCAAATACCTCAAGCCTATAAGACCAGCTTGGTTACTAAGGGTTTTAAGTAAGAGCATGGTATTGACTTCGATGAAGTCTACTCTTCTATAGTCAAGATTACTACCCTACACTTGGTATTGGCTTTAGTTATGCAGCTAGATCTAGATCTCTATCATATGGATGTCAAGATTGGTTTCTTACATGGGAACTTACATGATGAGATTTATATACAGCAGCCTAAGTTGAGGAAATAGATAGGGAACACCTAGTGTGTAAGTTGAGAAAGAGTCTTTATAGCCTTAAGAAAGTACCTACGGGACGATACCCCAAGTTTGATGCTTTTATGCATTCACAGGAATACATCTATAGTGATATGGATCCATGTTTATACAGCCCATGATGGTAGCCCTATGATTTTTCTTTGAGATGAATAACATGAGATAGGCCTCATATTCTTGGGATATGCATTCATGTGTGATTACTCTAGGGCTCCTTTGCTTGTCGCAAAAGAAGTACATTCGAAAGGTCCTTGAATGATTTCATGTGCAAGATATTAAGCCTTTTGGATGTCCTTTAGCTTCTCCTGTGAAGGTTAATCAGGCCACTTGTCTACAATTTGATGAGTAGAAGGCCGAGACGGCTAAGATCCCTTATGCATGTGTAGCAGGTAGTTTGATGTATGCCATGATAGCCACTCACCCTAACATAGCATTTGCAGTGGGAGTTATGTCATGCTATATGGCTACACATCTAGCAAGAGGCATTAGGATATCATGAAGGGTATCATGAGGTACCTTAAGGGCACTGCAGATATGTGCATATGTTATGGTGGCTAGGATACAGGAGTCATAGGGTAGACTAACTCCGATTATGTAAGACATATAGACAATAGAAAATCCACCCCTAGTAGCTATGTATTCACCTTTGTTGGAGATGTTGTTTCTTGGATATCCAAGGTGTAGAAATGCACATTCCAACCCTATCCACTATAGAGATAGAGTATGTTGTAGCCACTAAGGCTTGCAAGGAGGCTCTCTGGTTAGGCCATCTAGTTGCAGACCTCGGTATTTTTTATGTTGTCTCTACATTGCATTCGATAGTGTTATTTAGTTGTCCAAGAATCCAATCTTCCATGCAAAGACAAAGCACATTGAGTTACTTTACACTTTATCTAAGAGGTCATCGAGGAGAAGTCCATCGAGCTTGCCAATATTTCAACTAACCAAAAATCCTATATATTTTCTCACTAAACTCTCTTAGCATAGAAATTTTCTTTCCTTAGGAAGCTGTTAGGAATTGGATGAGATGATGTATTTCTTCATCCTGTTGTACTTTATGTACATTTGTACTTGGTCACCTTTTTTTTGTTCTCTTCTCAATAGGGGAACATTTTCCTTTAAGTGGGAGGTTGTTGGGGGTAAAGGTGCTTATGCCTAACTGCCTTTGTATTCATTATATTGATGATATCCCCACACTTGTACGCTGTAGGTGGTAGGTGCCCATCACTGTCACTTCATTCTTTATTCTTTTAGTGACATTTGAATAAGGAAAGGCCGGTCACATATTGTGACTATTTGAGTTCCCACATCTTGTGTCTCTTTCTCTTACTCTCTTACTTCTACTCGTGTGCTTCCACTCAAGGCTTCTCCCTTTGGTATGTAGAGAGAGAGAGAGAGAGAGAGAGAGAGAGAGAGAGAGAGAGAGAGAGAGAGAGAGAGAGAGAGAGAGAGAGAGAGAGAGAGAGAGAGAGAGAGAGAGAGAGAGAGAGAGAGAGAGAGGTTTCCTTGAATAGAAACATATATACACACACACAAAGGAAGTGTTGATATTTTATACAAGTAAACCTCCTAAAGCAATGGTCATTACAGCATTGCTTTAAATTATTCTCAAAGATGAAAGTGCTATGGAGCATATCTTCTATGGCAGAAGGATTTCTTTGACGGTATAGCAATGATTGTATATATGTCTGATACCATTAGAGTAATGCATTGATAGCTACAAAGAAAGTAGTCCAATCCACAGCTACTAAGCTTGGAAGTAAAGATGTCTTAGCTTTAGAGGTACTTGATATGGTGGTTAATGGTGGCTGGCTTATTGACTTTCCTAAGGTGGGAGTTTGTTGTAGCTTTTCTTCTATTTTTTGCAAGTGTTGTTGCAAATCTTCACATAAAACATATAATTTCTCCTAACTTTCTATCACACTAGAAATGGCTAGATGAGTCCAACTGATGCTCTACAATTCTAATGTCCAAGTAGTACCATCTACTAGATGTAGATAAGGTGAAGCATTGTATTAATGACCATCATAATCAAATTCTATGATGGCATTCATTAGTTTGACTGGAGTATTTTCAATGAGTTTGCAAAAATGCTCGCAAATGCCATTTGTTATAGTTGGGTGACTATAACTAAAAGTAGCAAAAAACTTATGTGAATTAGCCTTTTTGTGAAGGAGAGACTTTCAATTTTGGTTGCAACAACATGAGTTCTAGAGACTTTTTTGGAGCAAGGCTGGATATTGGAGGAATGGCAATAGCTTTGCCATTGATATTGTGCAATGTCAAGGGTTTGGGAGGTACAAGCTCTTTCTTTTGGAGAGAGATAATATCCAAGAGGCATTCTTGAGGTAAGAAATTTCAGGCCAATTGATACATTTAGGTGAAAATCTATGAGGGGATTCATTGTCTTTCATAATGATAGTTTGGTCTTTATTATCTTTATCACTATTTAGACCTTCTAGAACTCTAGGAATAGCTAGGGACATATAGTGGAACACCATATGATATTGGATAGCTAGTTGAGTAAAGGTCATTTACATATTTAATCCAAAAGTGCGAGTATGCAAAATAAGCAAGTCACTAAGGTAGGGATCTTCTATAGAGATTACATAGTTAGGATGCAATTCAAAAAAGATTGGACCATTAGATAAAGGAGATAACCATACACTAACAATCATGTCCACTAGTGTCTAAAACTATTGGCATACAAGAAGCATTAATTCCACGATGGAAAAGAGGAATAATACCTATGGCAATATACCCTAAATGCGAATATGGATATTTTTGGAGGAGGCATCACCTATTTTGAGTATGCCATGATCTTCAAAACAAACATGGTTGAAGCACAAAACCTGAACCCATTATCCTCACCATAGATGATAATAGGATCAATTTGTGGAGGGATCCATTTTGAGCTTGGGTGGTGAGAGTGGAGTTTTGAACTCGGGATGTGCCTAAAATTTGCCAAAAAATCCAGAATTTAGGGGAAAAATATTCAACATTGAAGGCAGCGGCTACAGCTAGGACGATTTTAAGCACCAAGTGAAAGACAGCTTTTAAAAGGCGCCCGAGTGACACTTGTGGATTTTTGATAATTTTTTCGACTGCCGTGCGGGATGTCAAGAGCTAACAGTCAGTGCGGGATGTCAAGCCGTCCACGCCCAGGATTTTTCAGAGCTCGAATCGGAGTCCGGACGAGAAAGGGGCCACAAATTGGTCAAGATACGAAAGGGTGTACAAGTTTAAGGCCAAAGGGGGGGTGCCATTTGGGACCTTTGACCCCCCCTCTAATTTTTGGGTGAAGAAGCGTGGAAAAAATGGCGTCGTGATCAGGAAGAAGGGGGCCGAAAAATGTGCTCCATCCTCGTGGATGATGATTGTCAGGCTGTGAAGAACCTATGAATTAGAGATTACCAGGCATCTTCTCCCTCTTGGTTGATGATATCGCCAGTCTTCGCATGAGGAATGGCTGCCCGGATGAAGAGAACAGAATCTAGTCTTTCTCTCTTCTCTCTCTCTCTCTCTTCTCTATGGGCTGTTCATGTGTACTCTCTTGAAGAAGGAACCGAGTGGAAGAATGAAGGAAATGGTGATGGAGATGGATGGAGATGCTGAAGATTGAAGTGCAGCATTGGATTGAGAGCAATGGAGGCTCCGTATGCTGGTTATGCATGCATTCAAGGCGTCTCAGGTTACGTAAAAACACGGTATGACCATTTTTATGAAGAAAATGAAGGCTTTTTGGTATTTTATGATGATAATGATGTTCTTATTGGATGAAAATTTGTTTGAGTGCTAGTTGTATCATGATTAATTGCTATTTATCAGAAAATTTTGATTTTGCAATGATTTACATGCGCTATTTAATTCCCGTAGACCCGAAATGCGGTTTTTAAGGTGGGTGAAATAGGTTCCTATGGGGAAAAAATGGAAGATAAATTGAATGTTAGTATGTTGAAGTGATTGAAACAAGAAAAACCAAAAAAAGTATATTTTATTGCCAAATAAATCAAGAAAATTGGAAAAATAAGGGGAAAATTAGAAAAATGCCTTACAAAAATAAGGAAAAATATAATGATTGGTTGTGGATGTATGGTAGTGGTAAAGCATGAGGTTTAGCCTTAGTTTGCCCTATCTCTTTGTCAAAGTTGGTGATTTATTGCTTTTTATACATCAAAACATGACAAAATGAACCTCTACACCTATGCAACGAAAGCAATACCTAAAGGTAGGGGGTTGGGATGTTTGAATGGTGTGATTTGAGTGCTGATTGTTGTTGTTTTTATGATGCACATCATGACGTAGGGTTCGTAGTATGTTAATTAAGAGGATAGTGTTGAGATTCAGCAATCACACTCACTAAACAGCCTCTTTGTATGGAGCTTCAGGGCCAAGGACATGCAGGCTAACCTATCCCATATGCACAGTGGTGCCTACTGCAATTTCCTACTTTCCTATAAAGCATTGTACTTGCTTCCTTTTCTTAATGCAATGATAGTACTCTTTTCTTTTCAGTGAAGTGTCAATGTCATTGTCCACATACACAAAATTGTGTTTATGAGTCCAAGTCTCAATCTTGGAACCTAATTCACTTGTGTAACAAACAGTGTCTTTGTCTTCTCCATCATGAGTCCACACTTCTCCTTCCATCCACCATAACTCACTGCCATGCTCTAGATCCCGCATGTTTCTCAACATGGTATCAGAGCCCAGTCAGGCATGGCTCAGCTCGGCTTAGCTCTCCTCTGCCCTCTCTTAGCTCATGTTAATCTCTGGTCAGCTTAGTTTCATCCCATGACTTCATTTCCCAACTCTACCTTCACTTAAGCTTCCATGGCAACCATAGCCAGTAGCACCCTGTCAGATTGAGTCGCTTATATCTCACTCCACAGGTCAAATTTCTTGGAGCTTCCTTCTGGAAAATGTTCCCCAACTCACAAAGCTTCCCTGTATCACATCAATGCATGACATTTGGCTATCTGAAGCTCAGCATTGTGAAAATTCCCAGTCACTGCCATAGTCTTCAACTGTGACCTGCAGGACATACCCTCCATGGAGCCTTCATATCTCTCTCTGTAGAGCATATCTTCATGAACTTTCTTCTAGACATATCTTCCTCTACTTAGGGCGCTCCCTCTTGGCATAAGAATCGACCACATTGGTGATCTACAACCCTGGCATTGCAGAAATTCGACATCGCTGCCCAAATCTGCACCGTGCCTGTTCGTCCACTCTGCGCGCGCCATACAGGCTGCGATCTTGACAAGGAGGATAGGGCTTTTGAAGAGCTTGAAGTAAGCTTCATTTTCATAAAAAAAGTTTTGGAAATAATCAACCATAGCTCCTGCAATCTGCAAAAAACCAGGCCCCTATCTGAAACCCTAAACTGTCAGCCATAGCCAAAATCTCTCAAGCTTCTTTTTTCCTCATTTTTTTTCACTCCTGACACTAAATCAAGCTAAAGCCCACTCTAATCCATTGACCCAACATCAAATTAAGGAGGTGAAGGACCTGAGAAGATTGAAGAACGATTGAATGATCCCGAACAAGAAGAATCAAGCTCAACATCAACACTGACATAGTGTGTTTTCACACTGTCATTAGCTGTGTCTCTTGACACATTGCAATCTGCTCTTCTACTGATAAAATCTCAGAATTCTGGTGTTGATTTGCTGTTGATCTTGCAACCTCAACATGGGAAAAGACTCTCCAAATGCTCGATTCAAAGGAGTCGGGTTCCACACTTGGCAAACCCACATCAAGCTCATCCTGATGAAGAAGGGTCTTTGGGCCATCACAAATGGCAAAGAGAAGAAACCTCGAGATGTGGACCTTGCAGTTACTTGGCAGAAGAATGATGACAAGGCACAAGCCATCATCAAACTGGAATTGGACGACAACTACATCCATCATGTGGATGCCTGTGACACGTCCCATGACACTTGGGATAAATTGGATACCTTATTTGGTGCACAATCAAAGTCGTCTAAGTATGGTCTATTAATTGATTTTTTCCGACTTGATATGAAGCCTCATACATCCCTGGCATCCCATCTGAACTACATGGAAAGCCTGCTTACTCAACTTGCAGGAATAAAGCTAAAAATGGATGAAGATGTTTGTATTGGTGTCTTGTTAAAAAGTCTGCCTCCTGCTTATGATAATGTATCAACCACTCTAACCAACATGCCTGATCCTCAACTTGTTGACATTAAATCCTCTTTGCTAGAGGAAGAAAAGAAACTTAAAAGCAAAGAAGAGCCTAGCACTTCAAAGGATGAACAAATGTTATATGTAAACAACAGATACAAAGGTAAAAAGGAACCGCTCTTCTGTGACTTCTGCAAAAGGACCGGACACACTGAGAAGTTCTATCATACTAGAAAGAGGTCCCAAAAGGCCTATCTTGCAGCTGTGAAAGAAGAAGAAGACCATGGACCAAAATATGAAGAAGAAGATGAAGATGAAGACCACCAGGATCGGAAGGACAAGACTCATCAGTCCTTCTACTCTCATTACTCTGATAGACTGTTTTAAAAGCCTTGTATTTCCTTGCCCTAATGCTTCCTGCCATAAGCTTTGTAAACGCCTTATGTAACTTGGCATTACAGTCCCTGTACACTTTGTGAGGCCCTTGTTACAGCCTCTGGATGTCTATCACGTTTTGATGCCCACACTTAGCCTTTTCTGCGACAGCCTCTGGTGTCTACCATGTTTGTGGTGTGCCCACACTTTGCAGGTGGTTCTCATTACAGCCTCTACACACTTTGTGCCTTTCTAGTTGTGATTGAGGAGGGGTGTTGAGATTCAGCAATCACACTCACTAAACAGCCTCTTTGTATGGAGCTTCAGGGCCAAGGACATGCAGGCTAACCTATCCCATATGCACAGTGGTGCCTACTGCAGTTTCCTACTTTCCTATAAAGCATTGTACTTTCTTCCTTTTCTTAATGCAATGATAGTACTCTTTTCTTTTCAGTGAAGTGTCAATGTCATTGTCCACATACACAAGATTGTGTTTATGAGTCCAAGTCTCAATCTTGGAACCTAATTCACTTGTGTAACAAACAGTGTCTTTGTCTTCTCTGTCTTCTCCATCATGAGTCCACACTTCTCCTTCCATCCACCATAACTCACTGCCATGCTCTAGATCCCGCATGTTTCTCAACAGATAGTAGCACAAGTGTGGTCCCGGTGCTATCCTTATATCACCGCAATGGGTTAGTAAATGCATTATAAAGCCTGGTTGTGCACCACACATGTTTCTAATTTAAAATTATGTTTGAGCACTTTAGAATCATTCACTTTGCATGTGCATGTTAACCATGGTGTTAGAATAAAAAGGACTGGATGCATAGCACCTGTTTTCAATGACAATGACCCATGCTTGAGTGTGGAAAGGTATCCTAAGCCGTAGGATAGACATTCGTTTCTTGGGAAACTATCTAGTAAAGAAACATGGTATCTCCTAGAAAGCTTTTAAAATGAAAGAGTAGAGTTTGTTCGTTTGTTCTCTATGTTGAGCAGTGCATCAAGGGGCCAATCCCTGCGATGTAGGAGAGCTGCAGTGAGGCCGCAGTGTTTCTACCGAGAGGTTGCCTCCCATGTATGTGATTATTGTGGTATTTATTGCCAATGTGTATGGTTTCTCCCTCTGTGGAGTTTATAGAAAGGGAAACGTTGGACTACAAAACTATAAAACTATAAACGCATAGATTGGGCTTTAGGACAGTTTGTCCTTTAGCAGCGAATTGATGCTTCTGGTCCGCGAGGCCGTGAGGGTGTGCTTGTCTGTTATGAGCATGAGGTCCGGCTAGTGCCATAGCCAGTGTCGGCCCATTTTTAGGTCCTATCACTGGTGCGTTTGTCGGGAGCTGCCAACAAGTGGTGGTTCCCGAATCTAGGGGTTTTAGGGACCAAAAAGTTGGTTTATGTCCTCTGACAAGGACCCAAAAAGTTGGTTTATATCATCTAACAAGGACCGTCAAGCCGAAATACAAAAAGCAGAACATGCTAAGAGGGCTAGACAGCGGTTGGAGATCGTAAGTCGCTATTCTCCTCAAAGAAGTAGCCCGATACGCATAAGAGGCAGTGGTCTTAGTAACCCAACTGCTGCACATAGTCCTTTAGGTGCAACAGGAAGCGCAAGTTCTTCCTCTCTTCCACCAAGTCAACCCACTTCAAGTAGGGGTGTGATCCCATTAGTCCAAACTCCTATTGTCAATCCGATTGTCGTCATGGCACAACCCATTGCAATTCCTGTAGGGACGCCGGATCTATTTCCAGCTTTAGGAGTTCCTTTGCCCATTTTTAATGGGTTAGGCGAAGAAGATGTGGAGTTTCACATTTGTGAATTCCAAAGACTAATGTTTAATTACCGTATCCAAGATGAGGGACATCTTATGATGTTCTTTAACATGACATTAAAAGGAAGGGCTGCAGTATGGTATCATAGCATAGAGACTGGAACCATAACCACAATCGACCAATTTTATGCAGCTTTCCGAGGAGAATATGCCCCTGAAAGAGGTGGCCAATACTGGTTGCGTGTTTTGAATGTAACACATCAAGACCCCCATGAGAATGTGAAAGCTTATGCCAAGAAGCTTAAGGAAGTATTTCGTAAGTTACAAACTTACATTCCTATTCCGTCGGCTGCCCAATTGCAATACTTCTTGCATGGATTGGATTTCAATATTTAGGTACAATTGAGCAGTGTGGCTTTGGCTGATATAGACACCGCCATCACGTGGGCAGAAGGAGTAGAGACACGATTACAAACGGCCTACTCCTCTCGAATAAATATTAATGCGGGTTTAGTACCTGGAGGCAATTTACCATTGATAAATGGAAGTTAAGGGATGCCTATGAATAACCCTAATGGGAGAGGAAGCATGGTTCAAAATGTACCTTTGCTGCCAACTCCTCCCAGTGTGACTATGCCTATGGCTAGCCAGTTGGCTCCACCAAATGTTGGGGGTCAAGTTTCGAACCCTAATGTTGTTCCTGTGAGTCAACAACCAATGCCCAATCAAATTGTTAGGCCAATGCAACGACAGATAGACAATCAAGGCTATGAGTCGAGTGTATCTAATGTCCTTGGCGAAGTTAAGGATATGATGAAGCACTACACTGAAATGATTTCTGAACAATATCGGCAAATAGCTGTTGACATCAATTTCCTGAAGAAGTAGCAGAATCTGATAGGGAGTCAATGCCCTGAAGAGGGTGGTCCCTCAAGATTCAGCTGTAAGTGGTGTGGCGGACAACATTTCCCTAGAAACTGTCCAAATGTTAAATGTGATATTTGTGGGAAGTCGGGCCACTTAGCCGCTACCTATTGGAGTAAGATTAGTTCCCTCTAACAAGGGAGTAAACAGCCAGGTCCAATTAATCATAGAGCGCAAGGTAGTAATCTCCAGCAAAATGATGGACCAAGATAAATACTGCAAAGGGGAAAGACCACTATATAGAAGAGTTGCCACAAGGCAATGGAGTCAGCCTTATCGAGGTTGTACGCGTCAATGGCGCTGAAACCTCTAACCTACGAGCCGTGACAAGAGGCCAAAAGGCTAAAGAGGGTGATAAAGATAATGTAAAATTGGTCGAGGAAAACCCTAAGCAAGGGGATAAGGGGATGCAAGTCCTGAATCCTGGCATGAAAGGTGGACCTCTAAGGCCTGTAGACAAAAAATTCGATCCGAAGAAGGATGAGGAAGTGCCAAGAAAGAAGGGAAGAGCTAAAAAAGAAGCACCAAAGCCGGTCCCGAGACCAAAAGAAAGAATGGTTTGGCGAGAAAAGAGAGCTTTGGCTACCTATCATGATTTTGATTTAGCAAGTTCCCTTTGTGAAGTCAAACCAGATGTAAACCTCTTACAGTTGATTAAATTATCTCCAAGAGTATGCAAGGAATTCAAGAAGATCCTACATATTGGGTATATTGTAGAACCTTTGGGCATAGCACGAGTAGGGGAAGATTGGTTTGATCATGCTGAAAAGAATTGCTCTAGGGTTCCAACATACGTGGATGGAATATTAGTAGAGCATGCTATCGTAGACACTGGATCCTCCGTCAATATCATGAGTTCAGAGTTGATGGAGAGGTTGGGTCTAGGCATCCAAAAAGATAGCTCCACCCTTCTTAGAATGGCTGATGATAGTCTAAGGCAACCAGAAGGTTGCGTTACTAAAGTCCATGTTACAGTTGCAAGTGTAGAATGCTTCTTTGACTTTAGGGTAATAAGATTTGCAGGACGTCCTAGCTATCGAGTCTTGCTAGGCAGGCCTTGGATCTTACGAATAGATTGTCAAGTCGATATACCCTCCGGTCGAGTGGTTCTAGGTAGAGGTGCTAATCGAGTAATAGTCGATGCTTACGCTGAGTCTCCTCAAAGTGAGAGAGCTCCTTTATCCTCTACTGAATTAGAAATAGCAGATAATCCATCTAGTAGTGAGACATCATCCAGCGATGAATCTAAAGAGGGGTCCACTACAGAGGATATTTATCAGATAACCCTAAATGAGCCGATAGAGCCGCAAGATAGGATAAGAGACGCGGATGTGATTGAGTTGGACCTGGGCACACCGAATGATTCGCGGCCAATTAAATTGGGTTCCATGCTCAGTTCAGCAGAAAGGGAGGACTATGTGTCCTTGATTCAAGAATTCCGCGACATCTTTGCTTGGAGTTATGATGAGCTGAGAGGCATTCCTCCCAGCCTGGCTGTTCATACTATTCCTGTAAAAGAAGGTAGTCATCCTGTGCGTCAAAAAGTAAGGCATATGCCTTTTGAATTGAGGGACGGACTATTTGAGGAGTTAAGTTACGGAAAGCTGGTTTAATCTTCCCTGTACAGTACACAGAATGGTGTTCACTAGTTGTCATTAGGAAGAAGAAAAATAACCAGATCCGACTATGTGTAGATTTTAGAGAGCTGAATAAGCAGATGGTTAAGGATTACTACCCGTTGCCATTTATTGACCAGATTTTGGATCAATTATCAAGTAGGGAAATATATTCGTTTATGGATTGCTTCGCATGATACAACCAGATGGCAATTGCAAAAGAGGACAAGTTGAAACCAACTTTCATTACTGTCTTTGGTACTTTTGCATACCATATGATGGCTTTTGGTTTGTGCAATGCACCTGGATCATGGCAACGAACAGAAACAAGACCTTTGGTGGCATCTCTCCAGATGAGTTGAAAGTATTTATCGATGACCTGGGGGCAGCCACTGTAAGGGAAAGGATGTTGATTATTTTAAGAAAGTGCTTTGAGCGTTGCAAACAATTTTGTATCGCTCTTAACCCACGAAAGTGTGTCTTTGGAGTGCCTTATGGGCTATTGCTAGGCCATGTGGTCAGCTCAGTAGGGATCGCAACTGACCCTGAAAAGATCAAGGTTATAGTCGCTATGAGTCCACCACGCACTCCGAAAGAGGTAAATAGCTTTCTGTCATCGATAGGGTACTATCATAGGTTTATAAATGCCTTGGCAGAAAGGACGTTGCCACTAACAACCTTATTATCCTTTAGCTGTTTATTTGTATGGAGCGACCCTTGTAAGGTAGCTTTTGAGGATGTGAAACAGGAGCTAGTAAAAGCACCAGTTTTAAAAGCACCTAAAAGAGGTGAAGTATTTTACATATTTTCAGCAGCCACCATGCATAGTATCAACTGCTGTTTAGCCCAAATCTGGGAGGAAAAGTGGTATCATCCGATAGCTTTTTCTAGTTGGAAATTGGGCATATCAAAAATTAATTACACCTACCTGGAGAAGTTGTGCCTTGCGTTGCGACTAAAAAATTCAGGCACTACATCCTCTATGAGAAGGTAGTTTTTTATACGAAGGCGGAAGGGCTTAGAAGCTTATGAACAAGCTACAACCGCCTAATCGTCTGGCAAAGTGGTTAATCACTTTGCAGGAGTTCGATTATGAGATTAAGAGTAAGCCATCGAGGTTGCAAGGTATTGTGGAATGCCTTGTGGATTTTGGGGAGCCGAAAGAGACTTTGGCTAAAGAAAGTGATATTGAAGAAATGTTTAAAATTGATACATCTTCTATCCCATCTTAGTATGCTGCTATTACGCATTATCTATCAACATGAGAGACTGGAGCTGGTTTATCAAAATCAGAAAGGAGGAAAATCAAACAACAGGCTTTAAAGTTTTCCTTGATCGCAGGAACACTATATCGGCAGGGTGTTGATGATATCTACCGCCGATGTGTGATGCCTGACGAGGTTCCTTTCATCTTGGAAGAGTGCCATGACTCTGCATGTGGAGGGCACTTTGCTGGACGATTGACAGCACAGAAAGCTTTAAGAGCTGGATATTGGTGGCCGTCCATCTTCCAAGATTCCTTTGAGTATGTTAAGAGATGTGATATCTGTCAAAGACATGACATCAGAGAGAATAGGAAACACCCACTTACGCCTATTATGGCTATTCTTCCATTTGAGAAGTGGGGCATTGACTTTGTGGGTCCTATCACCCCGTCGTCTACTACCCAGAAGAGGTACATCATAGTAGCAACTGATTATTTTACAAAATGGTCAGAAGCGCGGGCGACGAGGCAGGACAATGCAAAAGAGACTGCGAGTTTCCTTTTAGAGCAGATTATCTGCCGTTTCGGTCCATCGAAGGAACTAGTATCGGACCGTGGAACTCATTTTTTGAATAAAGTGATCAAAAGCCTGACTGAGGCTTGGCAAATCAATCATAATAAAATGACCCCTTATAATCCGCAAGCCAACGGCAGTCGAAAGTACTAATAAGCAGCTTGTGGGTATCTTGTCTAAAATAGTCTTTGAGAAGAAACGAGACTGGGACAAAAAGTTGTATGTGGCAGTATGGGCATACAATACAACGTTCAAGCAAGCTACCGGCCATACTCCATTTAAATTAGTTTATGGGGAAGAGTGTGTGTTACCCCTCAAAATCGAGTTGCCAACCATACAGTTTGCAATTAACCACTCTTTGGGAGATGAGGATGCACTCTTTGAACGTTTCACGACCATAGCCCACCTGGATGAACTGAAGTTGCAAAGCTTATTACACTAGGAGGTAGCTAAACGTCGGATGAAGCAGTTGCATGACCTTAAAGCAAAAGAAGTGTACCTTTAAAAAAGGGCAATTAGTTTTGTACTACAATGTGCATAGAGAGCTGTTTCCAGGGAAGTTGAAACCTAGATGGGATGGGCCCTACAAGATTGTCAGGATAGGGAAAAATAAGTCTACAGCTCTACTAGCTGATTTGCAAGGAGTAGAATTTAAAAATAAGGTTAATCTTAATAAGATTAAACCTTATTATTTCTAACTATGCTAATATGGAGAAATGCATTGCAGGTCCATGCTGGGGCTGATTTGAGACCTGCAAAAGAGCTTAAAGCTGGTTGATGGGGTGGTTAATTCCTTATTTGGAGCACCCATGTCTGGAGCAGAGATACCATCAGGGGAAACTTATCTGGTGGAGCAAAGGATACCAAGTGATTGAGCAAGAGGACAGAACCTTTGTATGGGAGATCAAAGTCTTCTGCCATCACTGCTTACAAATGTTGACAAGTATCCCTATTGAGTTTAATGAAGAAGGTGGGATGGAGCCGTCAATTCATCCTCTAAACATGCTGAATTTTGACTATCATAATTACGAATAGAGGAGTTCATGATGGCAGGCTGTGTAAACCCATTGTGGACATACACATTATATTTTGACGGAACGTCCACAGGCCCTAACAAAAAAGGGAGTGTTGGAGTAGTAATCCGAGATCCCTGACGTAGAGTTACGATGAAGTTAGCTGCTTATCTCGGGGTAGGATTCACTAACAACATGGCGGAGTATAAAGCCTTGATTATGGGACTGCATATTGCCAAACAAGGTGGTATTCGGCGGTTGTTAGAAAAAGGGGATTCCCAGTTGATCTTGAATCAGCTAGATGGGACGTACACAGTGTGGAATCCCATTCTTTGTATATATCATCAAACTGCTATGACCCTACTTGAGGAGTTTGAGAGATTGTCTCTTCAGTTTATTCCACGTTACTGGAATCAGTTTGCGGATTCACTGGCAAACCTTGCTTATGAAGAAGACCTTTTCTTTAACTGTGGTCCTAGTTTGGATATTGCTATCAATAATGAGACAGAACTCGGTCGCTTGTGGGGAATGTTATCAGAGCATGCAATATATGGCAAGCGATGGTTGATATGGGTGATGCAAAGAGTAGCCGAGACCCATCTACCATTGTTATCCTAGACCCATAGGCTGATTAGACAACATGTTATGCGTACGCCTCTTGCTATATATTCAGGAGGGATGGGTCATAATCTTATGCATTTAGCTTAGGGTTGCGAGTCCTATTTTTCCTCCTTGGAAAGGAGCATATTATTGTATATCAGTACTATTTCAGGGAGGGATGTGTAGGTGCTATTCTGTTTTATTTCGTTAGGCTAAGAGGGCCAGTTTCATGAGGTTTTAATGTTTTATTTCATTAGGCCAAGAGGGCCGATCAGTTTTTGTAGTGAAATGCTTTATTTCGTTAGGCCAAGAGGGCTAGTCGTCTGTTTAGTACAGGTGCGGTTAATGGTTTCTTGTTTTAGTCCTATGCTAGACAGGTTTAAGGAAGAGCTTGGAAGGAGCCTTTGTTGCGCGGAAGCTTCTCGTGGCGCTATCCAGGTGATATCTCTCTTTTATGAGTAACGTGTTTTTTATGCTATATGTGTCTGTGTACGTTTTTATGCTATATACATTTTTTCTTTTCTTGTTGGGGACCGGCGTCCAAGGCATGAAGTCCCAGGTTTAGGTTAGGTATGTCTGAGGGAGGTCTGAGTAGTTGTTGCCTCTTGTAAAGACATTGACATGCATCGAAAGACCTGTTTTAGAAGGTAGCTCTAGTGACCCTATTCTGCTAGCCTACTAGGCAGCCGTTCTAGGAGTTCTTGTTAGTTGTGAGGCAGTTAGAGATGCCTGCCGAAGGAAAAAATGATAATGATAGAGAGGAAAAAGAAACCCTAAATATCTGAATGAAAATAAATATATACAAAGGTGTGTAAAAAGGGGTTCTAACCCCTATTAAAATAGAAAAGAAAAGAAAGGAAAAGCTATAAGCAGTTGCTCATCGCCTTGCGAAGGCCTGGTAGGTTCCTAGGGACGAGTCAAACCCGGGGCCGATGCCTTGTCTTCCTAGGGGTGGCGTCTCTCTGAAAAAGAAGGAAGTAAGGAAGGTTGGAGTGAAAATAAAAGTGAGCGTCAGAAAAGGATTAAGTGTAGCCTTGCGAGGGCTTGGTAGGTTCTTGGGTACCGAGACAGGACCTGAGACCGATGCCCTGTTCTCCTTGGGTCACTAGGCTCAGCTCCCTCCTTTTTACACTCCCGAAAATGGAAAAATAAAAACCTAAAAGATGAAATGTGCTAAAAGAAAATACTTCTTGATCAGGCTATAGGAGTCCTCGCCTAGTAGGAGCTCCTGGTTGTGTTGTCCTTAGTTAGGTAGGTAGTTCAGACCACCACTTAGAGCAACCTCTTTGATAGTTCTTTTTAGTTTGGCCGTGTTGGAGCAGTCGGTTAATGACTAGCTTCGGACCTTCTATCAGATTATGCTAGGCCTACTCCTTGTGGATTTCATGCCTTGGTTTTGTCAGGGAGTAGGGTGAGCATGGTGCTGTGTTTCAATATGTATCTATTTTGTATCAGTTTGATGCTTCCTTTGGTTGTTTTGTGCAGATCTGTTGTGGGATTCCATGGGCTGAGTTGCCCTATCTCATGGTCGCCAATGAGAGCGGAGTTTTGAGCCCGGGAGCCTAAAATTTGCCAAAAAATCCAAAATTTAGGGGAAAAATATTCAACATCGAAGGCGGCGACTACAGCTAGGACGATTTTAAGCACCAAGTGAAAGACGGCTTTTAAAAGGCGCCCGAGCGACACTTGTGGATTTTTGATAATTTTTCCGACTGCCATGCGGGATGTTACGAGCTAGCAGTCAGTGCCGGATGTCAAGCCGGACGCCCAGGATTTTTCAGAGCTCGAATCGGAGGCCGGACGAGAAAGGGGCCACAAATTGGTCAAGATACGAAAGGGTGGACGAGTTTAAGGCCAAAGGGGGGGTGCCATTTGGGACCTTTGACCCCCCCTCTCTAATTTTTGGGTGAAGAAGCGTGGAAAAAATGGCGTCAGTCTTCGCGCGAGGAATGGCTGCCCGGATGAAGAGAACAGAATCTAGTCTTTCTCTCTTCTCTCTCTCTCTCTTCTCTATGGGCTGTTCATATGTACTCTCTTGAAGAAGGAACCGAGTGGAAGAATGAAGGAAATGGTGATGGAGATGGATGGATATGCTGAAGATTGAAGTGCAGCATTGGATTGAGAGCAATGGAGGCTCCGTATGCTGGTTATGTATGCATTCAAGGCATCTCGGGTTACGTAAAAACACGGTATGACCATTTTTATGAAGAAAATGAAGGCTTTTTGGTATTTTATGATGATAATGACGTTCTTATTGGATGAAAATTTATTTGAGTGCTAGTTGTATCATGATTAATTGCTATTTATCAGAAAAATTTGATTTTGCAATGATTTACATGCGCTATTTAATTCCCGTAAACCCGAAATGCGGTTTTTAAGGGATAAAATGATAGTTTTGTCGTTTCGGGTGGGTGAAATAGGTTCCCATGGGGGAAAAATGGAAGATAAATTGAATGTTAGTATGTTGAAGTGATTGAAACAAGAAAAACCAGAAAATAGTATATTTTATTGTCAAATAAATCAAGAAAATGGGAAAAATAAGGGGAAAAATAGAAAAACGCCTTACAAAAATAAGGAAAAATATAATGATTGGTTGTGGATGTATGGTAGTGGTAAAGCATGAGGTTTAGCCTCAGTTTTCCCTATCTCTTTGTCAAAGTTGGTGATTTATTGCTTTTTATACATCAAAACATGACAAAATAAACCTCTACACCTATGCAACGAAAGCAATACCTAAACATAGGGGGTTGGGATGTTTGAATGGTGTGATTTGCGTGTTGATTGTTTCTGTTTTTATGATGCATATCATGACATAGAGTTCATAGAATGTTAATTAAGAGGATAGTAGCACAAGTGTGGTCCCGGTGCTATCCTTATATCGCCGTAACGGGTTAGTAAATGCATTATAAAGCCTAGTTGTGCACCACACATGTTTTTGATTTAAAATTATATTTGAGCACTTTAGAATCATTCACTTTGCATGTGCATGTTAACCATGGTGTCAAAATAAAAGGACTGGATGCATAGCACCTGCTTTCAATGACAATGACACACGCTTGAGTGTGGAAAGGCATCCTAAGCCGTAGGATAGACATTCGTTTCTTGGGAAACTATCTAGTAAGGAAACATGGTATCTCCTGGAAAGCTTTTAAAATGAAAGAGTGGAGTTTTTTCGTTTGTTCTATATGTTGAGCAGCGCATCAAGGGGCCAATCCTTGCGATGTAGGAGAGCTGCAGTGAGGCCGCAGTGTTTCTACCGAGAGGTTGTCTCCCATGTATGTGATTATTGTGGTATTTATTGCCAATGTGTATGGGTTCTCCCTCTGTGGAGTTTATAGAAAGGGAAACGTTGGACTACAAAACTATAAAACTATAAACACATAGATTAAGCTTTAGGACAGTTTGTCCTTTAGCAGCAGATTGATGCTCCTAGTCCACGAGGCCGTGAGGGTGTGTTTGTCTGTTATGAGCATGAGGTCCCGGCTAGTGCCATATCCAGTGCCGTCCCATTTTTAGGTCCCATCAAGTGGTTTACCTCATCCATAATGATAATTGAATTTCCCATAGATTTGTAGCACTCAATGAAGCCCTTGAAGAAGAATGAGAAAGTATTCTAGTTCTTGGAAGCCATGAAGGGTCTACGTGACTAAAGAGGATTTATGCACTCATCAATGACCTAGATCTTACACACCTCATGCCTAAACACACAAATGGTAGTATAGCTTATTGTATGAGTACCCTCATAGAGTTGAGCAACCTCATAACATCACTAATAACCTTAACTAGCTTAGATAAACCATAAAACACACAAGGCTCTAATATCTACACGTAGCAAGAGTAGAACAAGGATAATAACACCAAGATGGGAGAGTCAAAATGAAAGAGGTGATTTAAGAGAGCTCAGAGAGCAAGAATGCAAAGAGAAGATTTGCTATTGGAAAATTATGATTGTAGATGAGAGCTTGAAGCTCTTTATATAGGATATAAAGAGAGAATAATTTATAAGAGTGCATTAAGAATTGGATTGCACCTCAATAGTGGAGAAAAAGATAAGAACCAATCTTCTAGGTGGATATGGAGTAAGGTTTATGAGAAAGTAGGTTAGCCAATACATTGTCTTTCCTAGGGACATGTTCAAAAGTGATTTTCAACTCATCAAAGAATAAAGACCAATGAAGTAGCATTTTATTGCTAATTTCAATGAGTGCCCTTTTTGTAAGGTATCCTTGCGCATGTCGAAAGTTGTGCATACAGTGAAAGGGATAAATTCTATAAAGGTACAGAATGTGTTGATGGTTTTCATGATGTGGCTAAACTTTCCCGTTGATGGGATGGTAAATATTTTCTATGTTGGAGAGAAAATCCCAAAAGCATATATAAAAACTTGTAGTTTCTTTAATACAATTTTTGTAGGTATTTCTTCACAAAGGATAGCACCCTAGTCAACATCAAAGGCATTGGTGTAAATTGTGAAATTCTCCCTAGTGTCTAGGTGTAATGGAGGTAAGGTTTGTATATGGTGTTTAATTTTTCTGAGGGCTTCTATAGGGAGAGGTTTCTAGAAAAAATTGTTCTTGTGTAGTAGAGGATGCAAGTCTTTGTGTGTAGTTTGGTGTGTGGAAGAATTTATCCAATTATGTAGCCTAGTAATTGATGGAGGGTATTTACATTGGAAATTTCATTAGGGCATTCTAGTATTTTATTTAACACATGATCTTGGAGTTCAATCATACCATGATGTATTTGGAGGCCTTAAAAATCAACCATGGTAACAAGAATAATAGACTTAGTTGGAGATGGGACCATGCTAGTATCATATGAAGAGATGGAGATGTTTGAGATGTGCTACCATTGTCTCTAAAAACATCAAAATATCATCAATGTAAGCTAGGTAGAAAGGAAACTTAGAGAATACCTCATCTATCCATTCTTGAAAATATGTCAAAGCAATCTTGATTCCTAAGGATAAGGCCATCCCCACTGATAGTGTCCATGAGGGACACAATAAGGTGTCTTAAACTTGTCAGGAACTTATAGAGGCAATCGCTAAAACCCCAATTTTAGGTCTAGTTTGCTGAAGGTTTTTACTTTTTTAAGCCTTTAGATTAGTAGATCCTTTATTGTATGGGATGATCATGACCAATCAAATATTTTTTGAGGGGTTTGTAATTGATGACTAGTCTTTTATTACCTCTCTTTTTTTATTCACATAAAAAGCCTAAAATGATGAAGGGAAATTTGTAGGTTCTGTCAAACCTTTCTAGAGAAGCTCTTGAATATCTTGTTTACATAGTTCCAAATCATCTTCTCTCATGCCCATATGTATTGCTTTTGTAGGAACTGCATTGTCCTAGAGAGGAAGAGACATGCAAACTTATGATATTTCTCTAGGAAGAGAAGAGGGTCTTCTAGCATGATTTATTGGAGAGCTTGTTTGAGCTATTACATTTCCTTTTGGTATTCTACATTTCTTGTTGAGCCATGATTTTGTTTGGTCTTCCTTTACCTGGCGGGAAAGGTTGTGAGATAGTACATATACTATTATTAACCCTAGTGTAAATGAAGCGAAAAGAAAGCAAAAGAAAACCAAAAAGATGTAGGACAAAGTGAAAAAAGGTGACCCAATGGAAAAACAAGAGAAAAAGGGCCAAAATCATAAGAAGAAAATTTAAAAGCCCAGGGAAAGTGCAAAAGGGGAAAGGCAAAGGCGTGTCTTAAGTATAAAAGCGCACCTTGAATCCTTGTAAAAGAGTGCCAGGTTCCCCTCATGTGCAATTTGTAAATGTAGACGGGCATGGGTGAAGAAAAAATATAAATAGGAAGGGAATAGGGAAAGATGACCTAGGCTAAACTGTTGATCATGTAAAAAAGGAGTGGGTGTCCAAAGGGAGTATGGCATGTATAAAAGGCAAAAAGTGAATGAAGAAGTTCATTCTTGTGTGTGGCCAAAACTAGCTCTCTTCTTCTCTTCTTCTTCTTCTTCTTCTTCTTTTTATTCTTGCTCGTGCTTGTGCTTGAGAGAGGGAGTATGAGAGTGTGAGAGAGTGAGAGTGTGTGTGTGAGGGTGAGGGTCCGTGGTGGAGAAGCTCTCCATCTTCTCCTCTCTACTTCTTCTTCTCTTCTCTTCTTTTCTCTTGTCTCATACATGGAAATGGAGCTTGGAGCTTGAGGATCATGAGGCATGGGCTTGCACCTTGGATCATGGAGCAACCGAAGTGCTTGAGAGAGGAGGCCACTCAATCGAGCATGGAGGTAAGCTCACTACACTTGTATGTATGAGAGAGCACATGGCTACATGAAAGGTAGCCATTGCACTTGGCTTGAAACGCTTGAAGCAATAAGTGGTCCATGAGCCTTGGCAATTGAGCGAGGGCTCCCACAATTCGATTCCATTGTCAAAACAACAGATTCAAGCTTTGAGTACTTGCATACTCCGAGTCAAGCATTGAAGTAGTGTTTGCCTCGAACCGATGCTTGAGATAAGGAAGCGAGGGAGTTGAAGAGGTATTAGATCTTCTTTACAAGTAAGTTTTTCTAGTTTTTTGAATTTAGGTAAGTAGGTTGAATTAGTGTAAGTGGTTGCTTGTGATTTGGATACATTTAGGTGAGGAAAAACAAGAAAAATAGAGAAATACACAGTAGGGTTTCTGTTGTAATATTAGGCCCAAAACAAGGAAAAAACAAAAAAAGAGAGCTTCAATGCATTAAGATAGCAAAGAGAGAGAAGAGGGAAGTAATAGTACAAGAGAGAAGGGGCTTAAGAGGCCAAGGAGAGAGAGAGAGAGAGAACTCATTTGTGTGAATTCAATTGAGAAAGAGCTGAGAGAGAGTGAGTGAGTGAGCTACGTGGTAGGACCACAGATTTGTTCATTGATTCGCATTCATGCATCCCTGAGCCCTGCAAGTATGCCCTGAGTGTTAATTGATGCTTGTTGATCCTAATCAGGACCCTGGTGGCAATGTCAAAAATAGGCACGAGGGATATTTAAGGGATTTTTCATTGTTTTGGATCCTCGGTCTCACCGCACTCAAACATCATCTACGGCCTCAGACACACTCAACTGACTTGGACAACCCGAGTCACAAGTCCACTCAAGCAACCACAAAATCATTTGAGTTTGAGACAAGGACTCGGACCTTTGGCCTCAAACGGCCATCCACATGGACTCAAATGGCTAAGGGCTACTAGACCATTCAGACTCAGATGGGTACCTAACTCGAATGTCCGAGTCTACAACTCCAATATTGAAACTCGGACAAGTTTAATGACAATTCTAGCACATCAAACCCACCCCAGGACAGGCAGAGTCTAAGCCCAAGCTAGATGACACCCCCATAAGCCTCCAAACTACATGTAGAATAGCTTGTAGGGCCACCAGACTCACGAATCACGACCTAACGGTCTAGGAAAACGATTGTAGTGACTGTGGATTTTAGAGGCAATTTTTGAAGTAGAAAAGAGCTCGAGAGGCCATAAAAGACCAAATTTTCATGCAAAATTAAACGGTTGTAGATCAACGAGCTAGAGTTTTCCTAGATGGATTTCGATGCCAAGAACCCAATACAAGTTTCGATTCGTCGATCGGAATCCGTTTGACCCCTCATTTAATCGCTACAAGGTTTCGCATTATGAAGCATATATATGATCCAAGAGCCAAAAGGTACATCACAGTGGCCATGTTTATAGATTTCAACATCACGAAGCTAGTCATCCAGATGATCTCAATTCTAAGTGTGTTTGGTCCCTCAAAAGCAAAAAACCCACTTCGATCGAAGTGTGAACACAAAACTTGAACCGGTTACTTTTTTAAACCAAACTTTAAGCTTGGTTTGGTGGCTTATATCTCCAAAGCCACATTTCATGAAACATTGGGGGGGGGAGGGGGGTGATGTTTTTCTCAGTGCCTCCTTCCATGATTAAAATATCATTTTTCCTGCTGTCCTTAGGCTATTAATGTTATATGTGCATGTGGGGGTTATTTTCTTTTCATTTGTGGGGACCAGCAATCAAGGCATGAAAACCTAGGGTTTGATTAGATATATCTAGGGGAGAGATTTGAATAGTTGTCTACCTCCTATAAAGACATTGTTAGGCATTGAAAGACTTGTTTTCAAAAGGTAGTCCTAGTGACCTTGTTCTGCTAGCCTACTAGGTAGTTGTTCTAGGAGTCCCTATTAGTGTGAGGCAGTTAGGGAAGCCTGCCAAAATAGAAAAGATGAGAAAGTTTTGAATATATCTAAAGATAAAAATACAGAGGTGTGTCAAAAGGGGTTCTAATCCCTTAACCTAGAAAATAAAAGAAAATCAAGAAAAATCCTAAAATCAGTTGATTATCACCTTGCGGAGGCCTAGTAGGTTCCTTAGGACAAGTCAAACCCAGCGTCGATGCCTTGTCTTCCTAGGGATAGCAGCTAGCTAAAATAAAGAAATAAGGAAGGTTGCAGCGAAAACAAACGTGAGCAGAAACAAAATGAAGTGGCACCTCGCAACATCTTGGTAGGCTCTTGGGTGCCGAGTCAGGACTTGAGACTAATGCCCTATTCTCCTTGGGTCACTCTATGCTCAGATCCCTCCTTTTTACACTCCCGAGTATAGAATTTTCGAAAGACAAATGTGTTAAAAGA
Organism: Lygodium microphyllum; assembly: GCF_053477565.2. NCBI lineage: Eukaryota > Viridiplantae > Streptophyta > Polypodiopsida > Schizaeales > Lygodiaceae > Lygodium > Lygodium microphyllum. The sequence goes on along the minus strand of NC_141146.1, from coordinate 11,382,316 downwards.
AAATATATGATGACCAGGCTATAGGATTTCTTGCCTAATAGGAGTTCTTGGTCTAGTTGTCCTTCGTTAGGTAGGTAGTTCAGACCACCACTAGGATGACCTCCTTGATGATTCTTTTCACCAGTGTTGGAGTAGTTGGTTGTGACTTGCTCCAAATTTCTGTTAGATTATGCTAGGCCTATCCCTTGAGGATCTTCATGCCTTAATTTTGTCTGGGGGGTAAGGTGAGAGTTGTTATTGTGCTTTGTTGAGAATTTTTTTGTGGCAACTTGATGCTTTCTATGCGTATAGATCAATTCATGGGATTCGACAGGCTAAGTCGCCCTATCTCATGGTCACCAATGAGAGCGGATTTTAGAGGCAATTTTTGAAGCAGAAAAGAGCCCGAGATACTATAAAAAACTAAATTTTCATGCAAAATAAAACGGTTGCGGATCAACAAGCTAGAGTTTTCCTAGATGGACTTCGATGCTAGGACCCAACGCAAGTCTCGGTTTGTCAATCGAAGTCCTTTCGACCCCCCATTTAATCCCTGCAAGGTTTCGCATTATGAAGCAGCTATATGATCTGGGAGCCGAAAAGTGCATTACAATGACCAAATTTAGACTTTTTAACCCCCCATTTAATTGAAGTCCTTTTGACTTCCCATTTGATCTCCGCAAGGTTTTTATGTCACAAAGTCAGCTGTCTAGATGGATCTCAATTCTGAGCACATTTGGTCCCTCAAAAGTGAAAAAACCACTTCGATCGGAGTGTGAACACGAAATTTAAACCTTTTTTTTTTTTTACCAAACTTTAAGCTCGGTTTAGTGGCTTAGATCTCAAAAGCCACATTTCATGAAATGTGGGGCAGGGGAGAGGGGGGGTGCCACTTTTTTCGATGCCTCCTTCCATGATTAAAATATCATTTTTCCTACTGTTAATGATGTGAGGAATGTTATTGGCAACAGGATCCATCAAATTTTCACTCCCCATTGCTTTAGAAATGACCAAATTTTATGCATTGTATAGCAAGATCTGATTTTAGTCTTTGTCTCTCCTCTCTCCTCTTATGGTTTGTTCTTATTGATCAATGTAAAAGAGAGGGGGATGGGCTAAGATGGATGTTTTTGGTCAAACAATGATGCAAGAGTGGAAAGAGACGTGAATTGGAGTTGGACGGATTGTCAGCGGCCGTGAAAGAGCATCAACAGGTCTCCAACGTCGAAAAACGTGCATCATAATAAGTGATTTTATGAGAAAAATGTATATTTGATCGTTTTGTGATCAATTGTTATTTGAAATAGTTAGTAATGCTTACATTTGATTGCCCATTTCTTTTTTAATCAGTCATGTTGAAAGAATCATAAAAAATCAGTCGCATAATAATTTTATGCAAAACATGCAAAACTCGAGACTAGGCGGTTTAAGGAAAAATATGCAATTTTTGAGTTTTTAGTGTGCATTTGCCATTCCTATGGAATGAAATATGCTAAGGAAATTATTTTCTATAAGAGTAATTAGTTTACACCTAAAAATCAGTAATTATTTGTAATTTTCTATACATAAATATAAAAAATAAAAAATAAAAAATTAGACTTTTTGATTCATAAAAATAAGAAAAAAATAAGATTTATGTTTATGGACATATGATAGAGCTGAAGTGTGAGGTTTAGTCTTAGTTCAGCCCTATCTCTTTGTTAGAGTGAGTTTTATCACTTTCAATAAAGAAAAATACATTAAAAACCATGCCTTACACCTATTAAAACATGTAAAATTTTAAACGGTAGAGAGTAGGGGGTTGTTGAGTGGTTGAAGTACATTAAATTCTAATGTACATACACAGTTGTTAAAAATTAAAAGAGACTAGTAGCATGAGGAAGCTCGGTGCTAGCCCTAAGCAACAAAGCACCATCGTAGTAGATGAAAATCATAAAAAGAATTGTCTTCGCACTTTCACGTTACTAATTTTCAATGAATATTTTTTTGAGCATGATGGTCATATTCACACTTGCATTGATGCACCACATGGTATCATATCTTGGATGCATAGCACCTGTTTGTATAAGTGATGATGATCGACACAGAGTGTGGTGCGCAGATCGGATGCCGTATGCGCGCATAGTGAGTATCAGAAGGTCCCCAATAACAAAAGAACTCTACTTTTTGCACACAAATCAATGTAGAAAGCTTGCACGACATGAATAAGAGACCAATTGGGTGCAATCTCCCCCCATGCCTTATGTGAGCGCTCCACAAAGTATGTATTTTATATATTAATCATCTTCAAGCTCAAATAATAGCCCAAATTACAAAATAGCACGCTTTAGCTTTTGAGTTTGCTTTTGTGCCAATAAAGAATTAAAGCTAATGGGCGCCCAAGAAGTCAGGCGGTACCCAAATACAATGTCCAATACAAATATTTAAATTATGCGCCCATGTGCATACAAAAATAATAAATAAATATCAATCGCTTTGATACATAAGCGCGATAAAATATAGGCGCCATGCCTAAGATATGCGCCCATCAAAATATTGGCAATAACTTGAATACACGCTATCCTCCAATGCTTTCCACTGCCACCGCTGCTATCTCTACACATCAACTGAAGCATTCACAATCGTTAGTAAAATAATACAATTAAACCGACAAAAGTGAATACCTAGCAGTCTTCAGCTACATAAATAAATTGGTTAGAAATCAATCCTAACCTTAATTTATCACGAGTGCGTACTCTAAACTCATAAACGTTTATTAATTAAATGTGTATTTTGCGGAATCACCCGCTATGGAATCACCCATGTATACACTAAATTAACAAAATGCCCGAAAAGGATAGGCGTCCCCATCGACTTCTCGCACAAAGAATCCACTTTGTGTATGAGCGCCAGTAATAAAAGTTTACAGAATCCACTGTAAAACCTCACGGAATCCACCGTGGCACAGAATCCACCGTGGAATATGCCTCCTGGCATCATATCCCCAGGGTGGGATAGCAATTGTCCTCAATTGCTATTAGCTCAATGTGGAGCTAACAGAGTGGGGAAAGCATTTAAGTCTCTAGCGTGCATCCATTGGACCTCTTCAATAGGATGGTTTTTAAACTTGACCAAATATCTAGAATATCTACGACCAGTTCTAGTGGTCATAAAGTCAGTATCTATAATAGTTTCAGTGTTGAGATATCGAGCTCCACTCGTGATATGCCAGGGTGACCATTGTGCATTTATGTCACCTACTTGTTAGCTACAGATGCGGTTGGTACACCGCCCATGAATAATAGCTAGATGACAGCTATCCTTATCTACTCTAGTTCGTGGCTCGGTTAGTATGCCACCTTAGTTAGTTGAATTTGGTTTGAGACCCACATATAGGGTTCTTCTATTTCTTTGTACTAGAGTTCTTTTTGGCTTGCACAAACTAAGAAGAGGAAAACTGTTTTCAGCCTCCACCTTTGTGTGTATTCCCCCATTGTGCAAGCAAGAAAGCTACAAGTGAGGCTCCTTTCTTCTCTCCCACAATCTTGACATAGTATGAGAGCCTTGTTCATGGTAAGGAGCTCAAGAAAGCAAACCAAGTTCGTGGTGTTCTAGTAAGAGGACCAGTGTTGCTTTCATTTTTCTGTTTTGGGAGCAAGTCTCTGCAGGTAGCACAGCCAGGAAGTGCAAGAGTGCATTGTCTCAGATTGAGACGTCCTTCGCGGTGTAGCAAGAGGGCAGTATATGCTGCGAGACATGGCTTTAGCCCTTCGTTACCCTGTTTTTTTTATTTGAGGCCATTTCGGGGCCTATTTTGGAGGCGGAAGTTTTCCGCACGCACTCAGAAAAAGGCCTTGTTTTTTGCTATGTGACCACTGTTCTATAGGTCGGTGAAAAGTTACTGTAGAAATTGCATCGTATGCTTGTGCACAGAGACGTTGGGAGTTACAGAATCATCCTTGTTGCATGTTGATGCAAAATCATCACTAGGAAGTGACTGTGTGGTCAAATACCACTTTTGTCAGTTTTACAGATTTGCCCTTGTGAGGCTGAAGCTGTGTTTTTTGCAGTGATAGAATTCTTTCCAGTGTTCTGTAATGGCGTCTGATTCTCTTTCACAGATTGTCACTGAAAAGCTTGACAAGAACAACTTCCAAGCATGGAAGTTTAAAATGACGAATTTCCTTATGGGAAAAGGATATTGGGAATTCGTTGTAGGAAATTAAGAAGAACCAGTTCTTCCTGATGTTCCCAATCAACAGCAAATGCAGGCATTTAAAGGATGGCATGAGAGAGTCAGAAAAATTATGTACTGGCTATCTATAGTATTTCAGACTCTATGATTGTGCATATTCAGGATGCAAGTACGCCAAAGGAGGCATGGGATACTCTGTCAAAAATGTATAGCACAAATACGCAAGCCAGGAAAATGCAGCTCAAGCAAGAGTTGCACAATGTGCAAAGAGAAAGTATGAGCATCAATGACTACCACATGAAGGTGAAGAAGATTGCAGATGCACTTGCTTCCATTGGGTCGCCAATGGAAGATGATGATTTAGTTTCTGTGACCTTGAATGGTCTAGGAAAGGATTATGCACAGTTCCGAAAATCGATTTCCATCCGTGAAAGATTTCCTGATTTTGAGGAGTTGATTGCTCTTCTAATTTCTGAGGAGCAGAGAAATGGTGGTGCATCTTCTTCAGGAGGAACTTCAAAAGAAGTTGTCTTCTACTCAAATGCTGGAAGAGGTAGAGGCAGAGGTAGAGGAGGCCGATCTGGAGACCGTGGTAGAAATCAGAATATGCAGCAAACTCAAGAAAACCAATCCTATGGAGGAGGACATGGTAACTCTAGAGGTAGGGGAAGCCAAAGAGGTCGTGGTGGATGGCAAAGAGGCCAAAATGCAAACAGCAATGTTGAATGCTACTACTGTGGTAAAATGGGTCATATGGCTAAAGACTGCTATAAAAAGTAGAATGACATCATGAATGGAAAATTGCAACAAGGAAATTATGCATCTTCTAGTAGACAGGGTGATGACAGAAATGAGCATTTGTTTATGGTGCAGCACGTGACCAATTCTGTGACAAGTGCAAAAGAAAGCAACGATGTATGGTATGTTGACTAGGTGCATCAAACCACATGACAGGTCATGCAGAATGGATACAGGATGCAAGGAAAATGGAAAAACCAGGATTTGTGGAGACTGGTGATGATACTGCACATCCTATTGTGCAGATTGGAAAAATTCCTTTGTCTATGTAGGATGGGAAAAAGAAATACATGTCGGATGTATTTCATGTCCTGAATATCTCCAAGAATCTGGTTTCTGTTGGTCAAATGGTTGAGCAGGGCTTGCAGGTCAAATTTAATTCTCATGAATGCTTTGTTGAGGATATGAAAAATAAAGGTCGCTTGATAGCAAAAGGAAAGAAGAAGGGCAGAATGTTTATGTTGGATGCAGACATGCCTGAATTGAGTGCAGCAATGTTTGCATATGGGACCGATGTAGTTGCAGATATTGATATCTGGCATAAAGGAATTGATCATGTTAATGTACAGCGACTTAAATCAATGCAAGCCCAAAATATTGTTGCAGGATTGCCTAAATTCAAGGTTGCAGAAATGCATAAGGTATGTGAAGGCTGTCAATTTGAAAAACAGGCAAGGAAACCATTTCCTAGACATGTTCAAGAGAGTAAGAAGCCATTGGAATTAATCCATTCTGATGTGTGGACTACTAAAGCTGCATCTATTGGAGGCTGTCATTATTTTGTCACTTTTATTGATGACTATAGGAGAAAAGTTTGGGTGTATTTTATGAAAAAGAAAAGTGAAGTTTTTGGGCATTTCAAAACTCTTAAAGCTATGGTTGAAAAAGAAACAGGCCTGCAAATAAAATGCCTAAGATCAGATGAAGGGGGAGAGTACATCTCAAATGAGTTTCCAAGGTTCTTGCAGGAGCATGGCATAAAGCACCAATATTCATGTAGTCATACCCCACAGCAAAATGGAATTGCAGAAAGAAAAAACAGGCATATTGGAGAGGTATCTCGTGCCATGCTCAATGAAAAAGACTTTTACTGGGCTGAGGCAGTTGCTACAGCAGTCTACATAATGAACAGGACTCCCACTGCAGCAATACATGGCATGACTCCAGAGGAGAGGTATACTGGTAGGAAACCAGATATTTCTCATTTGAAAATTTTTGGTTGCATTGCCTATGTTCATGTGCCAGATGACTTGAGATCCAAGTTGGATCCAAAAGCTGAGAAGTGCATCTTTATTGGTTACTCTCTACAGCAAAAAGGGTATAGATGCTATAACCCTTCTACTCATAAGTTTACAGTGAGCAGAGATGTTGTTTTTGATGAGATGAGTAGCTGGTATAAACCAGTAAATGTGGTTGATAATGTAGATGCACAAAATGGTAATGCTGCACAGAATTCACAGCAACAGTCACAAGATATTAGTGGACCTAGAGCGTCCTCTAGCAGTGGTTCACATTCTTCGCCATGGACAGGCAGATTGAGATCAGGAGAATCTCCTCAAAACAATGTAGATAGTGGTATGCAGGTTTCACAAAAAGGAAAATAGAAGGTAGATCAGCCCATGGTTGATGTGAATGCAGGTCACTCTTATGTGGATGGTGAATCCAGTGGCTCAGAACAGAGCATTGATGATGAGTTGGGTATTCCTTCTATTGTTACACCTGGAGTAAGAAAGAGCAGGGATGTTTTGAGAGCACATGGAAGTGAGCCTACTTTGCGCAGGTCTACCAGAGCTAGGTATCCTGTGGATAGGCTGAAATATGATGGATTTACAGCCATTCACTATACTTATATGGTCAAAGTGATACAGGAACCAGAATCCACTTCTTTTGAGCAAGCCATGGGAAAAGAAAAATGGGAGAAAGCCATGGATGAAGAAATGGATGCCTTGGAAGCAAATGCTACATGAGAATTGGTACCTTTGCCTAAAGATAAGAATGCAATTGGTTATAAGTGGGTTTATAAGGTGAAGCACAATGCAAATGGTTCTGTGAACAGATACAAGGCAAGATTAGTAGTCAAGGGGTATGCACAAACATATGGCATTGATTATGAAGAAACATTCAGTCCGATTGCAAGGATGGTAACCGTAAGAGCAGTCATTGCTATGGCTGCATCAAAGGGATGGTCTTTACATCAGATGGATGTAAAGAATGCCTTCTTGCATGGTGATTTGCAAGAAGAGGTCTATATGGAGCAGCCACCAGGTTATGTGCATATTGTTCATCCTGAGTTTGTTTGCAGGTTGAAGAAAGCCTTGTATGGCTTGAAGCAAGCACCTAGAGCATGGTCTGACAAGATAGGACAGTATCTTGTCACTATTGGCTTTCAGATTTCCAAGGCAGATTTTTCACTTTATGTGAGAAAAACAGAGAAATGTATTATGCTACTTGTCATTTATGTTGATGATTTGATTATGACAAGTGACAGTGATGAAGATATCCTTCATGTGAAAATGCTATTGAAGCAAAAGTTTGAGATGAAGGATTTGGGAGAGCTGCGTTATTTCTTGGGCATTGAGGTGATTAGATCACCAATTGGGATACGGCTCTTGCAGAGGCAGTATGGATTAGACATGCTGTCCAAATATGGGATGATAGGCTGTAAGCCTATTTCAGTTCCTTTGGAGCAGAATGTGAAGCTGTGAGCGCAGATACAGGTGAGCTTCTGGAAGACCCTACTATGTACAGACGCATAGTAGGAAGTTTGATTTATATGACTATTACCAGGTCAGATTGGAGCTATGCTGTTGGATTGGTAAGTCAGTTTATAAAGGCTCCAAGGAAACTGCATTTGGATGCGGCTAGACGCATACTCAGGTATGTGAAGTCCACATTGCAGTATGGACTATTTTATGAGACTGGGGTTCAGATACAGTTTCATGGATACACTGATGCTGATTGGGCTGGTAGTATTTCTGATAGACGATCTACCAGTGGATATGTGTTCTCTTTTGGGAGTGCTGCAGTCACTTGGAGCAGCAAGAAACTGCCTAGAGTTGCCTTGTCGAGCACAGAGACTGAGTACAGGGGTGCAACAATGGCTACATGTGAGGTAGCTTGGTTGCATAAGCTACTTTACGATATGCATCAGCCTACAGATGGGCCAGTTGTCATTTATTGTGAAAACATGAGCAGTCTACACTTAGCAAATAACCCAATCTATCATGCTAGAACAAAGCACATTGAGGTGCATTATCACTATGTGCAGGAGAGGGTTTTACTAGGTCTTATTGATCTAGTTTATGTCAGCACAAAGGATCAGATAGCGGACATATTTACGAAGGCATTGGGCGCAGAGAAGCTGCGTAAGTTTAGAGACCTGCTTGGTGTGCAGGAATTGGGATTGAGCTCGAGGGGGGGTGTTGAGATATCAAGCTCCACTTGTGATATGCCAGGGTGACCGTTGTGCATTTATGTCACCTACTTGTTAGCTGTAGATGCGGTTGGTACACCGCCCATGAATAATAGCTAGATGACAGCTATCCTTATCTACTCTAGTTCGTGGCTCGGTTAGTATGCCACCTTAGTTAGTTGAGTTTGGTTTGAGACCCACATATAGGGTTCTTCTATTTCTTTGTACTAGAGTTCTTTTTGGCTTACACAAACTAAGAAGAGGAAAATTGTTTTCAGCCTCCGTGTATTTCCCCCATTGTGCAAGCAAGAAAGCTACAAGTGAGACTCCTTCCTTCTCTCCCACAATCTTGACATTCAGGCTCAAGGATTTCAGTATCATCATCTAGCAAAGGTGGGTTTTCATAGACAGGGTGTACAGGTAATTGGCCTCTAAAGGGTCGTAATAGACTAATATGAAAGGTGTTGTGGATTTTCCAATGTTGTGGTAGTTCTAGTTTAAATGCATTGTCATTGATTTTATGTATGATCTTGAATGGTCCATAGAATCTAGGTGCTAATTTCAAAACTAGGTGTTTATCTACACTTTGTAATCTACGTTTTTCTATTCATAACCAAACATAACCATCAACTTTAAAATTCATAGTCTGTCTTTTCTTATTTTCTTGTTTTGTATATGATTGCTGGGCTTTGGCAATCATATCTTTAACTTCATCAAAAATAGTAGCATGCATGTTAGCAATATCATCAGTAGTTTGAATTTTGTTTGATAATGATGCAACAGGTGTAGGCAATCTATATCCATAAATAACTTCAAATGGTGCTTTCTTTGTAGCTGTATGTGGTGTATTGTTATATGCAAACTGAAGCAAATGTAGATATGTATCCCATGTATGTGGTTTTGAAATAGTGTAAGCACGTAAAAGATCTAAAATAGTACTGTTAGTAGCTTCTGTTTGTCCATTTGTTTCAGGATGAAATGCAGATGAAAAATCAATCTTTGTTCTTAAGTTAGCAAACAAAGTAATCCAAAAATTATTACAAAATCTAAAATCACGATCAGAAATAATAACTTTTGGTAAACCATGATTAGTAAACACAGTTTTCAAAAACAATTGAGCAGATTGAGATGCAGTTAAAGTTTTCTTGCATTGAATAAAATATGCTTGTTTGCTAAACCTATCTACAATAGTCCAAATCATATCATGGTTAGCTTTAGTGTTAGGTAAACCAGTGATAAAATCCATTGAAATTTGTTCCCATGGTTGTGATGGAATAGATAATGGCATTAGTAAACCATATTGTTTACCATGATGTCTTTTAACTCGTTGACAAACTAAACATTCAGATACAAAGTTAGATACATCAGTGTCCATATGTGACCAATAAAAATCTTCAGTCAATGTACGTAAAGTAGATATAATACCTCTATGACCTTGATATGGAGGACAATGAATCTCATGCAAAACAAATGATCTAAATGGAACTGTCACACATAATCTCTTTTCATAAAACATGAATCCATTATTGTAAGACAATGAATCAATAGGAATCCAAGTATTTGCAACTAATTTATTCCAATCAGCTTGAAAAGTAATATCCTGATGATAAGTATCTTTCATAGGGATAAGGGAATCAAATGATATCACAAAAATATTATGAATTGTCGGTCTTCTACTTAAAGCGTCGGCTCAACATTCTCTTTTCCTGGTTGATATTGTATAAGGGGATGAAAACTTTGAATGAAAGCTACCCATTTAATGTGTCGGTCACATATTTGTGGTTGAGTAAGGAGATGTCTAATACTTTGTTGGTCAGTTTTGATCATAAATTCAGAACCCATTAAATAATGTTTCCATTGACGTAAGGCTTGTACTACAGCTAGCAATTCTTTATCATAGGTAGAGTATTTAAGTTTAGATGGTTTGAGTTTATAGCTAGAATAGGCTATGGGATGATTATCTTGCATAAGGACGGCTCCTATTCCAGATCCACTAGCATCAGTAACTACTAAACAGAATGGTCTATTGAAATCCGGTAGTTGTAATACAGGAGCATGGGTTAATGCATGTTTCAATAAATCGAAAGATTTTTGTTGATTGTCAGCCTAGTTATAAACAATACCTTTCTTTAAAAGTTTAGTCAAAGGTAATGCAAGTAATGAAAAATTTCGCACAAACTTTCTATAAAAACTAGCAAGACCTAGAAAAGAACGTAACTCATGCACATTTTTGGATATGGGCCAATTTAAAATTGCTTCTATCTTTTTAGGGTCAACTTTAATACCTTCTGATGAAACAATATGACTTAGATATTCAATTTCTGTTTGAAAGAATTCACTCTTTTCTGGATTAGCATACAATTGATTGTCTTTTAACAACTTGAAAACTAAAGACAAATGTTCATAATGCTCATTCTCATTTTTACTGGATACTAATATATCATCAAAGAATACTATAACACAATGCTAATATTTCAGAAATATGCAATTCATCATGCGACTAAATGTAGCTGGTGCATTAGTTAGACCAAAAGGCATGAGTAGAAATTCATAGTGTCCAAATTGTGTTCTAAATGTAGTTTTGAATATATCAGATTTATCCAATCTTACTTTATGATAACCAGATTTAAGATCTATCTTACTGAATATGGCATATCCTTGTAGTTTATCCATAAGATCATCTACCCTAGGAATTGGATATCTATTCTTAACAGTAATTTTTTTTAGGGCACGATAATCAATGCACATGCGATAAGTATTATTTTTCTTCTTCACTAATAAGACAGGTGCACCAAATGGAGAACTACTAGGTCTAATTAATCCTCTATTAAGCAATTCTTCTATTTGATTTTGAATTTCTTTCTGTTCAATTTGGTTATGCCCATATGGTGCTTTACATGATGGTTGTGTACGAGAAATGAAATCTATTTTGTGATCTTCAGGACGTGACGGTGGTAGTCCAGGTGGTAAATCATCAGCAAAACAATCTTGAAATTGAGCAAGAAATTGTGTATGCCTAGGATGCATTTGTTTTTCTTTAGCTTGAAGTTCATTTACCCATATTAAATAAGATTTGCTACTTTTACGTAATGCACGTTTTGCCTGAGTATGAGTAAGCAGTGGAAAGTTATTAGAAGCGTGCATACCATGCAATGTGATTTGTTTTCCTTGAAAATAAATTTTAATTGAATGTGTAGAATAATCTATGTCAGGATTATACCGATGACGCCAAGGCATTCCTAAAATAATGTCACTAGACTGCAAAGGTACAACTAGGAAATTCCTTCGTTCAGTATATTCACCAATTTTAATTTCTAAATTATGCACTTATTGTGTTCCATTATATCTTGTCCCTAGGAATGCAGCTTTAATGCGATAATGTGTAGAAACAATTTGTAATTTCAATTATTTCACTAACTTTGCAGAAATAAAATCTTGTGTGCTACCATCATCATGTAAAATAATCTTTTCTTTACCATGCACAAAGCATTTCATTGTTAACAAAGAATGTGGAGTTGGCATACCTGGCAAAGTATCCGAAGTAGTACCAATGTCGTCATCATCTTCTGTAAAGTCAAGCATTTCCTCACGTTCTTCTTCTTCCATTGCGCCAAGATAATTGATATGGACAGGTGGCTTTTTAGTTTGGCAATTGGCTACTAGATGTCCAGGTTGATGGCATTTGTAACAAACTATGGGTTTGGCTTTAGATACATTGTTGGTAATGGTAGGAAGTTCAGGAATGTTGGGATTTGGCTGTGAGGATGGCTTAGGGTTTGGATTGTTATTTGATGGCAAAGCAGGTGGTTGTGTCCAAGATTTATGGAATGAAGATGGAAGAAAATGACTTTGATTGAATCTTCAAAAATTTGAATTGAATTGTTTGGAACCATAGTTACCATTAGTTTGAAATTGTTGTGGTCGCTTGTCTCTTCCGTGAATCTTGTCTTCAGTATCATGAGCCAAGGAAATTGCATCTTCAAGGGTTGTTGGCTTGAACATATTGACTTCAGCATAGTAATGTCCAAGTAGGCCGAACATAAAATTGTGTTTGTGAGTCGCTTCAGGTACATCTTCGAGCATGTGTAGTTGCAGTAGGACATTCCAAAAATGTTCAGTGTATTGGGAAATAGGTTCGCGATCTCTTTGCTATAGAAGATCCCATTGCTTTATGGCTTTTTCATGAAACTGAGGAGGAAGGAAATTCTACAAAAACTTCTTTTGGAAAGTCTCCTAGGTAGTGGGACAATCAATGCTTTTGCGGACCACAGTCCACCATAAAGATGCTCGATCGACTAAATGGTTAGTGACACATTTAATTTTGTCTTTCTCAGCATATGTCTCTTCATGGAAGTAATCATCAAATTGACTGATAAATGCAAGTACAGTCTTTCCATCTCGAGATCCATTGAAAGTACGAAATTTGAAGTTTCTTTTTACTTATCTTTGTTTCTTTGCGGATGGATTGGGCTTCAAGTATCGCATCGATGGTACGTCGTATAAGATCTTCGGGTTGCGGTCCATCTTTGTCGGTGGTAGATCCTTGCAAATTGGCCAATTGAACTTGCAAAGCTTGTTGGGCTCTTCATTCTTTATCAAGCTGCATCATTATCAAATCCAACTTTTGTTCCATCATTGGTTCAGGTAAATCACCTTCAGCCATAAGATCGTCCATATGTTGTTCTGTCATCCTGTAAAACCCAAAAGACCTCACACTCTCGAAATCTAATTAGCGGGATGAGCGTAGCTCAAAGGCGGGTATACAAGGCTTGTAAATTTTGTTTGGCTTTTGTAGTCTTTGTCCTTTGCAATTGCGATATCTGTTGTCTTTGTAGAAACTGCATATGACCTTCTATGTTTGCTGAAATTGGTTCAGCAAGTCTACAAGTATGAACAGGGTCTACCAGAGAGCAATACCGTGATTCTGTGCTTTTGCGTATGAACAGCCTTTATGGGAGTGGTTGAAGTAAGTCTTTTATGACTTCTGTGACTTGCAGGACTTGGAGAAGTAAGTAAGCTTGGTAACTTGGAAGACTTAGGAATTTTAAGGCTTATGTGATTAAGCGTGGATTTCGTGGACAAAAGGACGTCATCAAGAGATTCGTCGCCATTCAGGACATCTTCTTGCTGCCAATCGTCGAATTCGTGGATGGAAGCTTTTATAAGCTTCTTATAAAGCTTACTATTAATCTTGATAAGCTTTAAGTTAAAGCTTTTAAACTTTGAGCTATGGAGTTTACTGTTAACTCATGACTTGATAAAGGAGATGTCCACATGGTCCTCCGCCTCCACAGGCTGGTCCTTTGCGATCAGAGGATGCAAAAGGGGGTTCTTGACCGCCAGGAACACACCGGTATCAACCGCTCATGATGAAACTGACTGTACAGCTCGATCATTCCAGGAGCTCCGCCTTCACGCAAGATGGTAAGCGATTGGAAGCTCTCAATCTCAGCTTCGCTCTGATACCACTGGTGCGCAGATCGGATGCCATATGAGCGTGTAGTGAGCGTCAGAAGGTCCCCAATAACAAAAGAACTCTACTTTTTGCACACAAATCAATGTAGAAAGCTTGATGAACAAGAGACCAATTGGGTGCAATCTCCCCCCATGCCTCGTGTGAGCGCTCCACAAAGCATGTATTTTATATATTAATCATCTTCAAGCTCAAATAATAGCCCAAATTACAAAATAGCACGCTTTAGCTTTTGAGTTTGCTTTTGTGCCAATAAAGAATTAAAGCTAATGGGCGCCCAAGAAGTCAAGCGGTACCCAAATACAATGTCCAATACAAATATTTAAATTGTGCGCCCATGCGCACACAAAAATAATAAATAAATATCAATCGCTTTGATAAATAAGCGCGACAAAATATAGGCGCCATGCCTAAGATATGCGCCCATCAAAATATTGACAATAACTTGAATACACGCTATCCTCCAATGCTTTCCTCTGCCACCGCTGCTATCTCTACACATCAACTAAAGCATTCACAATCGTTAGTAAAATAATACAATTAAACCGACAAAAGTAAATACCTAGTAGTCTTCAGCTACATAAATAAATTGGTTAGAAATCAATCCTAATCTTAATTTAACACGAGTGCACACTCTAAACTCATAAATATTTATTAATTAAATATGTATTTTGTGAAATCACCCGCTATGGAATCACCCATGTACACACTAAATTAACAAAACGCCCGAAAAGGATAGGCATCCCCATCGACTTCTCGCACAAAGAATCCGCTTTGTATATGAGCCCCGGTAATAAAAGTTTACGGAATCCATCGTAAAACCTCAGGAATCCACCGTGGCATGGAATCCACCGTGGAATATGCCTCCTGGCATCACAGAGTGTCAGGTATCACAAGCCATAAGGCTAGATATTCAGTTCTTTGGGAGTTATTTAGTGAGGATTATCTAAAATCTCCTGGATCATTTATCAAAAGAGTGGACTTTGTTTTGAATGTGTTTTATATTCACGATGCATCTTGGGGCCAATCCCAAAGGTGTAGGAGAGTCGTAGTGGAGCCACATTAATCAACCGAGGAGTGCTCTGTGTGTGTGTGTACCGTGGTGCATAACACAAGCATGTTTAGGGACTCCCTCTAAGGATTGTGGAAAGGAGCATTCGTTGGACTACAAAATCAAAAAAATGCAAAGTTCTTAGATGCTCCTGGCCGCAAGGCCTTGTGGAGTGTTTTTAGGTGAGTGGTAGAGGCCCAGCTAGTGCCTTAGAGCTAGTGTTGGGCCCATTTTAGGTCCCAACATGCAATCTCACTGACCATCAACCCCCACATGTCCCAATAGAGACCTAGACCAACTGACCGGACCTACTACCCACATGTCTAGAATGTCATAGAGATCAAAATGAACCATCTAGAGTGGTCATTACTCGCACGAAAGCATCATGACAAGTGTGTACACTATATTGTTTCCGTTGAATATGCACACTGTATCAATTAAACATTTGATATGCACTAGAAAAACTAAAAGGCTAATTTTTCACAATGCATTTTGAGGAGAAAACCACTAGCACTGAGTGCCCATAACATTGAGGATTGTTTTGAATAACAAGGAATTCACACAAGATAAGATAAGTTGAATGAGCCCACTAGTAGAAGGAGACCCCCAAACATCAAACAGTGGCCAAAGACACCAATCACCGAATGTGGAGAGACTTGAGTCATCAACCTCTTAGTGGGCAATAGTAAATAGGCATGATTAGGGATGCAGCCCTACACAACTTGATCAATCTAATCAACACCCTAGTTGCTCAAGAAACCAGCAACAACTTGAAAAATAATGGGCTTGACTTGGGAGAATTCCTAGTCGACATCCAGCAAATGATAACCCAATATGACCTACAAAATAAAATGAAGCATCATGGTAGACCAACCGAGAACATCATAGCCAATCTCAAGGAAGAGTAGAAGTTGGCAAGAAAAGTGCTGCAAGGCATAGCTACCTACAATCAAGAGCAGCAACCTCAAAAGCTGAGGCAAGACATAAAAATGTGCAAGGTCCAACGTATCTTAGTACTTGCCAACTGAAATAGGATAGGACCAAACGTTGAAAGGAAGAGAGCACTGGAGGCTGTGAGCGAGCTACTCACAAAGTGACTCTTGAACAACACAATTACAAAGCATAGCAGAGGAGCCTTAGCAATTTTTTCGCTAGCAGAACTAGGAATCACCTCTCGAACTCCAAGAGCCAGACCAAGATACATGCGATTGCTAAGCAACTTGACAAGTATTAGCCTGGTAACGACCTATATTCTTTTTGGAGCAATTTTAGCAAGTATGTGAGGCTAGCGGCCTCACCACATACCTTTCTCAAAGTACACAAGCTTTCGGACTTTGCCTAGGAGACAAAGGATGGATGTGGTATACTAGTCTAAACAATGTCAAATGCAATAACTTCAATAACCTCAAGAGTTTCTTCATCAAGAGATCCTCTAAGGTGGGATACTCTGACAACCTCATCGTCAAGCTAATGAATGTCAATCAAAAGGACAAGGAGGATATCCGAGACTACATCACCCATGTGCGGAGTCTCTTTAAGAGAATCGCAACCACAAAGCGACCTAGAAAATGAGCAGTCTCCACAGTGTTCATAAGCGGAATCTGAAGCGAAGAGCTTTACAAGGCCTTGGTGAGCTGCAAAGGATGTGCTAGCTAGGGTATTCAAAGAAGCCATATAAGTGGATGACCTGCTCAAGGAGAGAAGCTCAAGACCCACAAATTGAGGCCTCTAGAACTAGAGAAAGATCTACGACCATTAGTGAAAGATCTAGCCAGAGCACCCAAGACATGGAAAAGGTCAACTAGAGCAAGAGTTGGCAGATGTGAAGGTAGAGTTGGCTAGGTTTTAACAGATGATGAGAAGGCCCGCATGACCTCACATGAAATGTGTGCATTGTAGAGGAAACCACCTTCTGGCTGAGTGTATGGATCCTAGATCCAAATCCTACCCAATTGTGGTAGGTATGGCCATGATGCAATGCATTGCCATCTATACCGAGGCGATTGCCATACTCACAGCCATACAATCAGCCTTACTACCTAGGGAATAGACCACAATCTTTCAAAAGGGGGGCTCTGCTAGCTCTCCTAGCACCCAATGATTCAAAGCCAATTGTCCCTACTAGGATGGATATCAACCCCATAGGGATATCTAGACTACCTAGACCCATCATGGCCCATCCATCGAGCAATGCTCCAATACATTACGTAGAGGAGTTGAATAAGGACAAAGCATACGTGAACCCTTACATCTCATATGACAAAGAGGATAATCTCATCTTGATGGATTTCATACTAGTACTAGTAATGGTATTGGGCAAGGGAAGAGGTAGACGTCTAAGAGGACAGAACCAAGAACCCATCGCATGCTCACCTAGGACACATCTCATCTCAATGCCCGAAAGGAAGTAAGCCAATCAAGACAAGGCTGCTGACCAGAGATGCCCTGAAAGTGTGGGATCGCACACTTGTATGCCCGAGTGCCCTAGGCAGAAACCTTCAACTAGTTCAGACATTGTACCATCCATACCATTGGGGCTATTTGGAGTTGAGATGTTTGATGGCAAAGCTATGCCGATTCCGTTGAATGTCATGGCCCAAGCACATGCAAAGCAGGTTGGCATTTCATTACCCGAACCTAGAAACCTCGACACAACTTCAATAGGGAAGAAAGGTTAGAAGAAGGAAAAAGAGGGTTGAGATGAAGATTACACTTAAGACGAATAGTTTCACCATGTTACCAAAGGAGAAGTAAGTCATGGACACAAAAGCAGAGACATCTACTCCTAAGACAGTAGAAAAGAAAAGTGCACCTAAAGGATGCAATTGATAAGGTCAAGGGAGTGGGTAAGAGAATCCGAAGCACACCTAAATGATGTGGAATCCATTATTGATGACGAGATCAATGAGCTCTCTAGGGTGAGCACACTGGGCTCGCCTACTTCAGTTAAAATCAAGAGACACATCCACACCCCACATAGCACCATATAGATAGAGCCTAGACGCCATAGGTAGGCAAATTGGCCAATATCATTGGAAAAAGAGTGTAGAGCCTAACGAAAACGAGGTTGTTGGCAACTTGCTCATGACATTGATATTAGCCCCTATGACTCTGCCTTTGGGAGAACTACTCAAGCAGAATCCCCAACCTTATGGCAAGTGTTGAAGCAATGGGTAGAAATGCCAAATGAGCTTGGAGTGACAGACTTTCTTATGTTAGATATGATCAATGCCCCACCCTCATTGGGTGCTACCAATGATCCATGGTGCTCAAAGTTGTAAGGAGGAGAAGCCAAATGTGAGCTCGGACATTGGTTGAGTCCTGACTTGTATATCAGATGAGGTCTATGTGACCAGATGGCAAAAAGGTGACCGTTGTGGGTCTAATCTTTGGGTTAGACGGAGTGATTAAGTTGGTAGCAACTTGAGGCGCATTGCATCGAGTTGCGGGGTAAGGGAGTTAAAAGGGGCCCCTATTTTGGGATTCGGGGGCCGCGGAAGCGGCCCCTGGCTGGGGGGATCCCAAGGGGGCCAGCGGCCCCCCTGGCGGGGGTCCGGGGGCAGCGCCCCCGGCCCAATGGTAAAGGGAATATTCCCTGGAATATTCCTTGGCCAACTAGTGGAGGCTTATATGGTAGGTCAGTCAGGCCAACCTAACGGCCTTCGCAGGCTATAAAAGCTAAACCCCTTCACAGCCATCGATCACTCATCTTTCACCCAGTCAGAGTTGTTGTTCCAACTAGCCTTAAGCTCTTCACCTATCTTCTATCTAGATCGCCATCTGAGCTTCACATAGTGGAAGCGCACGGGTGGACAGAGCCATCTTTGTATCAATTGTTTGGAGTTAAAGAATTTACTGATTCTCCTCTTATGTGTTGTGTACTCTCTATCTCTTTCTCAGATTCTATTCGTTACGCCGTGTAATTTTTACATGGTATCAGAGCCCAGGGGGCTCTAGAGATCGGAGAGTGTGCAAGAGGCAAAGGCTTCAACAGCAAAGAGAAACTATGTCGACTTCCGGAAGCGATTCTGGCGCATCAGGAAGTGATGCAGGAGGTGGTGCCGCTGTACTGGCTATTCAAACACTGAGGATTCATCCACCAACCTTCAGCAAAGGCAAGTTAGATGGTACAAACTACACCTTGTGGAAATTCAAAATTACAACTATCTTTGATTCTTATGAGCTTCTAGAGACTGTGTTGGGGACTGACGCAGAACCATAGCGTACCCTCGACACATCAAATCCTAGTGTGATGATTACCTCCGAATGCAGATCTTCTACGAGCTTGGAAACGAAGGAATGAAGATGCATTGTGTGCCTTAGTTACAAGCTGTTCTGACAGTGTTCTGACTTTGATTCAGCATACAACCAAAGCGTCAGAGGCGTGGAATGTACTAGGGAGTCAGTATGATACACGAAACCAAACAAGGATTCAAAACTTGGAGAATCAACTAGCAGCGGAGAAGTTTGCTGAAGGAGAGACGGTTGAAGCATTCATCACTCGGATTAAGAATCTGCGCGACCAGATGGCTGGCACTGGGATACAAAAGACTAGCGAAGAGCTAGCTCGGAGGTGTCTTTGAATTTGTCCACAAAAGTTTGATGGACTAGTAACTGCCCTTAATACTCAGGTGAGACCTCAAGCTTTGACTTTTGAGGAGTTTTGTGCATTATTGATGGAGGAGGAGTTGAGGCTGAAAGCCCGAGAAGGAAGCGCTGCATTCTCTGCCAATGCAAAAGGCAAAGTTGGTTCCTCCACCAAAAATGATGGTGACAAAAAGAAGAAGGACGGCAAGAAGAAGTTTCAAGGAGAGTGCTTCTACTGCAAGAAGAAAGGATATGCAATTGTAGATTGTCATGTCAAGAAGGCAGATGAAAAGAATGGTACCCTTAAAAGTAAAGGGAAAGAGACAGCCAATACGGCTGAAGTAGAGTTGAAATTATCCATGGCGACCATTGAGGAAGTGTGCTCCTTGGGGCAAGAAGAATCTACCATTGACTCATGGGTGTTGGATAGTGGGGCCTCCCGTCACATGACCAACAAGAAAGGTCTATACAGTTCTATGCAGCCTCTACAAGAATCCATCACTGTGACGGTTGGAAATGATGCTAAATGCCCTGGTGCGGGCACAGGTACTATTTCTTTTGTTGTTGCAAATGGTGAAGTCAAAAAGCTTTCAAATGTGTTGCATGTTCCCGAAATCAGGAGAAATCTGTTATCAGTTGTTGCTGCCATAACTGATCTTGGTCATGAAGTGAGGTTCAAGAAGACAGGTGCAGAAATTATTGATAATGCTGGCACAATTGTTGGCAAAGGAGAAAGAAGGAACAACCTGTATGAGCTAAGTGCTCTTACAGCCACCGCTGGAGTGGGTACAAGTAAGCTTTGGCATGAAAGGTTTGGACACATCGGATTTGCAGTGTTGAAGGAGATGCAAAAGCAAGGTATGGTTGCTCACCTACCTACAATAACTGAATTGAAGGAACCATGTGAAGCTTGTATGATGGGCAAGCAACAGAGAAAGGCATTTCCACAAGAAAGCAAGAATAGAGCACAGGCTCCTCTAGAGTTGGTGCATGCTGACTTGTGTGGTAAGATCCCTACACATGCCTTGGGGGGATCTTCTTATTTTATGTTGATTGTCAACGACTACAGTAGGAAGATGTGGGTGTACTTCCTTCGTGATAAGGCTCAAGATTTTGGTAAGTTTAAAGAATGGCTAAAACTTGTTGAGAATGAAACAGGGAAAAGTGTGAAGAAATTTAGAACAGATGGTGGTGGTGAGTTCAACTCAAAGGAGTTTGAAGGCTTTTGCAAGAGCAAAGGGATCAAGCATCAATTGACGACGCCTCACACACCTCAGCAGAACGGTGTTGTGGAATGCAGGAATCGCACCATTGTGGAGATGTCAAGATGCATGCTAAAGGGCAAGGGATTTCCTAACCATTTTTGGGCTGAAGCTGTTAATACTGTAGTCTACATTCTAAATCGGAGCTACACAAAGGCTCTCAAGGGAAAAACACCTCATGAGACTTACACTGGTAAGAAACCATCTATCTCACATTTCAGAATTTTTGGATGTGAATGTTATGCACATGTTCCAGATGAGAAGAGAAACAAGTTAAAACCAAAAAGCAGAAAATGTATCTCCTTGGGTTATAGTGATGAGCAGAAGGCTTACAAATTATATGATCAAGAAGCAAAGAAGATCATCGCGAGCCATGATGTGGTGTTCAAGGAGGAGCCACATACAGTGGAGGAGGAGAAGGCAAGTTCTTCCACTTTATCATCAAGCAAAGAAGTAGCCCACTATGAACCTGTCCCGAGAGCTGTCCCTATCCTTAAGGAGGAGGAAGCATCATCTTCAGATGATGAGGAAAAAGTTCACCAACCTAACATCAGCCCACCGGAAAAGCCATTGCCACGCTGGGTGAAGCAGCTCTATGACCACAATAATCCTATGCCTACATCTGTTGAGGAGAACGCAGACGGACCAAGGAGGTCTCAGAGAATAGAGGAGCAAAGGAGGGCTTCTGCTCACATAGTCAATATGGCCTTGATGGTTGAGATTATGAGAGAAGTAAAGGAGCCAACTGACTTAGAAGAAGCACTTGCAGATCTATCATGGAAGGTTGCTATGCAGCGGAGTATGATAGCATAATGAAGAATGACACTTGGGAGCTAGTGGATCGACCAGCAAAGCGGAAGGTTATTGGCACCAAGTGGATCTGGAAGGTAAAGTACAAGGCTGATGGTACCTTAGAAAAGTACAAAGCTAGACTGGTTGCCCAAGGATTTTCACAAGTTGAAGGGTTTGATTTTCAAGAGTCATTTGCCCCAACTGCAAGAATGACCACTATTCGCATGGCACTTGCAGTGGCTCCCCACAAGAAGTGGCCAGTGTATCAAATGGATGTTAAGTCAGCATTCTTAAATGGTGTCCTCAAGGAGGAGGTGTACGTGGCTCAGCCCCACCAGGGTTTGAGGCCCCCCATTCTGAGAACAAAGTGTGTAAGCTGAAGAAGGCATTGTATGGGCTGAAACAATCCCCCAGAGCATGGTATCAGCGGGGATAGATAAGTTCTTTTTAAACCTAAACTTCAAAAGATGTGTCTCAGATGCTAACTTGTATGTTTACAGGGATGGTAAAAAGTCTGTAGTGATTGTCCTATATGTGGACGACCTTCTTATTACATGTGACTATGAAGATATGATCAACCAAACTCAAAAGGCTTTGAGTTCTGAGTTTGAAATGACAGACTTGGGCTTGCTGCACTATTGTTTGGGGATTGAAGTCTGGCAAGAACCAGGAAAGATCTTCATCTCTCAGAAGAAGTATGCATGGGAGATCTTGAAGGCATTTGGCATGACCGAGTGCAAGGAGATAGCTACACCTATGGAGGTGAATGCAAAGTTATCTGTCGAGGATACATCAGCACTAGCAGACATTGGGAGGTATAGGAGGTTGCTGATCTACTTGTGTAACACCATACCAGATATCAGTTTTGATGTTGGTGTTTTGAGCAGGTTCTCAAACAAACCTCATGAGAGTCATTGGAAGGCTGGGATGTGGGTGCTCAGATACTTGAAGGAAACTCTTGACTATGGTATCACATACAATTTCGGAACTTCTCTTGTGGGGAGATTGGGCAGGAGACAATGGTTCCAGGAAGTCAGTTTCTGGTTATTGTTTCTCTTTGGGTTCAAGAATTTTCTCTTGGATTAGTAAGAAGCAGCCAACAGTGGCATTGTCTTCACCAAAGCACTTACCCCGCAACTCGATGCAATGCAAGCTATAAAAGCTAAACCCCTTCACAGCCCAACCTAACGGCCTTCGCAGGCTATAAAAGCTAAACCCCTTCACAGCCATCGATCACTCATCTTTCACCCAGTCAGAGTTGTTGTTCTAGCTAGCCTTAAGCTCTTCACCTATCTTCTGTCTAGATCGCCATCTAAGCTTCACACAGTGGAAGCGCACAGGTGGACAGAGCCATCTTTGTATCAGTTGTTTGGAGTTAAAGAATTTACTGATTCTCCTCTTATGTGTTGTGTACTCTCTATCTCTTTCTCAGATTCTGTTCGCTGCGCCGTGTAATTTTTATATCTTAACCATGATGCAGCCATGCAGATACCTAACTTGACTCTAAAATTGGTGCCTAAGTTCTTATACGACATGAATGCTTTCTAGGAAGGCAAGAAAATGCACGCAGTCCTACTTGTTCATAGGATTAGGGGACATCACAAGAAAGGGGATCGTGGGCATGGGAGCAGGAGTTAGTGTACTCAGTGCAATCCTATAGGTTTGGGATAACTCACCAGTGGAGACTACAAGGTTTAATATCACATTGGCCAACGGAATTAAAGTTAGACCATTTGGGGTACTAAAATACTAGCCCCTGAAGATAGCGGAATACTAGTTCTCAGTGAACTTCATAGTTATGAAGCGAGTGGACTACGACATCCTACTAGGCTGAACCTAGATGCAAAAGCATGAGTGATAGAAGGTTGGGGAAACTGTCTCATATTCTTGTGCAATAGATCAGAGGTTATAAGAGTCGAGATGGATATTTGGAAGACCATGCTAGTCGACCTAGTTGCCATCTCCGCTATCTTGAAAGGAGAGTCATAGGTTACAAACTCTTATAGACCACTAACAAAGTATATCCCTTGCCCCAACGAGGATGAGTGGGATTGGGTGCATGTGCTAGCCACCATCAACCTACTATTCTCAAATGGCGAAGAGCATTATAAGTAGGTTGCAAGGGCATCCAAGTAGACCCTTGCCCTTGCCCTGTGTTGCTGGGGGTGGCATGCTTTTGGGTGCTTGGGAGCTTGTGCTTAGGCATTCTTCTTCGTGAGGGCTCATGGTAGCCATCTCTTCTTCCCTTGAGTGTTGCTCTACTAAGAGGCGGATGACCAGGGCTATGTCTTCTTCTTCCTTCCTCCTTAACTCCTCGGCTTCTTGCTATGCTTTCCTGCTTCTCTTCTCTTCACCACGGCAAACTTCAAGGCATCAATGTGAATGTGGAAGGTTATGGTCCAGCCTCTAGGGCTCATAGGATTGGCACTATGGTTAGAGCCTTCTTCAACCCTTCGTATGCACGTTGGCATTCCTTAGTTCATTCAAATATCACTAGCAATTTTTATAGGGCCCTAGTGATTGATGCATAGTTTAACATGAATTGTCAATAGTACCCTATATGACCGAGGAAGCACTGAAGTCCCTTCTAGTTGGTTGGTGGTGGAGGTCAACGATAACCCTAACTTTTGAGAAGTTGATGGTAATGCCATTCTTTGACACCATGTGCCCTAGGATGCATCTGTGCTTTACCCAATGCAGGCACTCAGGGGTTCAACAAGAGATGATACAATCTATATCTTTCAAAGACTGAGCTTGCCTAGGTGTGCCTTCCAATTAGAGTGGACACATGAATTGTCAACAAATACCTCTAACTCTCACCTAAGCATGTCTTTGAAAATGTCACACATGATCCTTTGAAATGTGACTGGTGCATTCGTCAACCCGAAGGGCATGACTACGTAGACAAAGATACCCCACTCGATAGCAAATGCGATATTGTGCATATCATCCGAATGCACTTGCACTTGATTGTATCTAGAGAAGCCGTGTAAGAAATTATAGGCCTCTTTTCATACCACCCTCTCAAGCATATGCTCAATGTATGATAGTGGATAATTGTCTCTCTTCTCTTGGCAACATTGACTTTATTGTAATTGACACATACTCTGATTTTTCCATTCTTCTTCATTACAATCACTATGGGTTATACCCAGTCTATGTGCTTGATTTCATAAATGAATCCTACTCTTAGTAACTTATCGATTTCTTCTTTGATAGCGTGAGCATGTTTGGGATTCATCGGATACAATTGTTGCTTGATCAGCATTGCATCGGGTGCCATCGGGATGTTATGAGTCACTACACTCGGATCTACCCCTTTTAGCTCATTGAGGGACCAAGCAAACACATATATATACTCTTACAAGAGAGAAATAAGAGTTTCCTACTCTTCCTCGGTCAAGTCATGGGCCATAAAAACAAGTTGTGGCATCTCCCCTTTTGTAGCTAGATTGACTTCCTTGACTTTGGCAAGTCCTTCTATAGGCTCACTCGCTTGCCCTCATCTTTTGGCTCCTAGCAAGACTACTATCGTCTCGCCTTTCTTAAATCTCGTGAATTGTTTCAACAAGTCTTGTGGCTTCCTCTACTCCTCAACTTGCAAATCCCTAGGTAATTCCACTTTTCCTCCTTCAACCTTCGGCACCTTAGGTGGATTGGTAGGTCTCCTTTGGTGCATTTGGTCTTAGGTGGTCGAGGCATCTCAGGATCACTTTTCGAGAGCTTACTTCCCGCTCAAAATTTAACTCTCCGTCTTTGCTAGAAGAGGGAGTCTCTCCTAGAGGTCGTAGCTCTGATGTTGATTCCGTTCTGAGTACTAATATGATACTTGGTTGTGGGCAAGACCTGCTCCTTCATAATCAATTTCTCCTATGTGCTCCAACCACGTGCAATTGCAAGCCATTTTCTTGACTCCTTTCTTGATTCTAAAGATGCTCTTTTTCTGTGGCTACCCATATTTGTTCAATCTCATGCCGCACAGTGTCATACTCTATCATGTCAATCTCTTCTTCGCTCTCATCATTGGAGAAACAATAGTCTTCGTACTCATTATCGGAATTGTCCTCATCCAACTGTTTGTTATCTCCTAAGTGCGATTCCTTATCATCGATGACTAAGGCCCAATTGTACCAAGTTCAGGTCATGCACCTTAGTCCATTGCCACTTGGGTTCATTCAAGAGATCCTTGAGTGGTTTAAGATTTGCGGCTGGGTTACCAACTAATTTGTCCATCATGTGCTCTAAGATCTCATGGAGGTCTTGTTTGTTGCTCGAGATGTGGAATGTAACAAAGGCATGTCACCCATGCGAGCTCCTAGCCATCATGCAGATTGGTATTGAGGGCGTGTCTCTGGGCTTACTGACTACCTTAGCAGCTTGCTCATATTCCTCATCATCCAAGAATGGCAGATCAATCATGGCTAGCACGTGCATCCAATCTCGCTCATCCTTAGGGCAAGGGATATACTTAGTCAGTGGCCCGTAAGATTTCTTGATCTTAGCGTTGCCCTTGAGCATAGCTCAGATGGTGTCTAGGTTGACTGGTGTAGTCTTCCAAGTATCCATCTCCACTCTTATCACTTCTATCCGATTGCCCAAGAAGATTAGACCATTCCCCCAGTCTTCTATGACTCATGCATTGCGCATCTAGGGTCATCCCAACAGGACATTGTAGTCCACTCCTTCCATAACTATGAAGTCCACGGAGAACCGGACTCCTACAATCTTCAATGGACAATTTTTTAGCACTTTGAATGGCCTCACTTTTGTTTTGTTAGCCAGTGTGATTTTGAATCTAGCATCCTTGACAAGTGGGTTATCCCAAGCCTAGAGTACTACATGACTAAGTACACTAACTTATGCCCCCGTGTCTACAATCCCTTTTCTCATGGTATCACCTAGAGCTAGAACCTATAAGATTGCATGCATCTATGTACCTTCCCAAAAAGTGTTAACATGTAAATACTTGGGTTCTAAGTGCAATGTGCATCATTGCATTGTATTCTTACAAGCCAATAGCAGCTTACTCCATCAATCCTTCCACCCATTGCTTTAGCTCCTGCCATAGCATTGGATGCTACCTAAGCAAATCTCCTAGGCTCAGAGTTATAGGGGTGGTCACTAGCATTGTGATAAGATTGCTAGCTGCTTGCTTGTCTCCTAATTCTATGCTCCTTGGCTAATGGCCTGGATTGGTTTGTTGGCCCATGGCATTCAAGGTCTATCTAGATGGCACAATTTGAGGTGTGAATGCGTCTCTCGATTGTGTGGGAGAGACTAGTGTGCTCATGCTAGAGAGATCATCGATCTCATCCTCCAAAATGGGTTCAGCATCCTTTAGATGTTCCTAGGTTTCTATCACCCACTCCTTGACCTTTTCTATGGCTTCAAGTTGGTTCTTTCGGTTGGGGTACTCCCCTACCTTAGCACTCCCTTTCTCATAGCAATCTTTGGAGCAGATGTTTTTGCCTCAACGTCCGTGATTTTCTTTCCAATAGGCAGTGTCGTTGCGCTCTCGTTTTTCAACGTGACCTTTGCTTTGCTTTTCTTCTTTCTTCACCTATGACTTTTCTTTTTGATTGAGACTGCATCAAGGTGACTAGGCCCTAGCAACAATATGCCAGCCTGCTTCGACATCTACATGCGGGTCATGACATGCAACAAGATGGGTGTGGCCTCTCGTTGAGTGTCTTGACACCAAACATCCCCAATGGAATTGATGGTACAATTTCCGCCTAGGGCAGTCAACAATAAATAAGTGGGCACACTCAACACATCTAAGATCAGCCTTGTCTCGATTGGCTTGCTCCCTCTCAGGGTAGCATGAAAAGATGTGTCATGGGTGACCATAAGTCCAACAAGAAATTGGTTCTTGGGTCTGCCCTCCTAAGCCTCTCCCTCTCCCTCTTCCTAATGCCATCACCAGTAGTGGTGGTCGATAATCCATGAGAAGTGGATTGCCCTCTTCATCATATGAGATATAGGGATTCACATAAGGCTCCTCATCATTTGGTTCTTCCACGTAGTGGACTAGAGCATTCCTCGGTGGATGGGTTATGCAAGGCCCATGTGGCCTAAGTATGCATGTGGGATTGATTTTCATCCTAGGGATGGCTTTGCATCGTTAGGTGATGGAAGGGCCAATGGCGCTCCTCTCCCAAGAAAATTTGGAGGATTGTTTCCTAGGTAAGGCTAGTTGTAAGGCTATGAGTATGGGAGTCTCCTTGTCGGCAATCTGCAATACATGGCATCGTGGCCGAACCTACCGCAATTGGTGCAAGGTTGGGACCTAGGGTCCTGACACTCAACTGGAAGGCGGTTTTCGCCACAATACATACATTGGACATGTGACCACATATGTATTCTCATCATCTCTTGTAGTCTGGCTAGCTCCATCTTCATCTCTGCTACCTCTATGGGCTTAGGTCAGTGCCCTTCCCTTTATCTTGGTTGCTTGGGCCTAACCATTTGCTAGATGTTGTTGCCCTTTCTGGGGACTTTGCACATGAGTAACGTACTCCCTAATGTCCTCTTTGTCCCCCTGCTTTGACATTCATCAGCTGCACTATAAGATTATCCAAGTACTTAGCCTTCGAGAATCCCTTAATAAAGAGACTCTTAAGGTCATTGAAGTTGTTACACTCCGCAGCATCTAAGCTTGCATACTACGTCCTACCCTTATCATCCAAGCATAGGCCAAAATCTTGTGAGCACTAAGAGCGACATCTATGAGGCCATTAGCCTCACACATTGCTCGAACTGCTCTACAAAACTATATTGCTCAATTGGTACTTATCTAGTCATTTTGCAATTGTAGGGATCCTTGATTAGCTCTTGGATCCTTGGGTAACTCCTAATCGTGCAAGCAATAATGTTGCTAGTGCTGATGTGCTTTGTTCCACTGACATGTTGTCTATTAGTCGCTTCGTGAGAAGCTCGCTCAGCATTAAATCTGTCTCTAGCGCTCTTTTCCATTTCTATGTCCTATCTCAATCTCGTAGTCTAATGTTGTTGGTTGTATACTGCTATGCTTTGCAAAGCTTTCCACACCATCTTTCTTTGCTCCTGGAGGTCCACTATGATGTATGCTGATGGTCTACCATGGTGGTCCATCCTAGTTTGTGGCATCGTATTCATTCACCATCTGTTGGATTTTGACCGAGAAATCCCCCATAGGTCAAGCTTCATGGTTTGTACTAGGTTTTTCCATATCTGCGGTCTCTTGCTCCACTAAGTTGTCGATGAGGTTGATCAAGTAGGGCAGTGTCACACTTCCAATCGTGTCAATCCTTCTATGTGTCTCGGTTTTTGTATTGCGTCTCTCATTGGGTCCTACCAATTGGGGCTCTTAATCACCTGTCTAGGTTTGAGGGTCATTTCCTATTAGTGGCAACCCTGTCTCTTCTCCAAGGAAGGGCAAGCATCTTGCCTCAAATTCAAATAAGAGCCTTAGTGCAGATGGCCAAAAAGTTCTAAAGTAACTCCTTAAGGCACAAGTAGACAAGACGAGACCACTTAATAAGAATCCTTCTAGAACCAAAGGAAAGACCAAAGTTGCTAGAAATACTACCACAACTTCTCATGCTATCAAGAATAGAAAGCCATCCAAAAGGAAGAGGAGACCCAATGCATAATATAATCGAAAGTGTCAACGGAGAGCTATCACAAAGCAATGATGGGTTTCCAAAGCATTGTTGCATACTTAAGGGTTTAATGCAAGAAATTATTGGATTTGACTATCAAAACTACTTTGAAAGCCACCTCCATTGGCCATTGCCCAAGTCCCATCAAAATCCAAGAGAAAGAGAAAGATATCTAAACGCAAATCTAGGTCATGGACCGAGATACTTGTGGAGACAAAAACTAACAAGCTAGTGACTGAATAGCTAGTTCTTAAGATATTCGTATCCAACATTCTAGACGTTCAATAGCCTAAAGTATTTGCTAATCCACAAGAGGAACTAGCAATGATTGAGCACTCGCACTAAATTGAAAATATGACACAAATCATCCACTACCTAGTGATACTACTCATGCTAAAATAGAAAGTACAAGAAATATAAATATAGATCTCTCCAGTGTTGACGAGAAACAACCCATGAAAGTTGTTAGTCCTTCGAGACAACGAATGTCTCCCTATAGCCAATAACCTTTGTTACTCAAGACAAAATAGAAAATCCAATAGTAGCCTAGTGCGGCTACTCAATCCACTTAAAAAGGATCTACTAAGGATAGCTAAGAAAACATTGCAGGATCGACAATATCCCTCCAAGAGTGTTGTCAGTAAAAATCTAAAATTCAAAGACCAAGACTACCTCTCATAAGTCTAAGGATCCTAGTGTTTTATCATCTTTGATTGACACGATTAACCAATCCAATGCATCAAAAGTTACTACTTCTAATTCTGAGCCAGAATCCACACAATCCCACCCCTTAGCTAAAACCAATCCTATCATTTCCACTAAGGAACAAGACTCTAGTACTCCAGCCTCACAACAAACTACTAACTCTAGCCGAAAGAGCACAATGAATCCAACGATGCACAAATCTTGTTCTTCTCAGTCAAAAGCTCCAATACATTTAAAGCTAGTTAAGATATCTCTCATGGAGGCTTTAGACAATATGAGGCAATAAAAGAAGCAATCCAAGGTTAAGAGTTTCAGGAAACTAGATGTAACACTTTTGACTTCACTCACTCATGAACATTTTCATACCGACATTGGATTTTAGACTACTAAGGATGAGAAGCTCTTAGAAAGGTCTCTAACATGGTCAAATTAATCACATATTTGTTTTCATTATCCAATCATCATGGGAGAAGTCATGAAGAAAATGACCATGGTGGAGCAAGAGAAGCATCGCTTGATTCCTATATTCTACCCTAGGCAATGTCAAGCAAGTAGGGAGGAAGTTGCAGCATTAGCTAGGAAAGCTAAAGGACAAAGTGATTTTGAAAGAAAATAGTATTCAAGTTGAGGTTTAGTTGCAAGATATGACAATCTTCTAATAACTACTATTGAGCAAAGAAAGGCACTCTAGACTTCCATACATAATCCAACACCTATATCTCTGAGAGTGCTTATGATTGTCCATAATGTGAACATGTCTAAATTTGTTGAACAAGATCCCTTATGTGATAAACTCCTTTCATAGGAAGAGCTCTATATTGCAATTTGATCGGGACAAATCAATATGATGATTAATGTCATTAGATATATTTTCTATCTCACACATGACCCATGACTTCTTAATAGCCATGCTTTATTATAGTACAATCTCAACTTCTATGAGTGGTTTTATTTCAAGGTAGAGTGACACAAAATCTCATCTTTTCTCTGCTTCTACCACCATTCAAAATGCATCTTCATTACCTAGTGTATAGTAGAGTGATGTATGTAAACCTTCTACTACCTCTGACATAGTAGCTAAAAGTAGTATGATTGAGACTCAAATCCTGATCTTGAAGCTACTAATGTCCACTAAGCCACCCCACCTGTTAGCCCAAGTTGAGCCAATTGAGCCCTAAGAGGAGGTTACATAGACTCATCTCCAAATAAACCATACTAGACTTGACCCTCCCTCTAACCTCCAACCTTTTCTAGGATGTCAACCATTAAGGACTATGGCTGCTCATTTGGAAAATAAATTTAATTGCTCTGAAGCAGAATGTCTACTTCAATTTGATGCCATATTTACTTGTACCAAGCTGTTCGCAATGATTGATTTAGGCCTTACTCATGCTGAGACTATTCAAATTGCTTCCAAATGGCATTCATTTGGAAAAAGAGTGAACATCTCTAACACTCTTGGCTCAAGATGAATACGTTAAGATCCTTCCTTAGCAACAATTACAATCATGGTGACTTATTCCCTCTTATGCTTCTATGACCAAAATCACCCGATAAGCTTCAACAGAATTGCCATTCCTCGAGGTTCATTCTTATAGAAGTGGTTTTCTCATCAACTTGAGATTGCCTGGTGATGGAAGTCCTCTTATGACAATGGCTGAGTAGCATCATACAGTCAGTATACTTCAATTTGATTCGGCTTACTCTAAGACACTTTGATGTGCTTTATCATCCTAGCTCAAAATATGGATATGACATCACAATTGAAATATCACCCATTGATTAACAAATTTTTTATTGAAGAGAAACTATGTTAGCTAGTCACTTTGCAAGACCTCCCTTGCTTATATTGATTTGATTACTTATCTTTATGGATTGGCTACCAAACCAACTAACTTACTTGCTTTCTTTGAAATGGAGTATAATTCAAATTTCTATGACTGGTGGATTCCAAAAATAACAAAATAGTAACTTTTATATCTAACTAACTCTAGCTAACTTGTACATTATTTATTGTTTTTCTCAATGTCTTGCACTATTAAGGACCAAAGATCCTCTGACTTTTGGAACATTGCTACATCTTATGCCAAGACAAGATCCAAGACACATGATCTCACACCTATTTTGGATACCTTGGCATAGAGTAACAAAGTTATCATTAATTTTTCTATCTTTTTCCTTTGCATCCACTATATAGTCCTCTCAAAGTTTCACCAAGTGAATGGATGCAAATAATAGATGACACAACAATGACATGTGATTCATGTTTCAAGCCAACAATGACATGTGATTCATGTTTCAAGCCAACATCATCAATAGTAAAATCTTTCTTTGAAGATTCCAAGATATGGTATACCAAATCGTCTGAGAAACTCCAACAAAAGACTAAGACATTTGAGCACCTCAATATTGACATCTCAATTTCTTCATCCATTGCATCCATTGACTACAACATACAATGGTCATCTACTTCTTGAGGAAAAGTTGCACTTACTTCATCAACACTACAAGTCTTCACTATATAAGGGTGGGAGGTCTCAATTATATTCACTCTTGTGGTGCATCCACACTGCGGAAGCTCTATTAGTGCAACTGTTGAGGCTTTCTATTCTCTTCTTCTATTCTATCATCTTGCCTCCATTGTTGAGAGTGAATGAGAATGAAAGTGACTGAGTGAGAGGTGTGTTGAGTGAGGGATTGAGAGAAAGTAAAGATTTATGTCATCTTCTTTCTCTTATTTTTCTTCTCCTACTATCTTCTTGATCTATTAGTGTGCTTGGTGGTGGATGTGAGGACTGATGACATTGGATTGTGTTTTTTGGGTCATGGAACTTTCTTCGAGCCTTCAACCTTTCAACTACAACATGGAAAGGTAAGTTGGTGAGTTCACTACATCTTAATGCTAGTCGTGTTCTTGCTTTTGTGAGTTTGAGAGAGGATGTGTGGTTAGAGCAAAGTGTCAAGAGATAAGGTGAGAGATTGTCACTAAAGCAAGTTGTGACTTTTGAAAGAATAGAAGTCCATCCAATGTCTTGATTGTTGTATGTTTAGCCCAATAACCATGTTTATCCTACTAGTATTTTTTGTTTTTTATATTGTTTCTTGAGCATGTCTATTTTCTTATGCACTTGATCAACATTATAACTCCCTTGAATCTCCCTATTTAGTGCAAATGTGAGATTTTTGTAGTCCTTCAACCTAAGGCCTCCCTTTTTTACATGGGTGTGCATATCCTGATAGCACTTAATCAATACATGAGTACTACAATCCTCCCATTCAACTTTTGCATGCTTCTGTACTTGGGAAGTAGTACAACTAGTAGGTGTCTCTATGTGACCTCTTTTCCTACTTGAGCTAGTATATTGTGATACAAATTTCTACTTGGGAAATAGTACAATTAGTAGGTGTCTCTATGTGATCTCTTTTCCTGATTGAGCTAGTATATTGTGATACAAATTTCTCATGCATGATTATGTCCTCCTAAGAGTCATTAAGGCTCCCTTCCATCATTTCAATGAAAGATGAAAAAACCATCCATATTTAGTGGAATGATGACACATAATCTTCATACCCCAAGTATTCGCATGTTTCCCTCATTTCGTTGACCCCCCCATCATTGTATGCATGTACTAAAACTATTCAAGGCTAGACACCTTCTCCCCCAGGAATGGGGTGAGGAATATGATCCATCATTGGTTTTGGTTTTTGAGGGTTTTCTCTCTACATTTAAAAGTTGAAACAGTTAAGTTGAATTATTTACATTTAATTTAGAAATGTTATATTTATTAAGTTCTTCATTGAATAATTCTAGAGCCCAAACTAAACACCCTAATATTGCATTAACATATTTACATATAGCATATAGACATTGCATTACAAGGTAGACATTGCATACATGGTAAACATTACACTATAAGATAAACATACACATGGACATTGCATTACAAGGCAAGCACTGGAACCACACTAACACTAACATTGAAGTACAACTATGTATTAACTCACACTAATGTAGCTCATAAACATTGCATTGCAAGGTAAACATGTGCATAGACATTGCATTACAAGGTAAACATTGCATAGGCATTGCATTGCAAGGCAAACATGCATATAGACATTGTATTGCAAGGTAAAAATGCACTAGTCTATATTAACATTTAAATGAAATTATGCATTAACTCATACCCTAACATAGCACATAGGCATTGCATTACAAGGTAAACATTGCACTACAAGATAAACATTGCATGGAAATTGCAAATTCATTGCATTAAAAGGTTGGCATTGCATAGATATTGCATTACAAGGTAAACAAGCACATAGACATTGCATTATAAGATAGACATACTAATATTAACACATTAAATCACACACTAACATAGCACATAAGCATTGCATTATTACAAGGTAAACATGTACATAGACATTGCATTGCAAGATAAACACTCAAAAAGGTGGACCCATTAAACTTTGCATGAAGACATGCTTTAAATAGTAATGTGGATCCATTATGGGGGTGCAAGTCATCCACATCAACATGAACATCACAATGACCCCATATAATAATCCATACTAACGTAGCATTAAATATCTTGAATTGAATGTGCACCCATTATGGGATGCTTGCAATGGATCCACACACTAATTTAGCAAGAAAACACATTAATGCATGCATAGAAATAAACATTAACATCATGTTATAAAGATTTCTCAAATTAACCACAAATATTGTTAAAAGTAAATTAAGAAAGTTAGATTTGTAGAATGCATGCATAAGTGCCATGTAAATCTATCACAATAAAATTTAACCCATGCTTTGATATAAATTACTACAATTTTAGAGAGAGAGAGAGAGAAAGAGAGAGAGAGAGTGCCTATAGCGACTGATTGATGGAATCTTATTTTCAATCTGCAAATCAATCCAAGAATACGATAATATTATATTAGTATCTAGCAATATAAATTGCTATATTTTTTTGAAAATGAGAGAGAATGTGCCTATAGCAATCCACTAATGGTGTCTCTTTTAATCTGAAAATCAATCTAGAAATACAATAATTTTGCAACATAACTCCTTTATAATCATATTAAATCACATAGTCAATTGAACTGAATAAAGATACATATGGAGAAAATAGATAAGAAGAGAAATTGATATAATATTTAATCAAGTTTATGGAGTAAAAATAGTAAAACATCACAATATGCACTCCAATATGGAGCTCAAACCTCTTGACCATCCCCGAGCTTATATCATTGTGGGAGCTTTCACTCAATGAGAGCGAAATTTAAGTGACGGGAAGTGCTTAAAAATAGCTAAAAATTATGGATATCAAGGGAAAAATATTCACCGTCAAAGGCGGCGGCTCGATCTAGGACGATTTTAAGCGCCAAAGTGCTTTAAAGGCGCCCGAGCGTCACTTGTTGATTTTTCATAATTTTTCAGATGGTCGTGCGGGTTGACACGAGTTATTGGCCAATGCGGGATGCTAAGCTGGACGCCCAGGATTTTTCAGAGCTCAATTCGGAGTCCGGACGGGGAAATGGCCAAGGAAACGGTCAAGATATGAAAAGGTGGACACTTGGGAGGCCAAATTTGAGCATGCCTTTTGAGTTTGGACCCCCCCCCCAAAAATTTTATGCACCTTATGAAGCAAAAAACGTGGAGAGAGAATGAAGAGGGATGAAAAAACGTGATCAACAGAGGGCGCCATTTTTTTCGCCATGGATGGAGAGAGGGCATCATGGCTGCTGCAAACAACCCCCCCAATGGATTATGGGGCTTCATTCCCCTCTGTCTGTGGACACTATCGCCGCCTCTCGCCCGAGAAATGGTGGTCTCTATGAAGAATTCTGATTTCAATCTTTCTCTCTCCTCCCTCTCTCTCTTCTAAAGGCAAGTTCATGTGGGGAGAAGAAGGAAGAAGAAAGAATGATGGAGGCTTGTCCGGCATGGATCGGATTGCTCCACGGGCTGGAAATGGTGATTGGTGATGGCGCTGGACATGAAGTGCTGCTGTTTTCCAAATCTATAGCCATGGACATAAAACCCGAAACACGCAAATAAGCGGTAATTTAAAATTTTCAAAGGAAATTTGAGCTTTTATGGCTTTTGTTTGATGAAATGTTGTTCATGTGGGATAATAATTGTTCATGTTGCTGTTTTCTATGAGTTCTTGCTGGTCATAATCAAAAAATCAGAAAAATATGCATTTTATGGTTCAAAATAATATGCTAAAACACGTAAAACATGAAAAAACAAGGGAAAATGAGGGTTTTTGGCATAAAAATGGGGAAGTAAATAGGAACACCAACTAAACTTTCATTTTTCTGCAAGAAGGAACTAAGGGCCACAGCCCATAACCTGTTCTTAATTTTTAGTAATTAAATAATGCAGGAAAATAAGAAAAAATACAAGAAAATGGTGGCAAAACCCTAAAAAATAGGGGAAAAATGCATTTTGGGTTCCGAAAAATAAGGATAAATAAGAGCAATGTTTGTGAATGTTTGTGGGGACTGAAGCATGAGGATTTGCCTCAGTTCAACCCCACCTTCTTATTTTAGTGTGTGTTTTTCCGGTTTTTTCACATAAAATGATGGTAAAATACCCTATAAACCTATCCAACGATGCAATACTTAAACGGGGAAGGGTAGAGGAGTTGAAATATGTCTAAATGCCGTGTGAGATGATGGAAAAGTTGCTGATTTCTATGCATAGCATTTAGGATGGATAATAATTAACATTAAGAGCTTAGTAGCACGAGGATCACCTCGGTGCTAGGCCCATGCAACGAAGCATGAACGGTAGTTGGAAACCATTAAAAGAATGTTTTTGCACTTGTGCACGACACTGTTTTGTTAAATGTTTGAGCACTAGGCATCCACCAAATGCATAGAGCATGAAAAGAATTTAAAAGTATCAGTAATCAGCTCCTGGACATGCATTGCAATTGGTTTATGAGGACATGACCTACGATGAGAGGCAGTGAGGTACCCATGTTGTAGGTAGACGCGGGTCCTAAAGGGGAAATCAAGTAAGGACAATGGTACATTCCTGGACACGCTTATTTGGTACCTTGAGCGACTTTTGTGCGATGTGTCTATTTGTTGAGCGACGCACTGAGGGGCCAATCCCCAAGGTGTAGGAGAGTCGCAGAGGGTTGATGGCATTCAGCCGTAGGAGGAACCCCATGTGTATGTGATTCGAGCCTATTTGGCTATGTGAAAGGGACTCCCTCTGAGGAGTAATATTGGGTTAGGATCAGTTGGACTACAACGTATTACAAACGCAATGTTTAGGAAGGCAGAGATTTTGATAGACGCTCCTGGCCGCGAGGCCGAGGGGTTGTCTTGTGCGTAGTGACGAGGTCCGGCTAGTGCATGAGCCAGTGCCGGCCCGTTTTTAGGTCCATCAGTGGTGCGTCTGCCGGGAGCTGCCGATAAGTGGCGGTCTCCGAATCTTGGTCTCATAAGGGACTTGTTAGTTTTATTGGTCGATAGCCGCCTTGAAGCGGTGGATATCAAGTTAGTCTGATAAAAACTTTGGTCATTAGTATGACGGTCAATCCAAGAAATTCCCAACACCCAAAGGATACTTTGTCTATCTTGAACACTCTAGTGGGATCTTTAACACGTTGGGTGATTGACTATTTTACCCTTTGCCCTGAAAGTGATACCATGCTTGAGTTTGGGTCCCTATGGGAAAATACCCATGGAGCTACCTCTAAGATTAATAGCCCATGGCGATTAGAGAAAAGGGAAAGTGAAAGTAATGTTAAGATGACACAGTCATCTATGATAATTCATGATGATAATGTCATAGAAAAAACTGTGACAATGATGGTTAATATGCACATAGGAGGACATGATGATTATGATCTAAAGATACATCTGATGCTAGTGCCCGACGCAGTTGGGTACCGTAGTGTGATTGCCAAGATCCATAAAGCATTGGATGATGTCCATGTGTGTGGAAAACCATTGTTAGTAAGGAAGATTTCATTAGGACCTATCCTAAGTTCTAGCAAAGAGGTGGTAGATGAGAATAGGCTTACTAGAACACCACTAGCAGATGATGGGATAGATTTCCTATTGCATAGTATTGGACTCCCTAAACCACTTTGTGAGTTGGTGGAAAGGGAAGTTCATGGAATTAGTGACTCTTCCACACCAGTAAAGGTGGAAATGGAAGAGGTCAAAGACCCTAATACACTGGTATTAGGTCAAGAGGAATACAAAGATTTTAATGACCCAGTCTTGATCCCAAAAGGGAGGACTAAATGTCCTCCTCTTTATAGGGATCTCCCAGTGTTTTATGGGTTGCCAAATGAGGATCCGATGATTCATTTAAGAGAATACGACCTAACTTGTATTGCAAGTGGGTTTGACGATATACATCGGATGCTTGTATTCCCAAGTACCCTAAAGGGGGAGGCAAGGAAATGGTACTGGAACCTCCCAAGAGGGTCGATCAAATCATTTGAGGAGTCTTGTGATAGATTTCTAGATGAGTATGAAAAACAGCTCCCTATGATTCAGGTCTTAGGGCAGCTTATGCAGTTTAGACAAGAGTCTTATCTTTCTGTTAAAGAGTATGCTAGAGCCTTTGATAGTACTCTTAGGCTTTGGCCAAGAAGAGCCAGTGCACTACCAGATGATGTGCTATGTGAGCTCTTTTTGAATGGCTTAGAGATTAATATGCAAATCCAAGTGGGACTGCGGAATCCTAAGTCGTTAAGGGAAGCAAAAATGCATGCCATCGATTATGAGGGTCATATTCAGAAATGTTGGGAAAACTTTTGGAGTTTTCCCCACTCAGTACAGGTGCATCCTAGCTTCCAACCATTTCTGCAAGAAGACAGCTCACTTGTTGATACCAAGGTAGCCTATGAGGGGAACCTTGGTGGCCAAAATCTCAAAGAAAAAAATAGTCATCTTATGAGTAGTAATGACATGCCTCTCAGTGAACAGGTTCCAAGCCATGTAAGTCCCAGTAGGGCTTGCAACACTTCCACGAGAGATAGTTGTGATGGAAATATGGATCGCACCAATGGGCCTATGAGTGTTGATAAGAATTCTGTGTGTGGTTCTAATTTTGTTGCTAGTAAGGCTTTTGAGAGACCTTTATCATCTCTAAGTGAATCATGCTTCCGGGTGGATGTTGTTCCTTCCAGTGAAAGCATGGTTCTTATGGAAGAAAATTTGCAGTATGAACGTAAACAAGTAAAGACATCTTTTGTAAAGAGGATGCAAAATGCTAAAAGTCCACATGTGCTTCACAAAGGTCGTAAGGATGTGAGGCCATTTAGCCATAGGGATAAGTTTGCATTGAGTTCGTTAGACAAGTGCAGCAAATTGAGGGAATGCAAGAATATTAAGGGGAATGTGAGATGGGTTTGGAGACCCAAAATCTCCAAAAGTATGGCAGGAGTGTCAGATGCAAGGCCAAGGTGCCCATCTGGATATATTCTGTTGAACCCCCAAGAGGGTAAGATTGGATATACATCTGACCATATACACTGCCTTGGGACACACCCATGTGATATGCTTAGGCTTGAAGTTCTACCTAGTTTGGGTCGCAGCACTGATTTATGTGAAAACCCAAATAGGGGAGGTTTGAATGAGTACAAAGCTATGATTCTTTCTCCCAAAGGAGCCACTCATCCGCTTGAACGACCAGGTTATTCGGATTACAATAAATGTGGGACATGCGAGCCCACTAAGGTTGTTCATTCAGCTCATAGTGCCCAAGAAGGGATCGGTCTTATTGATGAGTCATTTGTGAAAAGACTTGGACTTGTAGCTCTACAAGAAGAAAACCATAAGATTAAAAAGAAAAAAAGGAAAAAAAAAAGAGGAAAAAAATACAAGATCAAGCTTTTAGCTAACTTGCATGAGTAGCATGGGGCTAGTCGACCTATGATATGCTATCTTTGGCACCTTGGGTAGTCTGAGAGGGTGTGATGTATATGCCAAGGACATCAGTATTATGTGGACTAAAATGGCCTATCTAGTTTTAAGCTAGGAAGGCTAGCTGCTTTGGATATTACCTCCAGATTTTGTTAGGCCAAGAGGGCCGATTTAGTTTTGTAGTGAAGTATTTTATTTCATTAGGCCAAGAGGGCCATTTCCCTGTCTAGTGCGGGTGCGTTTAATTGGGTTTTTGTTTTAAGTGTTGTGCTGGACAGATTTCGTGGTTCGTGGAATTTTGTGGAGCCTGGAGGAGCCTTTGCTGCGATGGAAGCTTCTTGCGGCCAATCCAGGTGATATTTCTCCTTTACGAGTACCTTTCTTTCCTGTTATATATGTATTTGTACTTGTCGAGGGGATACATTTTTGTTGGGGACCGGCAACCAAGGCATGAAGTCCCAGGTTTAGGCTAAGTATGTTTGAGGGAGGTTGGAGTAGTCATTGCCTCCTGTAAAGACATTGTCCGACATCGAAAGACCTGTTTTAGAAGGACGTCCTAGTGGCCCTGTTCTGCTAATCTGCTAGGCAGCCGTTCTAGGAGTTCTTGTTAGTAGTGAGGCAGTTAGAGAAGCCTGCCAGAAGATAATCATAATGATGCCAAGAAATCCTGAATATCCTAAAAGATGAATATCAATACGAAGGTGTGTAAAAAGGGGTTTTAACCCCTATCAAAGAAAAGAAATGAAATGAAAATATATAAGCAGTTGATCATTGCCTTGCGAAGGCCTGGTAGGTTCCTGGGGACGAGTCAGACCCGGGGCCGATACCTTGTCTTCCTAGGGGTGGCTTCTTGCTGGAAAAATAATACCAAAACAAGGAAGGTTGGAGCGAAAATAAAAGTGAGCGTTAGAAAAGGATTAAGTGTCGCCTTGCGAGGGCTTGGTAGGTTCTTGGGTGCCGAGACAGGTCCTGAGGCCGATGCCATGTTCTCCTTGGGTCACTACGCTCAGCTCCCTCCTTTTTACATGCCCAAGTAGGTCAATAAAATAAAAACCCTAAAAGAAGACATGTATTGAAAGAAAATATTCTTTGATCAGGCTATAGGAGTCCTCGCCTTGTAGGAGCTCCTAGTGGTGTTGTCTTTAGTTGGTAAGTAGTTCAGACTACCACTTAGGGCAACCTCTTTGATAGGTTTTTTTAGTTTGGCTGTGTTGGAGCAGCTGGTTAGTGACTCACTTCGGATTTTCTATTAGATGATGCTAGGCCTACTCCTTGTGGATGTCATGCCTTGGTTCTGTCTAGGGGGTAGGGGGAGCATTGTGCTGAGTTTGATTATATAATTGTTTTGTATCAGTTTGATGCTTCTTTGGTTGTTTATGTGCAGATATGTTCGTGGATTCGACGGGCTGAGTCGCCCTATCCCGTGGTCGCCAATGAGAGCGAAATTTAAGTGACGGGAAGTGCTTAAAAATAGCTAAAAATTATGGATATCAAGGGAAAAATATTCACCGTCAAAGGCGGCGGCTCGATCTAGGACGATTTTAAGCGCCAAAGTGCTTTAAAGGCGCCCGAGCGTCACTTGTTGATTTTTCATAATTTTTCAGATGGTCGTGCGGGTTGACACGAGTTATTGGCCAATGCGGGATGCTAAGCTGGACGCCCAGGATTTTTCAGAGCTCAATTCGGAGTCCGGACGGGGAAATGGCCAAGGAAACGGTCAAGATATGAAAAGGTGGACACTTGGGAGGCCAAATTTGAGCATGCCTTTTGAGTTTGGACCCCCCCCAAAAAATTTTATGCACCTTATGAAGCAAAAAACGTGGAGAGAGAATGAAGAGGGATGAAAAAACGTGATCAACAGAGGGCGCCATTTTTTTCGCCATGGATGGAGAGAGGGCATCATGGCTGCTGCAAACAACCCCCCCAATGGATTATGGGGCTTCATTCCCCTCTGTCTGTGGACACTATCGCCGCCTCTCGCCCGAGAAATGGTGGTCTCTATGAAGAATTCTGATTTCAATCTTTCTCTCTCCTCCCTCTCTCTCTTCTAAAGGCAAGTTCATGTGGGGAGAAGAAGGAAGAAGAAAGAATGATGGAGGCTTGTCCGGCATGGATCGGATTGCTCCACGGGCTGGAAATGGTGATTGGTGATGGCGCTGGACATGAAGTGCTGCTGTTTTCCAAATCTATAGCCATGGACATAAAACCCGAAACACGCAAATAAGCGGTAATTTAAAATTTTCAAAGGAAATTTGAGCTTTTATGGCTTTTGTTTGATGAAATGTTGTTCATGTGGGATAATAATTGTTCATGTTGCTGTTTTCTATGAGTTCTTGCTGGTCATAATCAAAAAATCAGAAAAATATGCATTTTATGGTTCAAAATAATATGCTAAAACACGTAAAACATGAAAAAACAAGGGAAAATGAGGGTTTTTGGCATAAAAATGGGGAAGTAAATAGGAACACCAACTAAACTTTCATTTTTCTGCAAGAAGGAACTAAGGGCCACAGCCCATAACCTGTTCTTAATTTTTAGTAATTAAATAATGCAGGAAAATAAGAAAAAATACAAGAAAATGGTGGCAAAACCCTAAAAAATAGGGGAAAAATGCATTTTGGGTTCCGAAAAATAAGGATAAATAAGAGCAATGTTTGTGAATGTTTGTGGGGACTGAAGCATGAGGATTTGCCTCAGTTCAACCCCACCTTCTTATTTTAGTGTGTGTTTTTCCGGTTTTTTCACATAAAATGATGGTAAAATACCCTATAAACCTATCCAACGA
Organism: Lygodium microphyllum; assembly: GCF_053477565.2. Classification (NCBI taxonomy): domain Eukaryota; kingdom Viridiplantae; phylum Streptophyta; class Polypodiopsida; order Schizaeales; family Lygodiaceae; genus Lygodium; species Lygodium microphyllum. The sequence continues at coordinate 11,339,746 of NC_141146.1, read as the reverse complement.
TGCAATACTTAAACGGGGAAGGGTAGAGGAGTTGAAATATGTCTAAATGCCGTGTGAGATGATGGAAAAGTTGCTGATTTCTATGCATAGCATTTAGGATGGATAATAATTAACATTAAGAGCTTAGTAGCACGAGGATCACCTCGGTGCTAGGCCCATGCAACGAAGCATGAACGGTAGTTGGAAACCATTAAAAGAATGTTTTTGCACTTGTGCACGACACTGTTTTGTTAAATGTTTGAGCACTAGGCATCCACCAAATGCATAGAGCATGAAAAGAATTTAAAAGTATCAGTAATCAGCTCCTGGACATGCATTGCAATTGGTTTATGAGGACATGACCTACGATGAGAGGCAGTGAGGTACCCATGTTGTAGGTAGACGCGGGTCCTAAAGGGGAAATCAAGTAAGGACAATGGTACATTCCTGGACACGCTTATTTGGTACCTTGAGCGACTTTTGTGCGATGTGTCTATTTGTTGAGCGACGCACTGAGGGGCCAATCCCCAAGGTGTAGGAGAGTCGCAGAGGGTTGATGGCATTCAGCCGTAGGAGGAACCCCATGTGTATGTGATTCGAGCCTATTTGGCTATGCGAAAGGGACTCCCTCTGAGGAGTAATATTGGGTTAGGATCAGTTGGACTACAACGTATTACAAACGCAATGTTTAGGAAGGCAAAGATTTTGATAGACGCTCCTGGCCGCGAGGCCGAGGGGTTGTCTTGTGCGTAGTGACGAGGTCCGGCTAGTGCATGAGCCAGTGCCGGCCCGTTTTTAGGTCCATCAGTGGTGCGTCTGCCGGGAGCTGCCGATAAGTGGCGGTCTCCGAATCTTGGTCTCATAAGGGACTTGTTAGTTTTATTGGTCGATAGCCGCCTTGAAGCGGTGGATATCAAGTTAGTCTGATAAAAACTTTGGTCATTAGTATGACGGTCAATCCAAGAAATTCCCAACACCCAAAGGATACTTTGTCTATCTTGAACACTCTAGTGGGATCTTTAACACGTTGGGTGATTGACTATTTTACCCTTTGCCCTGAAAGTGATACCATGCTTGAGTTTGGGTCCCTATGGGAAAATACCCATGGAGCTACCTCTAAGATTAATAGCCCATGGCGATTAGAGAAAAGGGAAAGTGAAAGTAATGTTAAGATGACACAGTCATCTATGATAATTCATGATGATAATGTCATAGAAAAGACTGTGACAATGATGGTTAATATGCACATAGGAGGACATGATGATTATGATCTAAAGATACATCTGATGCTAGTGCCCGACGCAGTTGGGTACCGTAGTGTGATTGCCAAGATCCATAAAGCATTGGATGATGTCCATGTGTGTGGAAAACCATTGTTAGTAAGGAAGATTTCATTAGGACCTATCCTAAGTTCTAGCAAAGAGGTGGTAGATGAGAATAGGCTTACTAGAACACCACTAGCAGATGATGGGATAGATTTCCTATTGCATAGTATTGGACTCCCTAAACCACTTTGTGAGTTGGTGGAAAGGGAAGTTCATGGAATTAGTGACTCTTCCACACCAGTAAAGGTGGAAATGGAAGAGGTCAAAGACCCTAATACACTGGTATTAGGTCAAGAGGAATACAAAGATTTTAATGACCCAGTCTTGATCCCAAAAGGGAGGACTAAATGTCCTCCTCTTTATAGGGATCTCCCAGTGTTTTATGGGTTGCCAAATGAGGATCCGATGATTCATTTAAGAGAATACGACCTAACTTGTATTGCAAGTGGGTTTGACGATATACATCGGATGCTTGTATTCCCAAGTACCCTAAAGGGGGAGGCAAGGAAATGGTACTGGAACCTCCCAAGAGGGTCGATCAAATCATTTGAGGAGTCTTGTGATAGATTTCTAGATGAGTATGAAAAACAGCTCCCTATGATTCAGGTCTTAGGGCAGCTTATGCAGTTTAGACAAGAGTCTTATCTTTCTGTTAAAGAGTATGCTAGAGCCTTTGATAGTACTCTTAGGCTTTGGCCAAGAAGAGCCAGTGCACTACCAGATGATGTGCTATGTGAGCTCTTTTTGAATGGCTTAGAGATTAATATGCAAATCCAAGTGGGACTGCGGAATCCTAAGTCGTTAAGGGAAGCAAAAATGCATGCCATCGATTATGAGGGTCATATTCAGAAATGTTGGGAAAACTTTTGGAGTTTTCCCCACTTAGTACAGGTGCATCCTAGCTTCCAACCATTTCTGCAAGAAGACAGCTCACTTGTTGATACCAAGGTAGCCTATGAGGGGAACCTTGGTGGCCAAAATCTCAAAGAAAAAAATAGTCATCTTATGAGTAGTAATGACATGCCTCTCAGTGAACAGGTTCCAAGCCATGTAAGTCCCAGTAGGGCTTGCAACACTTCCACGAGAGATAGTTGTGATGGAAATATGGATCGCACCAATGGGCCTATGAGTGTTGATAAGAATTCTGTGTGTGGTTCTAATTTTGTTGCTAGTAAGGCTTTTGAGAGACCTTTATCATCTCTAAGTGAATCATGCTTCCGGGTGGATGTTGTTCCTTCCAGTGAAAGCATGGTTCTTATGGAAGAAAATTTGCAGTATGAACGTAAACAAGTAAAGACATCTTTTGTAAAGAGGATGCAAAATGCTAAAAGTCCACATGTGCTTCACAAAGGTCGTAAGGATGTGAGGCCATTTAGCCATAGGGATAAGTTTGCATTGAGTTCGTTAGACAAGTGCAGCAAATTGAGGGAATGCAAGAATATTAAGGGGAATGTGAGATGGGTTTGGAGACCCAAAATCTCCAAAAGTATGGCAGGAGTGTCAGATGCAAGGCCAAGGTGCCCATCTGGATATATTCTGTTGAACCCCCAAGAGGGTAAGATTGGATATACATCTGACCATATACACTGCCTTGGGACACACCCATGTGATATGCTTAGGCTTGAAGTTCTACCTAGTTTGGGTCGCAGCACTGATTTATGTGAAAACCCAAATAGGGGAGGTTTGAATGAGTACAAAGCTATGATTCTTTCTCCCAAAGGAGCCACTCATCCGCTTGAACGACCAGGTTATTCGGATTACAATAAATGTGGGACATGCGAGCCCACTAAGGTTGTTCATTCAGCTCATAGTGCCCAAGAAGGGATCGGTCTTATTGATGAGTCATTTGTGAAAAGACTTGGACTTGTAGCTCTACAAGAAGAAAACCATAAGATTAAAAAGAAAAAAAGGAAAAAAAAAAGAGGAAAAAAATACAAGATCAAGCTTTTAGCTAACTTGCATGAGTAGCATGGGGCTAGTCGACCTATGATATGCTATCTTTGGCACCTTGGGTAGTCTGAGAGGGTGTGATGTATATGCCAAGGACATCAGTATTATGTGGACTAAAATGGCCTATCTAGTTTTAAGCTAGGAAGGCTAGCTGCTTTGGATATTACCTCCAGATTTTGTTAGGCCAAGAGGGCCGATTTAGTTTTGTAGTGAAGTATTTTATTTCATTAGGCCAAGAGGGCCATTTCCCTGTCTAGTGCGGGTGCGTTTAATTGGGTTTTTGTTTTAAGTGTTGTGCTGGACAGATTTCGTGGTTCGTGGAATTTTGTGGAGCCTGGAGGAGCCTTTGCTGCGATGGAAGCTTCTTGCGGCCAATCCAGGTGATATTTCTCCTTTACGAGTACCTTTCTTTCCTGTTATATATGTATTTGTACTTGTCGAGGGGATACATTTTTGTTGGGGACCGGCAACCAAGGCATGAAGTCCCAGGTTTAGGCTAAGTATGTTTGAGGGAGGTTGGAGTAGTCATTGCCTCCTGTAAAGACATTGTCCGACATCGAAAGACCTGTTTTAGAAGGACGTCCTAGTGGCCCTGTTCTGCTAATCTGCTAGGCAGCCGTTCTAGGAGTTCTTGTTAGTAGTGAGGCAGTTAGAGAAGCCTGCCAGAAGATAATCATAATGATGCCAAGAAATCCTGAATATCCTAAAAGATGAATATCAATACGAAGGTGTGTAAAAAGGGGTTTTAACCCCTATCAAAGAAAAGAAATGAAATGAAAATATATAAGCAGTTGATCATTGCCTTGCGAAGGCCTGGTAGGTTCCTGGGGACGAGTCAGACCCGGGGCCGATACCTTGTCTTCCTAGGGGTGGCTTCTTGCTGGAAAAATAATACCAAAACAAGGAAGGTTGGAGCGAAAATAAAAGTGAGCGTTAGAAAAGGATTAAGTGTCGCCTTGCGAGGGCTTGGTAGGTTCTTGGGTGCCGAGACAGGTCCTGAGGCCGATGCCATGTTCTCCTTGGGTCACTACGCTCAGCTCCCTCCTTTTTACATGCCCAAGTAGGTCAATAAAATAAAAACCCTAAAAGAAGACATGTATTGAAAGAAAATATTCTTTGATCAGGCTATAGGAGTCCTCGCCTTGTAGGAGCTCCTAGTGGTGTTGTCTTTAGTTGGTAAGTAGTTCAGACTACCACTTAGGGCAACCTCTTTGATAGGTTTTTTTAGTTTGGCTGTGTTGGAGCAGCTGGTTAGTGACTCACTTCGGATTTTCTATTAGATGATGCTAGGCCTACTCCTTGTGGATGTCATGCCTTGGTTCTGTCTAGGGGGTAGGGGGAGCATTGTGCTGAGTTTGATTATATAATTGTTTTGTATCAGTTTGATGCTTCTTTGGTTGTTTATGTGCAGATATGTTCGTGGATTCGACGGGCTGAGTCGCCCTATCCCGTGGTCGCCAATGAGAGCGAAATTTAAGTGACGGGAAGTGCTTAAAAATAGCTAAAAATTATGGATATCAAGGGAAAAATATTCACCGTCAAAGGCGGCGGCTCGATCTAGGACGATTTTAAGCGCCAAAGTGCTTTAAAGGCGCCCGAGCGTCACTTGTTGATTTTTCATAATTTTTCAGATGGTCGTGCGGGTTGACACGAGTTATTGGCCAATGCGGGATGCTAAGCTGGACGCCCAGGATTTTTCAGAGCTCAATTCGGAGTCCGGACGGGGAAATGGCCAAGGAAACGGTCAAGATATGAAAAGGTGGACACTTGGGAGGCCAAATTTGAGCATGCCTTTTGAGTTTGGACCCCCCCCAAAAAATTTTATGCACCTTATGAAGCAAAAAACGTGGAGAGAGAATGAAGAGGGATGAAAAAACGTGATCAACAGAGGGCGCCATTTTTTTCGCCATGGATGGAGAGAGGGCATCATGGCTGCTGCAAACAACCCCCCCAATGGATTATGGGGCTTCATTCCCCTCTGTCTGTGGACACTATCGCCGCCTCTCGCCCGAGAAATGGTGGTCTCTATGAAGAATTCTGATTTCAATCTTTCTCTCTCCTCCCTCTCTCTCTTCTAAAGGCAAGTTCATGTGGGGAGAAGAAGGAAGAAGAAAGAATGATGGAGGCTTGTCCGGCATGGATCGGATTGCTCCACGGGCTGGAAATGGTGATTGGTGATGGCGCTGGACATGAAGTGCTGCTGTTTTCCAAATCTATAGCCATGGACATAAAACCCGAAACACGCAAATAAGCGGTAATTTAAAATTTTCAAAGGAAATTTGAGCTTTTATGGCTTTTGTTTGATGAAATGTTGTTCATGTGGGATAATAATTGTTCATGTTGCTGTTTTCTATGAGTTCTTGTTGGTCATAATCAAAAAATCAGAAAAATATGCATTTTATGGTTCAAAATAATATGCTAAAACACGTAAAACATGAAAAAACAAGGGAAAATGAGGGTTTTTGGCATAAAAATGGGGAAGTAAATAGGAACACCAACTAAACTTTCATTTTTCTGCAAGAAGGAACTAAGGGCCACAGCCCATAACCTGTTCTTAATTTTTAGTAATTAAATAATGCAGGAAAATAAGAAAAAATACAAGAAAATGGTGGCAAAACCCTAAAAAATAGGGGGAAAATGCATTTTGGGTTCCGAAAAATAAGGATAAATAAGAGCAATGTTTGTGAATGTTTGTGGGGACTGAAGCATGAGGATTTGCCTCAGTTCAACCCCACCTTCTTATTTTAGTGTGTGTTTTTCCGGTTTTTTCACATAAAATGATGGTAAAATACCCTATAAACCTATCCAACGATGCAATACTTAAACGGGGAAGGGTAGAGGAGTTGAAATATGTCTAAATGCCGTGTGAGATGATGGAAAAGTTGCTGATTTCTATGCATAGCATTTAGGATGGATAATAATTAACATTAAGAGCTTAGTAGCACGAGGATCACCTCGGTGCTAGGCCCATGCAACGAAGCATGAACGGTAGTTGGAAACCATTAAAAGAATGTTTTTGCACTTGTGCACGACACTGTTTTGTTAAATGTTTGAGCACTAGGCATCCACCAAATGCATAGAGCATGAAAAGAATTTAAAAGTATCAGTAATCAGCTCCTGGACATGCATTGCAATTGGTTTATGAGGACATGACCTACGATGAGAGGCAGTGAGGTACCCATGTTGTAGGTAGACGCGGGTCCTAAAGGGGAAATCAAGTAAGGACAATGGTACATTCCTGGACACGCTTATTTGGTACCTTGAGCGACTTTTGTGCGATGTGTCTATTTGTTGAGCGACGCACTGAGGGGCCAATCCCCAAGGTGTAGGAGAGTCGCAGAGGGTTGATGGCATTCAGCCGTAGGAGGAACCCCATGTGTATGTGATTCGAGCCTATTTGGCTATGCGAAAGGGACTCCCTCTGAGGAGTAATATTGGGTTAGGATCAGTTGGACTACAACGTATTACAAACGCAATGTTTAGGAAGGCAGAGATTTTGATAGACGCTCCTGGCCGCGAGGCCGAGGGGTTGTCTTGTGCGTAGTGACGAGGTCCGGCTAGTGCATGAGCCAGTGCCGGCCCGTTTTTAGGTCCATCAGTGGTGCGTCTGCCGGGAGCTGCCGATAAGTGGCGGTCTCCGAATCTTGGTCTCATAAGGGACTTGTTAGTTTTATTGGTCGATAGCCGCCTTGAAGCGGTGGATATCAAGTTAGTCTGATAAAAACTTTGGTCATTAGTATGACGGTCAATCCAAGAAATTCCCAACACCCAAAGGATACTTTGTCTATCTTGAACACTCTAGTGGGATCTTTAACACGTTGGGTGATTGACTATTTTACCCTTTGCCCTGAAAGTGATACCATGCTTGAGTTTGGGTCCCTATGGGAAAATACCCATGGAGCTACCTCTAAGATTAATAGCCCATGGCGATTAGAGAAAAGGGAAAGTGAAAGTAATGTTAAGATGACACAGTCATCTATGATAATTCATGATGATAATGTCATAGAAAAGACTGTGACAATGATGGTTAATATGCACATAGGAGGACATGATGATTATGATCTAAAGATACATCTGATGCTAGTGCCCGACGCAGTTGGGTACCGTAGTGTGATTGCCAAGATCCATAAAGCATTGGATGATGTCCATGTGTGTGGAAAACCATTGTTAGTAAGGAAGATTTCATTAGGACCTATCCTAAGTTCTAGCAAAGAGGTGGTAGATGAGAATAGGCTTACTAGAACACCACTAGCAGATGATGGGATAGATTTCCTATTGCATAGTATTGGACTCCCTAAACCACTTTGTGAGTTGGTGGAAAGGGAAGTTCATGGAATTAGTGACTCTTCCACACCAGTAAAGGTGGAAATGGAAGAGGTCAAAGACCCTAATACACTGGTATTAGGTCAAGAGGAATACAAAGATTTTAATGACCCAGTCTTGATCCCAAAAGGGAGGACTAAATGTCCTCCTCTTTATAGGGATCTCCCAGTGTTTTATGGGTTGCCAAATGAGGATCCGATGATTCATTTAAGAGAATACGACCTAACTTGTATTGCAAGTGGGTTTGACGATATACATCGGATGCTTGTATTCCCAAGTACCCTAAAGGGGGAGGCAAGGAAATGGTACTGGAACCTCCCAAGAGGGTCGATCAAATCATTTGAGGAGTCTTGTGATAGATTTCTAGATGAGTATGAAAAACAGCTCCCTATGATTCAGGTCTTAGGGCAGCTTATGCAGTTTAGACAAGAGTCTTATCTTTCTGTTAAAGAGTATGCTAGAGCCTTTGATAGTACTCTTAGGCTTTGGCCAAGAAGAGCCAGTGCACTACCAGATGATGTGCTATGTGAGCTCTTTTTGAATGGCTTAGAGATTAATATGCAAATCCAAGTGGGACTGCGGAATCCTAAGTCGTTAAGGGAAGCAAAAATGCATGCCATCGATTATGAGGGTCATATTCAGAAATGTTGGGAAAACTTTTGGAGTTTTCCCCACTCAGTACAGGTGCATCCTAGCTTCCAACCATTTCTGCAAGAAGACAGCTCACTTGTTGATACCAAGGTAGCCTATGAGGGGAACCTTGGTGGCCAAAATCTCAAAGAAAAAAATAGTCATCTTATGAGTAGTAATGACATGCCTCTCAGTGAACAGGTTCCAAGCCATGTAAGTCCCAGTAGGGCTTGCAACACTTCCACGAGAGATAGTTGTGATGGAAATATGGATCGCACCAATGGGCCTATGAGTGTTGATAAGAATTCTGTGTGTGGTTCTAATTTTGTTGCTAGTAAGGCTTTTGAGAGACCTTTATCATCTCTAAGTGAATCATGCTTCCGGGTGGATGTTGTTCCTTCCAGTGAAAGCATGGTTCTTATGGAAGAAAATTTGCAGTATGAACGTAAACAAGTAAAGACATCTTTTGTAAAGAGGATGCAAAATGCTAAAAGTCCACATGTGCTTCACAAAGGTCGTAAGGATGTGAGGCCATTTAGCCATAGGGATAAGTTTGCATTGAGTTCGTTAGACAAGTGCAGCAAATTGAGGGAATGCAAGAATATTAAGGGGAATGTGAGATGGGTTTGGAGACCCAAAATCTCCAAAAGTATGGCAGGAGTGTCAGATGCAAGGCCAAGGTGCCCATCTGGATATATTCTGTTGAACCCCCAAGAGGGTAAGATTGGATATACATCTGACCATATACACTGCCTTGGGACACACCCATGTGATATGCTTAGGCTTGAAGTTCTACCTAGTTTGGGTCGCAGCACTGATTTATGTGAAAACCCAAATAGGGGAGGTTTGAATGAGTACAAAGCTATGATTCTTTCTCCCAAAGGAGCCACTCATCCGCTTGAACGACCAGGTTATTCGGATTACAATAAATGTGGGACATGCGAGCCCACTAAGGTTGTTCATTCAGCTCATAGTGCCCAAGAAGGGATCGGTCTTATTGATGAGTCATTTGTGAAAAGACTTGGACTTGTAGCTCTACAAGAAGAAAACCATAAGATTAAAAAGAAAAAAAGGAAAAAAAAAAGAGGAAAAAAATACAAGATCAAGCTTTTAGCTAACTTGCATGAGTAGCATGGGGCTAGTCGACCTATGATATGCTATCTTTGGCACCTTGGGTAGTCTGAGAGGGTGTGATGTATATGCCAAGGACATCAGTATTATGTGGACTAAAATGGCCTATCTAGTTTTAAGCTAGGAAGGCTAGCTGCTTTGGATATTACCTCCAGATTTTGTTAGGCCAAGAGGGCCGATTTAGTTTTGTAGTGAAGTATTTTATTTCATTAGGCCAAGAGGGCCATTTCCCTGTCTAGTGCGGGTGCGTTTAATTGGGTTTTTGTTTTAAGTGTTGTGCTGGACAGATTTCGTGGTTCGTGGAATTTTGTGGAGCCTGGAGGAGCCTTTGCTGTGATGGAAGCTTCTTGCGGCCAATCCAGGTGATATTTCTCCTTTACGAGTACCTTTCTTTCCTGTTATATATGTATTTGTACTTGTCGAGGGGATACATTTTTGTTGGGGACCGGCAACCAAGGCATGAAGTCCCAGGTTTAGGCTAAGTATGTTTGAGGGAGGTTGGAGTAGTCATTGCCTCCTGTAAAGACATTGTCCGACATCGAAAGACCTGTTTTAGAAGGACGTCCTAGTGGCCCTGTTCTGCTAATCTGCTAGGCAGCCGTTCTAGGAGTTCTTGTTAGTAGTGAGGCAGTTAGAGAAGCCTGCCAGAAGATAATCATAATGATGCCAAGAAATCCTGAATATCCTAAAAGATGAATATCAATACGAAGGTGTGTAAAAAGGGGTTTTAACCCCTATCAAAGAAAAGAAATGAAATGAAAATATATAAGCAGTTGATCATTGCCTTGCGAAGGCCTGGTAGGTTCCTGGGGACGAGTCAGACCCGGGGCCGATACCTTGTCTTCCTAGGGGTGGCTTCTTGCTGGAAAAATAATACCAAAACAAGGAAGGTTGGAGCGAAAATAAAAGTGAGCGTTAGAAAAGGATTAAGTGTCGCCTTGCGAGGGCTTGGTAGGTTCTTGGGTGCCGAGACAGGTCCTGAGGCCGATGCCATGTTCTCCTTGGGTCACTACGCTCAGCTCCCTCCTTTTTACATGCCCAAGTAGGTCAATAAAATAAAAACCCTAAAAGAAGACATGTATTGAAAGAAAATATTCTTTGATCAGGCTATAGGAGTCCTCGCCTTGTAGGAGCTCCTAGTGGTGTTGTCTTTAGTTGGTAAGTAGTTCAGACTACCACTTAGGGCAACCTCTTTGATAGGTTTTTTTAGTTTGGCTGTGTTGGAGCAGCTGGTTAGTGACTCACTTCGGATTTTCTATTAGATGATGCTAGGCCTACTCCTTGTGGATGTCATGCCTTGGTTCTGTCTAGGGGGTAGGGGGAGCATTGTGCTGAGTTTGATTATATAATTGTTTTGTATCAGTTTGATGCTTCTTTGGTTGTTTATGTGCAGATATGTTCGTGGATTCGACGGGCTGAGTCGCCCTATCCCGTGGTCGCCAATGAGAGCGAAATTTAAGTGACGGGAAGTGCTTAAAAATAGCTAAAAATTATGGATATCAAGGGAAAAATATTCACCGTCAAAGGCGGCGGCTCGATCTAGGACGATTTTAAGCGCCAAAGTGCTTTAAAGGCGCCCGAGCGTCACTTGTTGATTTTTCATAATTTTTCAGATGGTCGTGCGGGTTGACACGAGTTATTGGCCAATGCGGGATGCTAAGCTGGACGCCCAGGATTTTTCAGAGCTCAATTCGGAGTCCGGACGGGGAAATGGCCAAGGAAACGGTCAAGATATGAAAAGGTGGACACTTGGGAGGCCAAATTTGAGCATGCCTTTTGAGTTTGGACCCCCCCCAAAAAATTTTATGCACCTTATGAAGCAAAAAACGTGGAGAGAGAATGAAGAGGGATGAAAAAACGTGATCAACAGAGGGCGCCATTTTTTTCGCCATGGATGGAGAGAGGGCATCATGGCTGCTGCAAACAACCCCCCCAATGGATTATGGGGCTTCATTCCCCTCTGTCTGTGGACACTATCGCCGCCTCTCGCCCGAGAAATGGTGGTCTCTATGAAGAATTCTGATTTCAATCTTTCTCTCTCCTCCCTCTCTCTCTTCTAAAGGCAAGTTCATGTGGGGAGAAGAAGGAAGAAGAAAGAATGATGGAGGCTTGTCCGGCATGGATCGGATTGCTCCACGGGCTGGAAATGGTGATTGGTGATGGCGCTGGACATGAAGTGCTGCTGTTTTCCAAATCTATAGCCATGGACATAAAACCCGAAACACGCAAATAAGCGGTAATTTAAAATTTTCAAAGGAAATTTGAGCTTTTATGGCTTTTGTTTGATGAAATGTTGTTCATGTGGGATAATAATTGTTCATGTTGCTGTTTTCTATGAGTTCTTGCTGGTCATAATCAAAAAATCAGAAAAATATGCATTTTATGGTTCAAAATAATATGCTAAAACACGTAAAACATGAAAAAACAAGGGAAAATGAGGGTTTTTGGCATAAAAATGGGGAAGTAAATAGGAACACCAACTAAACTTTCATTTTTCTGCAAGAAGGAACTAAGGGCCACAGCCCATAACCTGTTCTTAATTTTTAGTAATTAAATAATGCAGGAAAATAAGAAAAAATACAAGAAAATGGTGGCAAAACCCTAAAAAATAGGGGGAAAATGCATTTTGGGTTCCGAAAAATAAGGATAAATAAGAGCAATGTTTGTGAATGTTTGTGGGGACTGAAGCATGAGGATTTGCCTCAGTTCAACCCCACCTTCTTATTTTAGTGTGTGTTTTTCCGGTTTTTTCACATAAAATGATGGTAAAATACCCTATAAACCTATCCAACGATGCAATACTTAAACGGGGAAGGGTAGAGGAGTTGAAATATGTCTAAATGCCGTGTGAGATGATGGAAAAGTTGCTGATTTCTATGCATAGCATTTAGGATGGATAATAATTAACATTAAGAGCTTAGTAGCACGAGGATCACCTCGGTGCTAGGCCCATGCAACGAAGCATGAACGGTAGTTGGAAACCATTAAAAGAATGTTTTTGCACTTGTGCACGACACTGTTTTGTTAAATGTTTGAGCACTAGGCATCCACCAAATGCATAGAGCATGAAAAGAATTTAAAAGTATCAGTAATCAGCTCCTGGACATGCATTGCAATTGGTTTATGAGGACATGACCTACGATGAGAGGCAGTGAGGTACCCATGTTGTAGGTAGACGCGGGTCCTAAAGGGGAAATCAAGTAAGGACAATGGTACATTCCTGGACACGCTTATTTGGTACCTTGAGCGACTTTTGTGCGATGTGTCTATTTGTTGAGCGACGCACTGAGGGGCCAATCCCCAAGGTGTAGGAGAGTCGCAGAGGGTTGATGGCATTCAGCCGTAGGAGGAACCCCATGTGTATGTGATTCGAGCCTATTTGGCTATGGGAAAGGGACTCCCTCTGAGGAGTAATATTGGGTTAGGATCAGTTGGACTACAACGTATTACAAACGCAATGTTTAGGAAGGCAGAGATTTTGATAGACGCTCCTGGCCGCGAGGCCGAGGGGTTGTCTTGTGCATAGTGACGAGGTCCGGCTAGTGCATGAGCCAGTGCCGGCCCGTTTTTAGGTCCATCAGTGGTGCGTCTGCCGGGAGCTGCCGATAAGTGGCGGTCTCCGAATCTTGGTCTCATAAGGGACTTGTTAGTTTTATTGGTCGATAGCCGCCTTGAAGCGGTGGATATCAAGTTAGTCTGATAAAAACTTTGGTCATTAGTATGACGGTCAATCCAAGAAATTCCCAACACCCAAAGGATACTTTGTCTATCTTGAACACTCTAGTGGGATCTTTAACACGTTGGGTGATTGACTATTTTACCCTTTGCCCTGAAAGTGATACCATGCTTGAGTTTGGGTCCCTATGGGAAAATACCCATGGAGCTACCTCTAAGATTAATAGCCCATGGCGATTAGAGAAAAGGGAAAGTGAAAGTAATGTTAAGATGACACAGTCATCTATGATAATTCATGATGATAATGTCATAGAAAAGACTGTGACAATGATGGTTAATATGCACATAGGAGGACATGATGATTATGATCTAAAGATACATCTGATGCTAGTGCCCGACGCAGTTGGGTACCGTAGTGTGATTGCCAAGATCCATAAAGCATTGGATGATGTCCATGTGTGTGGAAAACCATTGTTAGTAAGGAAGATTTCATTAGGACCTATCCTAAGTTCTAGCAAAGAGGTGGTAGATGAGAATAGGCTTACTAGAACACCACTAGCAGATGATGGGATAGATTTCCTATTGCATAGTATTGGACTCCCTAAACCACTTTGTGAGTTGGTGGAAAGGGAAGTTCATGGAATTAGTGACTCTTCCACACCAGTAAAGGTGGAAATGGAAGAGGTCAAAGACCCTAATACACTGGTATTAGGTCAAGAGGAATACAAAGATTTTAATGACCCAGTCTTGATCCCAAAAGGGAGGACTAAATGTCCTCCTCTTTATAGGGATCTCCCAGTGTTTTATGGGTTGCCAAATGAGGATCCGATGATTCATTTAAGAGAATACGACCTAACTTGTATTGCAAGTGGGTTTGACGATATACATCGGATGCTTGTATTCCCAAGTACCCTAAAGGGGGAGGCAAGGAAATGGTACTGGAACCTCCCAAGAGGGTCGATCAAATCATTTGAGGAGTCTTGTGATAGATTTCTAGATGAGTATGAAAAACAGCTCCCTATGATTCAGGTCTTAGGGCAGCTTATGCAGTTTAGACAAGAGTCTTATCTTTCTGTTAAAGAGTATGCTAGAGCCTTTGATAGTACTCTTAGGCTTTGGCCAAGAAGAGCCAGTGCACTACCAGATGATGTGCTATGTGAGCTCTTTTTGAATGGCTTAGAGATTAATATGCAAATCCAAGTGGGACTGCGGAATCCTAAGTCGTTAAGGGAAGCAAAAATGCATGCCATCGATTATGAGGGTCATATTCAGAAATGTTGGGAAAACTTTTGGAGTTTTCCCCACTCAGTACAGGTGCATCCTAGCTTCCAACCATTTCTGCAAGAAGACAGCTCACTTGTTGATACCAAGGTAGCCTATGAGGGGAACCTTGGTGGCCAAAATCTCAAAGAAAAAAATAGTCATCTTATGAGTAGTAATGACATGCCTCTCAGTGAACAGGTTCCAAGCCATGTAAGTCCCAGTAGGGCTTGCAACACTTCCACGAGAGATAGTTGTGATGGAAATATGGATCGCACCAATGGGCCTATGAGTGTTGATAAGAATTCTGTGTGTGGTTCTAATTTTGTTGCTAGTAAGGCTTTTGAGAGACCTTTATCATCTCTAAGTGAATCATGCTTCCGGGTGGATGTTGTTCCTTCCAGTGAAAGCATGGTTCTTATGGAAGAAAATTTGCAGTATGAACGTAAACAAGTAAAGACATCTTTTGTAAAGAGGATGCAAAATGCTAAAAGTCCACATGTGCTTCACAAAGGTCGTAAGGATGTGAGGCCATTTAGCCATAGGGATAAGTTTGCATTGAGTTCGTTAGACAAGTGCAGCAAATTGAGGGAATGCAAGAATATTAAGGGGAATGTGAGATGGGTTTGGAGACCCAAAATCTCCAAAAGTATGGCAGGAGTGTCAGATGCAAGGCCAAGGTGCCCATCTGGATATATTCTGTTGAACCCCCAAGAGGGTAAGATTGGATATACATCTGACCATATACACTGCCTTGGGACACACCCATGTGATATGCTTAGGCTTGAAGTTCTACCTAGTTTGGGTCGCAGCACTGATTTATGTGAAAACCCAAATAGGGGAGGTTTGAATGAGTACAAAGCTATGATTCTTTCTCCCAAAGGAGCCACTCATCCGCTTGAACGACCAGGTTATTCGGATTACAATAAATGTGGGACATGCGAGCCCACTAAGGTTGTTCATTCAGCTCATAGTGCCCAAGAAGGGATCGGTCTTATTGATGAGTCATTTGTGAAAAGACTTGGACTTGTAGCTCTACAAGAAGAAAACCATAAGATTAAAAAGAAAAAAAGGAAAAAAAAAAGAGGAAAAAAATACAAGATCAAGCTTTTAGCTAACTTGCATGAGTAGCATGGGGCTAGTCGACCTATGATATGCTATCTTTGGCACCTTGGGTAGTCTGAGAGGGTGTGATGTATATGCCAAGGACATCAGTATTATGTGGACTAAAATGGCCTATCTAGTTTTAAGCTAGGAAGGCTAGCTGCTTTGGATATTACCTCCAGATTTTGTTAGGCCAAGAGGGCCGATTTAGTTTTGTAGTGAAGTATTTTATTTCATTAGGCCAAGAGGGCCATTTCCCTGTCTAGTGCGGGTGCGTTTAATTGGGTTTTTGTTTTAAGTGTTGTGCTGGACAGATTTCGTGGTTCGTGGAATTTTGTGGAGCCTGGAGGAGCCTTTGCTGCGATGGAAGCTTCTTGCGGCCAATCCAGGTGATATTTCTCCTTTACGAGTACCTTTCTTTCCTGTTATATATGTATTTGTACTTGTCGAGGGGATACATTTTTGTTGGGGACCGGCAACCAAGGCATGAAGTCCCAGGTTTAGGCTAAGTATGTTTGAGGGAGGTTGGAGTAGTCATTGCCTCCTGTAAAGACATTGTCCGACATCGAAAGACCTGTTTTAGAAGGACGTCCTAGTGGCCCTGTTCTGCTAATCTGCTAGGCAGCCGTTCTAGGAGTTCTTGTTAGTAGT
The DNA here is from genome assembly GCF_053477565.2 of Lygodium microphyllum. Taxonomy (NCBI): domain Eukaryota; kingdom Viridiplantae; phylum Streptophyta; class Polypodiopsida; order Schizaeales; family Lygodiaceae; genus Lygodium; species Lygodium microphyllum. The sequence continues at coordinate 11,323,718 of NC_141146.1, read as the reverse complement.
GAGGCAGTTAGAGAAGCCTGCCAGAAGATAATCATAATGATGCCAAGAAATCCTGAATATCCTAAAAGATGAATATCAATACGAAGGTGTGTAAAAAGGGGTTTTAACCCCTATCAAAGAAAAGAAATGAAATGAAAATATATAAGCAGTTGATCATTGCCTTGCGAAGGCCTGGTAGGTTCCTGGGGACGAGTCAGACCCGGGGCCGATACCTTGTCTTCCTAGGGGTGGCTTCTTGCTGGAAAAATAATACCAAAACAAGGAAGGTTGGAGCGAAAATAAAAGTGAGCGTTAGAAAAGGATTAAGTGTCGCCTTGCGAGGGCTTGGTAGGTTCTTGGGTGCCGAGACAGGTCCTGAGGCCGATGCCATGTTCTCCTTGGGTCACTACGCTCAGCTCCCTCCTTTTTACATGCCCAAGTAGGTCAATAAAATAAAAACCCTAAAAGAAGACATGTATTGAAAGAAAATATTCTTTGATCAGGCTATAGGAGTCCTCGCCTTGTAGGAGCTCCTAGTGGTGTTGTCTTTAGTTGGTAAGTAGTTCAGACTACCACTTAGGGCAACCTCTTTGATAGGTTTTTTTAGTTTGGCTGTGTTGGAGCAGCTGGTTAGTGACTCACTTCGGATTTTCTATTAGATGATGCTAGGCCTACTCCTTGTGGATGTCATGCCTTGGTTCTGTCTAGGGGGTAGGGGGAGCATTGTGCTGAGTTTGATTATATAATTGTTTTGTATCAGTTTGATGCTTCTTTGGTTGTTTATGTGCAGATATGTTCGTGGATTCGACGGGCTGAGTCGCCCTATCCCGTGGTCGCCAATGAGAGCGAAATTTAAGTGACGGGAAGTGCTTAAAAATAGCTAAAAATTATGGATATCAAGGGAAAAATATTCACCGTCAAAGGCGGCGGCTCGATCTAGGACGATTTTAAGCGCCAAAGTGCTTTAAAGGCGCCCGAGCGTCACTTGTTGATTTTTCATAATTTTTCAGATGGTCGTGCGGGTTGACACGAGCTATTGGCCAATGCGGGATGCTAAGCTGGACGCCCAGGATTTTTCAGAGCTCAATTCGGAGTCCGGACGGGGAAATGGCCAAGGAAACGGTCAAGATATGAAAAGGTGGACACTTGGGAGGCCAAATTTGAGCATGCCTTTTGAGTTTGGACCCCCCCCAAAAAATTTTATGCACCTTATGAAGCAAAAAACGTGGAGAGAGAATGAAGAGGGATGAAAAAACGTGATCAACAGAGGGCGCCATTTTTTTCGCCATGGATGGAGAGAGGGCATCATGGCTGCTGCAAACAACCCCCCCAATGGATTATGGGGCTTCATTCCCCTCTGTCTGTGGACACTATCGCCGCCTCTCGCCCGAGAAATGGTGGTCTCTATGAAGAATTCTGATTTCAATCTTTCTCTCTCCTCCCTCTCTCTCTTCTAAAGGCAAGTTCATGTGGGGAGAAGAAGGAAGAAGAAAGAATGATGGAGGCTTGTCCGGCATGGATCGGATTGCTCCACGGGCTGGAAATGGTGATTGGTGATGGCGCTGGACATGAAGTGCTGCTGTTTTCCAAATCTATAGCCATGGACATAAAACCCGAAACACGCAAATAAGCGGTAATTTAAAATTTTCAAAGGAAATTTGAGCTTTTATGGCTTTTGTTTGATGAAATGTTGTTCATGTGGGATAATAATTGTTCATGTTGCTGTTTTCTATGAGTTCTTGCTGGTCATAATCAAAAAATCAGAAAAATATGCATTTTATGGTTCAAAATAATATGCTAAAACACGTAAAACATGAAAAAACAAGGGAAAATGAGGGTTTTTGGCATAAAAATGGGGAAGTAAATAGGAACACCAACTAAACTTTCATTTTTCTGCAAGAAGGAACTAAGGGCCACAGCCCATAACCTGTTCTTAATTTTTAGTAATTAAATAATGCAGGAAAATAAGAAAAAATACAAGAAAATGGTGGCAAAACCCTAAAAAATAGGGGAAAAATGCATTTTGGGTTCCGAAAAATAAGGATAAATAAGAGCAATGTTTGTGAATGTTTGTGGGGACTGAAGCATGAGGATTTGCCTCAGTTCAACCCCACCTTCTTGTTTTAGTGTGTGTTTTTCCGGTTTTTTCACATAAAATGATGGTAAAATACCCTATAAACCTATCCAACGATGCAATACTTAAACGGGGAAGGGTAGAGGAGTTGAAATATGTCTAAATGCCGTGTGAGATGATGGAAAAGTTGCTGATTTCTATGCATAGCATTTAGGATGGATAATAATTAACATTAAGAGCTTAGTAGCACGAGGATCACCTCGGTGCTAGGCCCATGCAACGAAGCATGAACGGTAGTTGGAAACCATTAAAAGAATGTTTTTGCACTTGTGCACGACACTGTTTTGTTAAATGTTTGAGCACTAGGCATCCACCAAATGCATAGAGCATGAAAAGAATTTAAAAGTATCAGTAATCAGCTCCTGGACATGCATTGCAATTGGTTTATGAGGACATGACCTACGATGAGAGGCAGTGAGGTACCCATGTTGTAGGTAGACGCGGGTCCTAAAGGGGAAATCAAGTAAGGACAATGGTACATTCCTGGACACGCTTATTTGGTACCTTGAGCGACTTTTGTGCGATGTGTCTATTTGTTGAGCGACGCACTGAGGGGCCAATCCCCAAGGTGTAGGAGAGTCGCAGAGGGTTGATGGCATTCAGCCGTAGGAGGAACCCCATGTGTATGTGATTCGAGCCTATTTGGCTATGTGAAAGGGACTCCCTCTGAGGAGTAATATTGGGTTAGGATTAGTTGGACTACAACGTATTACAAACGCAATGTTTAGGAAGGCAGAGATTTTGATAGACGCTCCTGGCCGCGAGGCCGAGGGGTTGTCTTGTGCGTAGTGACGAGGTCCGGCTAGTGCATGAGCCAGTGCCGGCCCGTTTTTAGGTCCATCACTTAACCGCCAAGACCCACGGATCGCTTATTGTTTCAAGCGTTTCAAGCGAGCTCTAATGGTTATCTCTCACCTAGCCGACGCGTCGTCGATCCTACAAATGTAGTGAGCTTACCTTGATGCTCGATCGAGTACCCTCCTCTCCCGCGCACTCCGGTAGCTCCATGATCCTAGATGCTAGCGCAAGCATCCTCAAGCCTCCTCCATCTCCAAGCTCCATCCTCCAGAGCCGCGCGCGCAAGAGAAGAGAAGGGAAGAGAAGAGAAGAAGAGGAGAGGAGATGGTGAAGAGCTTCACCCTCTTGATCCCTCACCCTCACACACACTCACTCTCTCACACTCTCACACTCCCTCTCTCAAGTGCACACACACAAGCAAGAAGGAGAGAAGAAGAGAAGAAGAAGAGGACTCCTTTTGCCACACACCAAAGAATGAGCTTCTCATTCATTTTTTCATCTTTATATACAAAACCCTAAATCCCTTCCGGGCGATCATCCCCTTTTCCTCTTTTACATGGCCGGCTGTAGCCTAGGCCCTCTTTCCCATTTCCCACCATTCTAATTTACCCTATTCCCACTAATGCATACACTTTGCATAGAGCGAGCCTGGCACTCTTTTACACAGATTTGGGGGCACTCCCATATTTTAATGGTGTGCCTTTTCCTCTTTTATTGTCGTGGCCCCACACCGAAGCCTTTTGAGGGTCATGTTCGAATATTTGAATTTTTCAGGGATTGGTTGCCAGTCAAGGCGCCTTTTTTGCTCTTGCACCTTTTTTGCTCTTTTTCCTTCTTCCCAGTTTCCGTTCCTCTGTGCTGCGGTAACGTGGTCGAAAACACGGTAACATTACCCCCCTCCTAGCCAAGTGCCAGTCCCATGGCACTGCGGTGGGACAAGGGGCACGTTAGGTCGGCTGGTCGGCGGAACAGGAAGGTGGGTGGTTAGGATGACCCGGAGCGGGTCCAGCATATGGTAAGCTTCATGGAGACACTCGGCATCCATCACACTGTTGTAGCCGGTCGTCTTGTGAATAGAAGGAGCGCTTGAAGCAATGCAATTGATGATGTGGGGGAATTTATTCTAGTAAAAACCCCTTGAACTCGGTTTGGCTTGATCCACGTGGCTGTGATTGAAGATATGTGCCTTGGATCTGAAATTCCTCGGGCCGGTGGAATCAATAAGCTATCCGTGGATGTTGAGGCGTAGGGCATGGATCGTTGGATGATACATATCCAAGATCTATGCCAATGGCGGATTCACCTTGAGCTGGTTCGATCATAGTGGCCATCAGCACCAGGCGGGTGGCTGGAGGCCGGCGCGCTTTGGGTCTTTAAGGGGTGCCAGGGTGACGGTCTTCCGTGGGTAGCCAGCCTTTGAGAGTTGATAGAACCTGCAAAAAAGATTGTGCCCTCCCTAAGGGGTGTGCTACTTGTCATGTAGGGTGTTGTGCTCATGGCAGTGAAACTGGGAGATGGGTCTAACCTTGGGCAAGCCCTTGGTAACGTCCCACACTTGAGGACCCAGCTTGTGCTTCGTTGGTGGTGCGGTGCGAGCCTTAGGGTGACAGGTCTGAAAGTCCTGCCCTTGATGTGCCCTAGGCATGAAGTGGGGGAGGGGGCTAGGGAGATCCCTAGGTGCTTTTTTTCTTTTTTTTTTGGAATGAGACATAGGCCCAAGTATCTTAGTCGGAATGAGGAGGAGAAGGTGGGCGAGGAGACTTGCTCAAAAATTGGCGACTTTGCATGAAATTCTTTAGATTCATGCGGACATGTAGGGAGGTAGTGGAGAGAAAGGGGTGATTGCATCTAGTAAACTGGTTGTCGTTCATGTCCTCTAGGAGGGCTAGGCAAAAAGAAGGGAGGAGAGTAGCCCTCATCATGAGACGAGCCATGGCACAATTATCTATAGCATTAGGGTCGAAGAATAGGGGAGGCAGGCCACGCTCTTGTGGAGTCGAGTCCTGCTTAAGGAGTAGCCTAAGTAGCCTAAGATAGTTACAGGTGGTTATGAAGGCTGGGTCAGGGCATGAGGAAAAATCCGCGAGGAAGCGCATCATGGATTCATCTAGGCTTTCTGCAGTAAAAAGAAGGGCATTGTTGAAGGATGCTACAGTGGAGTTATAAATGACGCGGAAGTCATAGCGCCCGTGGAGGTTGGCATCAAAATCTATGCCTACCCTTCGAGGGTACGCCATATAAGTAGGGTCGTTCCGCTCGAATGGCAGGGTATTACAAAAAGCCATCCAAGCGAGCATGCTTATGTCGCATACTCGCCTCCTCCACAGGGGTTGGTCCCTATAGTTTTGTACAGTGTAGGGGATTTCAAAAACTTTATCCTGCCAATAGTCATCCGGTTCGGTGCCCCAAGAGGTTGGGGTCTTTTCCCGCTCTTCCAGCCATCTTTTCCCCAGCTGGCCACCGACCGCGATCACCTCGTCCATCACTTTGAGGGGCAGGACCCTCCCAGACTGTTGGGTAGAAGGAAACTGAAGGAGAATGGCTCCTTTGCTAGTTCCTGCACCTCCCACACCACCAGTTCTGCATGGAATCCCACCGGGAGATCATCTGGGCACGGAGGGAGAGCTGCGGATGGTAGCACGGCTGGTTTGGCTCTCAGCTTCTGTCTGGCCTCCTCCACCAGCTTTTTTCGCCTTTCTTTAGAGATGGCTTTTCTTTCTGTAGCTGGGTCTGCTTGTGGTGGATCTTGGGCCTGTGGCGAGGGGGGTTGCGGGACCACATCTTCCCTGAAGCGATTCACATCGACTTCCAGCTCAGCTTCTTCCCCCTGCCGTTCTGCGAGTTCTGCTTCTTCCTGGAACCCGAGGGCATCTATTTCTTGGGGGGTCAAGCCGGCTCTCGTTAGGTATTTCCGCTGTTCCTCCAGACTCAGCCTCACCTCTGCCGGTAGTGGTGGCATCTGCAGTCCAGCGTGTAGAGCCCTTCTCGCCATGCCAAGCTTCCTCTGTACCGCTTCCAGCAACTCTCCTTGTGTTGTGTGGGTGGCGTCCAAGATGGTGTCGAGGAAGATCTTCTGTTGAGCATTGAAGGCCACTTGGGCTGCCTCTGCCTTGCTCTCCGCAATGATTTTCTCTTTTTCTGTTAAAGCAAGGCGGCGCGCTAGTGTCTTCACCTTCCTCTCGTTATCCGCGGCCCACTCCTCCGCCCTCTTGTTCATCACTTCCAGGCCTTCCCCTTGTCTCAAGGTCAACATCATGATTTTCTGTCCATAATCCTCTAGTTCCCTGACCAGCCTCTCTTGTTTTTGTCGTTCATAGGTCAGCTGATCTATTAGGCGCTTGAGCTCCTCCTCCTGCTCCTCCATGCCTCGTTGCCTTTCTTCATCCTTAGCATTCAGCTCCTCCCTGAGTGCATCCACCCTAGCAGCTTTTGCAGCAAGCTCCTCGTACTGCCCTATGAGAAGCTTGTGCCCTCTTTGCATGTTCACTAACTCTTGCGTCTCATTCTCAAGTAACTGCCTCTAATGTTCCTCTCTCTCATCCCTAGCCTTCAGTTCCTGTTTCAGCTCTGCAATTTCGCGTTGCTGCAATCCCACCATTCTTGTCTTGTCCAACTAGAAGGCGGCCATGGTTTCCTTCTCGGCTGCCAACTCCGCCACGGCTGTTTTGCGTTCCTCCTTCACTCTCTCCAACTGGGAGAGCAGCTCAGCGACGTATTCGTTGTAAGGACTATGTCATCTGCCCAGTATGGCGTCAGATTAGCCTTAAATAGGTCTCTTTCTCTGGACAGGTAGAATAGGTGGGCGTCAGGTAACTCGTCAATGATACCTTGTCCAGCTGCTTCTCTTGTGGGTATACGGGACATGTGATCAGCCATGTAATGTTGTTTTCCCTTTCGTACCACCACGGAGAAATCGAACTCTAGGAGCAGGAGGAGCCAACGAGCTATGTGTCCTATAGTGCAAGGTTTGTTTACCAAGTAGAGCAGGGCTTGATGGTCCACGAAGAAAATGAAAGGTGTGGCCAGTAGATAGTGCCGGAATTTCTTCACGGCAAACACCATGGCTAGTCCCTCCCTTTCCATTGTTGAATAATTCATCTCCGTCTCAGTGAGTTGCCTGCTAGCGAAGCTCACTGGGTAGTCCAAGTTATGCTCACCCGGTTGGCACAACACTACTCCTACGGCGAACTTAGAGGCGTCAATGTGTACGTGGAAGGTAGTGGTCCAATCTGGGGCTCGCAGAATCGTGCCGTCGTTAGAGCCTTTTTCAATTGTTCGTACGCCCGTTGGCATGCTTCGGTCCACTCGAAGACGATTAGTAGCTTGTACAATGGCCTAGCGATCAGCGCGTAGTTCAGTACAAACCGACGATAGTATCCTGTGTGACCTAAGAAGCATTGAACTCCCTTGTAATTACTTGGGGGTGGAAGGTCAATGATAACCCTGACCTTCGAGAAGTCCGTGGCAATGCCGTTTTTTGATACCACGTGTCCTAAGATGCATCCGTGCTTCACCCAAAACTGACATTTCAAGGGGTTCAGGGAGAGGCGATATAAGCGACACCGTTCAAAGACCGTGAGGAGTTTGTCTAGATGTTCAATCCAGGTCGAATGGACACACAGGTCGTCAACAAAGACCTCCAACTCCTTACGAAGCATGTCCTTGAATATGGTGCACATAAGGCGTTGAAAGGTGGCGGGGGCATTGGTTAACCTAAAGGGCATGAGTACGTAAGCAAAGACGCCCCATTCAGTGGCAAAGGTGGTCTTGTGCCTGTCTGCAGGATGCATTTGCACCTGGTTGTACCCCCAGAAGCCATCCAGGAAACTGTAGGCTTCCTTACCTGCCACCCTCTCAAGCATGTGCTCGGTGTACGGAAAGGGGTAATTGTCTCTCTTTGTAGCAGCGTTCACCTTCTTGTAATTGACGCACACTCGAATCTTGCTGTTTTTCTTCATCACGATGACTATGGGTGACACCCAGTCTATGTGCTCAATTTCGTAAATGAATCCAGCTCTCATCAGCTTGTCGATTTCCTCCTTGACAGCATGAGCGTGCTTTGGATTTATGGGGTACGGTCGCTGCTTGACCAGTGTTGCATCCGACGTCATGGGTATGTTGTGAGTCACAACACTCAGATCTACCCCTCGCAGCTCATCTAAGGACCAAGCAAATACGTCTATGTACTCCTGCAAAAGAGCGACAAGACTGAACTCCTCTTCAGTAGTCAAGTCCTCGGCAATGAACACCGGTCGGGATACTTCCCCTCCCAGGGCTAGGTTTACCTCCTTGACCTTGGCTAGCCCTTCGATTGGTTCGCTTGTTTGCCCTTGGCGCTTGGCACCTAGCAGAACCACTACCCTATCTCCTTTTTTGAATTTAGTGAAGCGTTTGGGGAGGTCTTGCGGCTTTCTCTGTTCCTCTGATCGTGCATCCCTGGGGCACTTTGCCTCATCCTGCCGCAACCGTCTGCGCCTCAGGTGGACAGGTAAGTCCCCCTTGGTGCGTCTGGTCATGGGTGGCCTAGGGATTTCTGGGTCGCTATCAGAAGTAACTTCCAATTCAGAGTTAAACCCCCCATTTTCACTAGTAGAGGTGGTCTCCCCTGGTGGCCGCAGCTCAGATGGCGATTCGGTTCTAAGCAACGATGTCGTCCCTGGTTGGGCGAGGCCGGCTTGCTCAAGGTCTACGGCTCCTATGCATTCCAACCAAGCACGATCACATTTCATACACATAACTCCTTGGTCCATTCTAAGGGCCTGTCTCCTCTGCAGCTTGGCGTTTGCCCGTATCTGCTCAATTTCTCGTCCTTCAGTGTTATACTCTATGGTATCCACTTCACCCTCACTTTCATCACCGAAGGATTGGCAATCTTCGTATTCATCACAGGAATCTTTATCACTCGACTACTCATCGTCTCCCAAGGCTTGCTCTGGGTCGTCTCATTGGTCGGGGACCAAGGCCCAGTTATACCTGAGGTTCAGCTCGTGCACCCTGGTCCACTTCCACTCGGACTCTTCCAAGAGGTCCTGGAGCGGCTTGAAGTTGGTGGTTGCGTTGCCTGCTAGCTGGTCCATTAAGTACTCCAATATTCCCTGGAGTTTCCTTTTGTTGGAAGGCACTTGGAAGGTAACAGGCTCAAGCCCTTCATGGGGGTTTGCTGCCATCATGTAGAGTGGCACAGGAAGTGTTTCGTTTGCCTTGCCGACCGTTTTGATGGCTTGCTCGTATGCCTCCTGGTCAAAGAACGATAGGTCAATTGTAGCGAGGACATGCATCCAATCCCGCTCATCCTCTGGGTAGGGGATATACTTGGTCAAGGACTCATAGGGCTTCCTGACCTGAGTGTTCCCTTTGAGCATAGTTGAGATGGCGTCCAGGTCGACTAATGAGGTCTTCCAAGTGTCCATTTCTATTCGTACAGGGTTAGTTCTATTGCCAAGGAAGATCAAGCCGTTACCCCAATCTTCGATGACTCTAGCGTTGCGCATCCAAGGTCGGCCTAATAGGACATCGTAGTCCACTCCCTTCATGACTATAAAGTCAACGGAGAACTGGACTCCTGCGATCTTTACTGGCCAATTTTTTAGGACCCCGAATAGTTTCACTCTCATACCGTTTGCTAGTATAACGTTAAACCTAGCAGCTTCAACAGGTGGGTTTCCCCAAGTTTGCAGCACCGTGTGGCTAAGCACACTAACCCCAGCTCCCGTGTCTACAATTCCCTTCCTTGTTGAGTCACCCAGGGCTAGGACCGGCAGGATTGTGTGCATCTCAGAGCCTTCCCAAAAGGCATTGATGTGCAAAGATTTAGGTACAGAGTGCACGTGAGGCTAGGCAATTGTGTTTCTGCATCCTGGTCTTGCGGGTCTACCGTGACCTGCTCTTGTGAGCCCTCAATCCACTACTTAAGGTCTTGCCATAGGGCAGGGTGCTGCTTAAGCAGATCTCCCAGGCCAAATGTTACGGGGGTGGTCACTAGTGTGGTCAAGAGATTGCTAAGTGCTTGTCCCTCCTTTAAGCTAGACTGTCCGGGCCAACGACCACGGCTGATCTACGGCTCCATTGCGTCTAGGCTTGGTCTTAGTGGCACTGTTTGTGGCATGGTAGCCTCGACCGACTTAGGTGGAGGCGGTGATCTTGGCGTGCTTATGCTGGAGAGATCCTCGATCTCGTCCTCCGTGATGGGTTCCGCATCTTTGAGGTGCTGTTGAGCCTCCCTCACCCATTCCTTCACCTTTTCTATGGCCTCCAATTGTCGCTTGGGATGCGAGTATTCCCCTATCTTGGCGCTTCCCCTTCCGGCTGTCTTAGGGGCTGAAGTTTCTGCCTCCGCATCTGAGACTTTCTTCCCAGCAATTAAAGTCGTAGCACTCTCGGTCTTCAATGTGACCTTAGCGTCCGACTTCTTCTTTTTCCGCCTGCGGCTTTTCTTTCCTATTGAGGCTGCGTCCAGGTTGCTAGGTCCTGGCAGAGAGATGTCGGCCTGCTTGGTTTGGGCTCGGGTCATAACTCGCAAGGGAATAGGTGTGGCCTCCCCGTCGGGGTTTTCGACACCAAACAGCCCTAATGGGACGGATGGAAAATTAGCTGCGCTAGAGGACGGCTTCCGCTTTGGGCAATCAACGAAAAGATGGGTGATTCCGCACTCTGCACACCTTTGATCCGCCTTGTCCCTGTTTTTCTGCTCTCTTTCAGGGCAACGCGATGAGACATGACCGGGGTGTCCGCAAGTCCAACAAGTGACTGGATCCTGTGGCTGGCCTCCTAGGCCTCTACCCCGTCCTCTTCCCAACGCCATCACCAACACGAGTCGATAGTCCATGAGGACCGCATTACCCTCGTCGTCATGTGAGGCGTAAGGGTAAAGGTAGGTCTCTTCATCATTTGGCTCCTCTACGTAATGAACTGGAGCGTCGCTTGGTGGGTGGGTCACATAAGAACCAGGCGGTCTGGGAATGCCGGTGGGATTTATGTCCATTCTAGGGACGGCGGGTTTCATATCGTTAGGCGCGGGTAGAGCCAACAGGGCTCCCCTTTCGAAGAATGGCTGCGGCCTGTTAGCTAGATAAGGCTGGCCGTAGGGTTGCGAGTATGGAAACCTTCTTGGTAGTCTGCATTGTGCGACATCGTGGCCGAACCTCCCGCAGTTGGCGCAAGGTCTTGACCTAGGGTCTTGACACTCAGCCGACAAGTGGTTCCCTCCACAGTACATGCACTGGATGTGTGGCCGCGTTGGTCATCTCAGCATGTCCTGTATCTTGGTTAATTCCATCCTGACCTCCGCCACTGTCTCGGTGGCTTTCCCCTTATCTTGGGGTGATGGGTTCAACCATTCACTAGAGGCTGGCGTTCTCTCTAAACTCCGCGGGTTGGTTTCTTCTAGGTTCGAGCTCCTGGAGCTCCGCTCTTTCAGCTGGTCATCGACTCTGATGGCTTCCTCAAAAACCCTAGCCACCACGTCTCGCTACAAGCTTGAGTTGCCTGCCAGTGCCTTATACAACTCCTCATCTCGAATTGCGCTGATGAATACAGTCGATACTGCCCTGTCAGTCGGTCACTCGCCTAAAGGGATTCTTTTAAAGAGGCTCCTCACGTGGGTTACATAGTCGCGGATGCCCTCCTTCTCCTTTTGCTTGACGTTCATCAGGCGTACTAGCAGGTTGTCGGAGTATCCGGGCTCGGCAAACCTCTTGACAAAAAGATCCTTGAGGTTATTGAAGTTGGCCCGTTCTATGGCATCCAGGCTTGTATACCATGTCCTACCTTTATCGCTTAAGCAAAGTCTGAATGCTTGCGAACGTTGAGTCTGGTCGTTGAGGCCATTGGCTTCGCAGACTTGCTCAAACTGCTCGACAAAGCTGTACGGATCGTCATGTGGCTGGTACTTGTCGAGTTGCTTGGCGACAATAGGTATTTTGGCCTAGCTCTTTGAGCCCTAGTTTGCCCCTAACCCTACAAGCAGCGACGTTGCTAGTGCAGTGGCACTCTGCTCTACTGCGGTGTTATCGAGCAGCCGTTTCATGAGGAGCTCACTCAGCGTCAGGTCTCCCTCTAGTGCTCTTTCCTGGTCTGTACGGTTCCGGCCAGCCAAGTTTAGCACTCGCTATACCTCATGCAGCTCCATGCTTTGCCTCGGGCTCCTGGCTTGTTGATCCCTATTATACTCGGCTATGCCTTGCAATGCCTTGTGGGCGAGCCTTCTCTCCTCCTCTAGGTTTGCAATGATTGCATATGCCGTTTTGCCATGGTGCTCATACCGGGCATGCGCATCATAACTGCTCACCATCTGTTGTATAGCATCTGGAAATGCGCTAGGGTCCGAGCGGGTCACTCAGATGGGCCGAATGGCATGGGACCAAGGGCCGAATTTCGAATTCTGGCTCGAACGATTTCTACTCGAACAGGCCAAATGGCGGGTTTGACAGACTCGGACAGGCTAATTCGGACAGGTCGAACCGCAGTTGGCCGAGGGTCGAATCCCAGGTGTGGCCAAGTCTGGTTTTGGAATTCGGACGGGTCGCTCGGGTAGGCCGAATGGCACAAGGCCGAATGTGCCACGTGGTCAAAAAGTTCTGGCTCGGACGGTTCGAGAAGGGTCTCTCGGACAGGTTTATTCGGACAGTCCGAGTGCCAACTAGGGTTCTGGCTGAGTGGCTGAATGGCAAGGGGCCGAAGGCCGATTCTGGGCCTTGGCCCAAAAGCAATGGCTCGGACAGTCTGAGAACGACGCGACGAAAACCGCGCGATGCCGATCTTGCCCGGTTCTTGCGATTTACTCAACCATTACAAGCACAAACCTCCAGATACCATCTAGGGGGTTTGAGGGAGGGATTCATGTACCTGAATGGATCGGTGAGTGCGTCGGTGCTGTGATCAAATCACATGGCCTGGGGCTTCCTAGCTCTCTCTCTCTCTTTCTCTCACACTGAAATGGCATAAATGAGTTCTCTTTTGGCCTCCTGGTTCTTATATGCCCTCCCAGCTGTGGCATTGACACCCCTGATCCCTCTCTTATCGATCTTAGTCCTCACTAGCGAGCATTTTGCGCATTTGCATGACTTTTTTTCATGTTTTTACTCTGTTTTGAAACTGTGAACCCTACCCTTTTCCGGTTCGATCTCCTATCTCTAACCTACGCTAAATGCAACAAAAATCGAAGACAAAAAGTTGGGATAGATTTTCCATGCTTTCCAATCATCAAACAACCAAAATATCCAAAATACTTACTTGTTCCGAAGATTAAAAGCAACCAACTTCCTACATATCTCAAGCTCCGTTTCGGGGATGAATACCCTACTTCGATGCTCGATGTGAGGCGTGCAAGTGCTCAAGCTTGAATCCATCGGTCCCGGAAACAGAACCAAAATGTGGGAGCTTTCACTCAACCGCCAAGACCCATGGACCGCTTATTGTTTCAAGCGTTTCAAGCGAGCTCTAATGGCTATCTCTCACCTAGCCGACGCATCGTCGATCCTACAAATGTAGTGAGCTTACCTTGATGCTCGATCGAGTACCCTCCTCTCCCATGCACTCCGGTAGCTCCACGATCCTAGATGCTAGCGCAAGCATCCTCAAGCCTCCTCCATCTCCAAGCTCCATCCTCCATAGCCGTGCGTGCAAGAGAAGAGAAGGGAAGAGAAGAGAAGAAGAGGAGAGGAGATGGTGAAGAGCTTCACCCTCTTGATCCCTCACCCTCACACACACTCACTCTCACACTCTCACACTCCCTCTCTCAAGTGCACACAAACAAGCAAGAAGGAGAGAATAAGAGAAGAAGAAGAGGACTCCTTTTGCCACACACCAAAGAATGAGCTTCTCATTCATTTTTTCAACTTTATATACAAAACCCTAAATCCCTTCCGGGCGGTCATCCCCTTTTCCTCTTTTACATGGCCGGCCGTAGCCTAGGCTCTCTTTCCCATTTCCCACCATTCTAATTTACCCTATTCCCACTAATGCATACACTTTGCACAGGAGCGAGCCTGGCACTCTTTTACACAGATTTGGGGGCGCTCCCATATTTTAATGGTGCGCCTTTTTCTCTTTTATTGCCGTGGCCCCACACCGAAGCCTTTTGAGGGTCATGTCCGAATATTTGAATTTTTCAGGGATTGGTTGCCAGTCAAGGCGCCTTTTTTTCTCTTTTTCCTTCTTCCCAATTTCTGTTCCTCTGTGCTATGGTAACATGGTCGGAAACACGATAACAATCATGTACATGATAAGGGATCCCAATCTCAATCCCACTCTCAATCTCATTTACAATCTCATTCACAATCACAATCTTGAATTTATGAAAGAAGATGATGATGATGAATTGCCTTGATCAATTGTCTTTTATATGAATCGGTGAATTGCTTGAGAACCATAGTATCAACTGTACAAGTCTTCTTGAACAAGATATTCCTCAAGAAAAACCAGTTCCAATTAGTGATATACTAAATTAAATGTGGATATGTGGTTCTTAATACTACTTTCAAACTCTCTTGTTATAATCAAACTCAATAATCATAAGAGGAGTAATCATATATAACTCAAAAAGAAAAGAAGTAAGGACAAGAAGTACTCCCTATCTCTGTATAGTCAGAACTATCCTAAAGTAGTTGCAACTTTTTTTTTTGGTAACTTTCTCCCATGAACTCAGAATATAGATGTACGGATACTCAAATCAATCGAAAGATACTTGGTTGACAAGGTAACATGAGCAAAATTGTAAAATTAAGCTTTTGTAAGAAAAAACAATGATTTTAGGTTGAACATCATAAAAAGTATATTTTGTTTTTTTCACGACCTAATGCATACTATTTTAAGCTCTTTTATGTATTTTAATTTTAAAAATATATTAGTATCTATTAAATATTTCAAATATATCATTTATGACCAATATGACTATATTTAATCTCTACAGACTATATAGTTTGAACAATACTACATATTAACAGGTTCATGGATATGTATCTGGATTATATCACAATTTATCTATTTATTATAATCTATTTGATAATATAATACATACAACTTTTCACATGGAGAGATCATAAAATTAATATGTTTGATAGTTTTACGAAGAAGATCATTACATCCAATTCCTCTTCAAAAGCTTTGTCCTCAAAGCTTAGCTACTTAACATGTATTAAGAAAGATAAATGGCATCTGATTCCTCTTGAAAATTTTATTTCTAAATATCATTTATTATTGTCAAATAAAATTTACACTCATTAAGCTAAAGTATCAAAGAAAAAGAAATAAAAGAACTTATTTTTTACATTGCTTTTATGTTTGTCATACCTTAAATATGGTTGTAAATCTTGAGTGTCACTTACATGAATATTTATATTTGAATTCATATATATATTCATAAGATTAGAGTTTTCAAATAAAGAGTCTTTGTTATAAAATATCCACAAAGATTCTTTTCAATATCTTGCATCATCTTCATAAAGTCTTCATGAATAGTCTTCTCGATAGTTAGACATCTTCTTCATGGTCCTTCACATTTAGTCTTTATAAAGTGATCATCAAAATCTTCAAGTCAATCTTTTTTTGTTCTTAAATATTCTTTTTCACAGTTGAGTCCAAGCATACTTGATTTAAATTAATCTCACTCTCATCGTGGAGATTATATCTAAGCATGTCTAGTTAGAAATAACCATAGCCTTTTTTTTTCTCTTATTCACATTCTCATCCTCGTTCTCATTCAGAGTTGCTTCTTTTGCAAGATACTTATATGATCTCCCCTCCAAAGAGGCTCAATCATCTTAAGATCTCTAAATAGAAATATTCAATCACTATCAATAATATCATATCGCAAATATATCCCATATTGTAGGATGAAGATTCTAATCCTTGTGTTTCCATAGTATCCATCATAATGTTTACATATAAGATAATATCATAGAATATGAATCAACATATTCAAAATGCCAATGTTTTATATACATACATCATAATATATATTATATATACATCCATAGTAAGAGAATAGAAATCTTTGTAAATACATCACTTGCAAACTCAAAATCAAACTGAGTTTTACTCCCCCTCTCTCTCTCTGTATCATAGTTACATGTATCTTCTCTCATTTAGTCCATACTTAATAACAACTACATTATTTATTAATAATATTATTCTAATTTTCATAATAAATACATATATATTTTTTAAAATAGATAGTAAAAAAGTTTTTAACATACATAACTAAATACAGTACCTTGTAAAGAAGGTTTTAAAAATAGATAATAAAGAAGGTTTAGCATACATAACTAAATACACCACCTTATAATGTAGATTTGATAATATCTACAAAAAAAAGCTCATGAAGCAATCAATTTACTCGAAGCCTTTAATCATAATACCTAGCATTGAACCACAAAATGATAACTCTATTTACTTTAATATATTTATATCATTTATTTATTTTACTTTCTATATCATTTGTATCATTTCTAAAAGAATGAATATAAAAAATATGTTAAAATTTATTAGTATAAGTAAGAGAGGTAAGAACTTATTAGTGTCATATAGCTTGAAGATTATTAAAAAAGATACATCATATACTACTTAGAGTTGTCCAAATAGTACGGACATATGTGATTCTTACTATGCTTCTTCAAACAAGTTTTGAGATTCAATACTCCATGAATTCTAATATAAGAATAATCATGTAATAAATAATCCTTATAAATTGAGTTATTATTCACCACTTCTCTCATCTAAAGAAAAGCTATAAATCTAAAGGTTTTTCCATTCAAGATTTATATGAGATTTAAACATATCAATTATATTAAATTGAAAAATTTGAAAAGATAAACCTATGAGTTGCAACAAAAGAGATTAGATACCTCTCTTTCTCCCTCCATGCTACTTCTCTAATTAATTTGATTAGAGATATATTCTATGCAAAACCTAATCCCATGAAATAAGACAATTCATTGATAGAAAAACTCTATTCACTTTAAAGAAACTTTAAAAATAATAATCACATCACTCTTAAATGAAGTATTCACTAGATTCAAGAAAATAATTACATTAAGCTTAGAACTCTCAATAAAATATTTTAAAGAAATATCTATCATAAATAAATAAATATTCTTATCAAATTTCTCATTAATCCTTGCGTTACTATTGTATTTCATATAGATAATCTTTTACTATTTATCTCAATCACTTCGTTGTTGATTATCTATCTTCACTCTCCCAAACATCACCTTCGTATGCAAATCTTCCTTGTATCTTCAAGTCGATCACAAAAGCATACTACTTAATAGTAGATTCTCCAACATCATCTTTAAAATATATTTCTCTTCTCTTTGCTTGTTTGTAACCTAGAGTGTTGAGACACCATTTCAGTCGACTCATCCATATGAGTCATATTTGCTTCACCTCCTAGATCCACAATGATCTCTAGTATCTTTGTAGCTTTCTTGCCAACTTGTTCTCCTCTTATATCAGTAAGAAAACATTGAATAAATTCTTCTTGCTCCTTTATTCTTTGCTCTGAGCTTTCCATTTTACATATCATAATTGCTCTAATACCACTTGCAATATGAGATAATCACAATTAATCGCATATCCAATCGAATTGAATAAAGATATATATCTAAAAAATAGAGAAGAAGAGAATTCAATATAATATTTGATCAAGTTTATGGAGTAGAAGTAGTGAAACATCACAACATGCACTTTAATATGAAGCTCAAACCTCCCAACCACCCCCGAGCTTATATCATGTACATGATAAGGGATCTTAATCTCACTCTCAATCTCATTCATAATCACAATCTCAACTTTCTAGAAGAAGATGAATATGAATAATTGCCTTGATCAGTTGTCTTCTATACAAATCAGTGAATTGCTTTGAGAACCATAGTATCAATCGTACAAGTCTTCTTGAATAATGTATTCCTCAATAAAAGCCAATTCCAATCTATGATATATTAATTAAATGTGGATATGTGACTCTTAATTCTACTTTCAATCCCAATTTTTATAATCAAACTCAATAATCATAAAAGGAATAATCATACATAACTCAAAAAGAAAAGTATGGACATGAACTCCATATATTTATATAGTCTGAACTGTCCTGAGGTAGTTTGTAACTTGTTTTCGTTGTAACTTTCTTTCACAAACTTAGAATATGGACATACAAATACTCAAATCGATTGGAAGATATTTAGTCAACAAGGCTACGTAGGCAAATTTACAAAATTAGACTTTTTGTAAGAAAAAATAACACTTTTAGGTCAGGCATCATAAAAAACATGTTTTTTAATTTTTCACCACTCATGTATACTATTTTATGCTTTATTATGTATTTATTTTTAAAATATAGTAATATCTATTAAAATATTAAAAATATCATTTACAGTCAATGTGACTATATTTAATCTCTACATACTATATAGTTTGAACAATACTACCTATTAACAAGTTCATGGATATGTATTTGGATTATAACATGATTTATTTAGTATATTAAAATCAATTAGACAATATGATACATATAAATTTTCACATTGAGAGATCATAAACTTAGTATATTCGATAGTTTTATGAAGAATATTGTTACAAATATTAGCTTCGCGTGTAGAAGTAGGTAATATCGTACGTGTAAATCAATCTAATATAATATCAAGAAATTATATTAGCAATGGACTAATGTGGTCTTCTCTAATTTGCAAAAAAATCTAGAAACACAATATAGTAATGCAATAATCAATTGGTGGAATCCTGAAAATGAGAGAGGTACATGCATGCATTCCCAAATAAGAGGGGAGAGAACTAATGTATAGCATCAAATGTCTAGATTGCAATTACTACTAGAATATGGAATTTAAAAAGGGGATCATTGCTTTCTTGCCACACATGGAGTCATGCAAAGTACAATATAGAAATAAAAAGTAAGAAGGTAAAAATATGGAATTTGGCAAGGGGGCGATCCTTTCTTAGTATTTATGCAGTTCTTCAATGTAAAGTAAAGACTTAAGAAATAAGAAGGTACCTCTAATCATGTCATAGACACAATAGTATCTTTCAAAATGGAGGAGAAAGGGGAGATAATAAATTCATGTACTATGCATAAGCCCTACTACAAACAGTGTAAAAGGGCACATGAAACAGAATGATGTCATATGGGAGATTCTTGCAATAGAACATCATCAACATCTCAACTTCCCATTTGATGCTAGAGAAGAAGCCCCTCATGCTTGCATGAACATGATGAACTTGCCTAGCAAGCAACAATAGGGTTTGTTTTCCAAAATCAGGTAGTGGTCATCATGGGTCCTACTACCACATAGGCAAAGCTTGGCCTACACTGTTTGAGCAAGCCCCATTGCATGACATAGTTGAGGCCACAACCTTTGGCATAAGTGTATTTCAAAGAAAAAGTGCCAATTCGAGATAGAGATCCACACTAGCTTTAGGGCTTACATGTAGTGGTATGCACACACTAGCAATGAGCATGTGATGCTACAAGATAAAGAATGACAAAGAAAATAAATAGGATTTAATTCTTTTTTTATTTTTTTTCAAAAAATCCTTCTCAAATTTGATTGATTGACACACATAAGCTTACAAGTGGGCCACATAAGTCAAGTTAACTGTAGGTAATCTTTTTGGGATATGCACCACCTTATCACCACACCACATATGCAAAGCTACAGTGAGGGGAGTGTTAGCATTGTATGTCATGGGTGTGTATGGGTATACCAGGATTATTTGGTCACCTTTCCACTAACTACATGTGTCATTATGAGGCTCATCTACTTATATTTCTAGCCTCTATGTTGCTCATCACTAACCTAATCCACTCCTATATATGTTCTCTATCTCCTCCTCCATTGTGTCTTCTTTGCACACAACATACTATTGGAGGGAGGGAGTGTGTAAGTACTTTGCTAATTGCCTATAGCCTATGTAGACTTCCACACTCTAATGCTTTGGTATATTGATCCCATTTCTCAAGTTCATTGTCTCTTCTTTCATTTGTTTTTGTTCTCTTGATCAATTTATGATGTATACCACAAGTTCATTGTTTTGCTTCCATTGCTATGTATTTATCTCACGTGGCATATGAAGGACTAGTTAGTTAGTTTCAATGCATATGTTGTACTACGTATTTTGTTAAGGGTTGTTCCACCTTCTTCAACTCCTTCAAAGACCATAAAACATTGTATTTTGCTCCTAGCTTTTCTCAACTAGCCCAGATGCATCATCTTTTAGCTTAATGACTTCCTATAGCTGCCAATCAAACTATTTTCAATTAATCATGTGTTGTTGTACCCTATGTTTGAACAACCTTACCTTATTTCAACTTTAACAACAAACATATTTGCCTTTTATGTAGTCATTTTGATTCCCCATGCTTATGTTAGCTTAATTTAACATATTTAATGTTTCTATTTTATATTATGATTGTATTTTTAGCTTGATGATCTAAGGAAAGGTTCACATGTGTTGATTTAGAAAAAAAAATTATTTTTATATTGAGATGGGATTTTTAGCTTGATTAGACCTAAAGGAAGGATCACATGTATTGATTGTTGTGCATAAGCTCACTACACTCACTTCACTTCACATTCTTGTCCTTTTCCTTAGAGATAATATTTGTTATAACACTATGTTAGGCTCCTCCATGTTATAACACTAATGACATGCTTAAAGGACCTAACAATTTGACTTAAACCATAGTGTTGAAAGCCCAATTTATGCAAAAGTAAATTCGGCACACTATTTTAAAGCTTTATCTCTTGGCCCCAACAACCCTCTCCTCTTCCATCTAGGTGGGATGAAGACAAATTTGAGGAAGCAATCCTAAATTGGGATATAGATTATGCAAAGATATGTTTAACACTCCTTTGATATATTTTGAGGGAGGTCCTACTAGTAGTTACCTCCCCTAGATATCTCGTAAAGCATAGTTAAAGCTCAAGCTCACATACAAGGTTGCATCAACCATGCAGGTTGTTACCTTCCATAGCTAGTTACAAATTATCAACTTTGAGTCTAATAATATGATTGACTCATTAGCCATATGAGTGACACAAGTCCATGACCAATGTTGCAATATGTATTCAACCCTACCCAGAGCTCAATTGATGAGTACTACTCTTTGCAAATTGCCTTTGGAGTTTGACAGTGTGGTGAACACCTTATGAGCTCAAATATCTATCGCTAGTCAATTTCCAACACGTGACCTCCACATTCCTAAAGCATAAATCTATATTGAGAATATAAGGGAAGCTAACATCTCCTTTTTGTGGCCAACATGAGTGAGTTGAGGCTACGTCAAGGAGGGATAACATGAAGAAAGAGGAGGAGGAGGGACAATGATACTTCTATGGAAAGAAGGGGAACCTCTACAAGCACTCCAAGGAACTAACAGCATTGGGGAAGCAAAAGGAGAAAAAGAGAAAGGACTCTTGAGGCTCTTTATCATCACTAGATTTTGATTCAAATTTTGCCCATGTAGCAATGGTAGCAGTCATCACATTGGTCTTCTATACCTAGTGGTGCAATCATCACTCATGACTCTCTAGAGCCAAGGAGGGAGTGTAAATGGGTGGTGGTAGTGGGACATCCTAGGCTCATCCATATGCAACCATAGTGGACCTAGAGCATGGCTTTCTACATGCACTAAAGAATTCCAGAAGATTCAAGATCCTAGAGCAAATTGGCTTTCATATTCATGATGGGAGTTGAGAAAAAGAGCACTCTTTGCTCCTAGGTTATACCCACACGAGGAAACACTTTGCCAATTTGGAGGACAAAAGTAAGGAATCCATGGTTATGATATGCTTTATGTGGATCTGATTCTTGACAGGAATCAAGTTTCAAATATTTCTACTCTTTATGAGTGGCCAGATATTGGTAGGATCAATATTAGCACTCTAGGAACCCTTATCTAATCTCAACTAACAGAATTGATATTATACACACCTCAATTGTCTCAACCATGAGAGCATTAACAAAAGTGGAACTTTCCACTAGTCGTCACCATGATGACATGTTTGAGGATCACTAGTGTCTGGATTCTTATTCTTGATGAGAGTCATCCTATGTGCTTTCCATTTTGCATTGCCATCGAAGCTTGGACTCTTACTTGGAGGATTAACTACTTTGAAGGTTAAGTTTGGAATATCTACTTTGAACAAAGAGACTTTTGCCATTACAACTATTAGCACAAATGTTCCTAGAATTTCACTTCCAATGTAAACTCTATAGAGTTCCTATCTTTGAGCATAGTCGCCTCTCATTTCTCTCATTGCATCTTAGCCCAAATATGTGGTTGTGAAAATTGAAGAGAAAAATAAATTAAAAATACCAACCAAGTGAAGGAGCAAATGATATCACCACCACTCTCGATAGTAATTGGGATTTTGAAGCTTATAATATGATGAAAGACCTCCTCTATTTTTTAATGACTAGGGCAGCACATTTGGAGGATTATCCTACTTGTAATTTCAAAAAAGCCTAGGCTAGGTAAGAAGGAAAAAATAAGCCAATATTCCACTATGACTAATACTTTGGTGGCTCAGCAATTTCTAGTAGTCAAAGAGAAACTATATGTATACGTTTTAGTCTAAAACTAGTTTGAAGGGGGTGTTGGAAATCACACTACTTCTAGCTCGTAACATGAGAATGCATGGTGAAAATTTGGCTTTAGCAGTACTTAATTATGAAGTACATGTGCGTTTACTTCTCTCATTTTTCTTGCATTTTTTGCATGATTTCATGCTAAGTTCTCTTTGCATTATACTTTCACTTAGTGAAATCCCACAATATGTGTCCTTACAGATCTCCATAAGGGCGAGCCCTTTTAATAACATTTGTCATCGAATAAAAATTCAATGACCATGATGGGAAAAGATTAGGTTGCTCATTATCAAATATAGAAGAGGCAAGAAATTTTGGGAAAGCATTGAGTTACTCATTAGACCAAATAGAGAAGAGGCAAGAAAAGTTGTGCATGCAAGTGAAGATAGCCTCACATGGAAAGGCTAGATAGGAAATCACCACTAGTTTATTTATTATTGACATTTTCTAGGCGTGTATTTCATTGCATCAATAGATGATAAAATATGTTAGTGGGGAACTGTTTCTCATAATTAGTGAATATAATATTGATTTACTTTTCAATAGATGAAAACATTTTACTCATTGCACATTTGAGATGGTAATTTTTATTGTGTGCTCTCAAGCTACTTCTTCTCTTGGTTGTGTGTGTGCACTCCTACAACCCTCAACCCAACGTCTGGAATAAGAGTGGACCTCAACTTCTTGGAGAGAATAGTCAGCACACTCTACTTCATGTCCTTTGATTGGGATGAGATTTGACAAGCATTTTCAACTCAAATAATGCTACAAGATAGCGTATAGAACTCAGTATCATCAATTTTTTTAAATTTGAACTCATTTCAAGCTCTATTTGCACTATAATCAGAATTGTATATGCTATTGCATTATTTTGTGCAAAAATTTTGACAACATTTGTTTTTGTGGATAAGGCCTTTTGAAGTCTAGTTTGTATTGTGCTACATAACATTAGTTTTGTGTAGATTTTGCCATATACAAGTACCTTTTGCATCTAATCAATGAGCATGGATGACAACAATGATGTATTTGGTGTGTGAGCTATGAAGACAAGTTGGATGGAACTAACTATCCACTTTGGGCTTACATAATATGGCATATATTGGTTGCAATAGGGTTGTGGAATATTGTGTAGGGAATTGACGTGCATTAGATCATGGCTATGGAAGTTGTAACTACAATAGAAATAAGTATTGTTGAGGATGTTGCATGTTCTAGTTCTATTGCAATAAATGTTAGAGCACCAATACTTACTGTTGAGTAGATTATTGGAATGGCATAGATGTGCATGCTCATACCTTGATTGCATTATCTATTAAACACACCATGATCCCACACATTTCCTCATGAAAGACAACCTTGTGCATCCATGTCAAGGAAGAAATAAGGCATGTATTGCTTGTCTACATAAGCAATTAGAGACTAAACACATGGATGAAGGTGACTCTATGGCCACTTTTTTTTACAAAAGATCAAACCTCTTAAGGGCCAATTAATTGTTGTTTATGAGATAATGTCACATAATTCACTATGTAAACTATTCTCAATAGTTTTCCCAATTGTTATCAAAATTTTAGGTATATTATTTGTTTGATGATGAATAAAATCCCGATGCATTTTGATTTGAGGAGTTGGTTTGTGTTTTGTTGCAAGAAGACCAATCTTAGTAAAATAGGCCCATTATGCATGTTGCGGCTCAAGCTTTTATGGGTAGTCAAAGAGAGGTAAAGGAAAACTGTCTTTTCTAATATTAATAATTTGCAAAAATGTTGTTAAGGCAAAGAAGGCTAATAAGGATGAGAAGAAATTTGAGAGTAAAAGCTTTCACAAGTATTGTAAGGTAAGAGATATATCACTAAGGATTGTCCTTAACTAGCTCCAAAAGAGGCTAAAAGGAAAAAGGCTAGTATGACTATTGCAAATGGATCTACAGATGTTGTCTAGGATATAGAATGGGTATATAATGAGCAATGCAATTGTGAACTTTTGACACATTATTCTAGATGCCTTTTTTGGATTCAAATGTATGATACTATTAACGTTGTGTGCTACTTAGCACATTA
This sequence comes from Lygodium microphyllum, assembly GCF_053477565.2. Classification (NCBI taxonomy): domain Eukaryota; kingdom Viridiplantae; phylum Streptophyta; class Polypodiopsida; order Schizaeales; family Lygodiaceae; genus Lygodium; species Lygodium microphyllum. The sequence continues at coordinate 11,299,148 of NC_141146.1, read as the reverse complement.
CTTCGCAACACAATTTATCTACTTCTCTTGAGTTTACCCCTTAGGGCCGTACTATCACATGCATCAATAACTCCTCTTGTCTTGTTAAGGAAGGTGGTAAAATTGTGTTGGTTATTACTCATGGCAAAACTTTCACACATTTAGATTATTTGTATGTACTAGAGATAAGAAAAAGAATTTATTGTCGATTTTTGTACTTGCCAAGATTGGTTTAATTACTAAATTTATGCATGATAAATGTACTATTCGTGATCTCTAATATGGTGATACAACCATTGCATTTCACCATGTTCTAGGTTATACAAGCTTAACAATTATGAGAAATATGTGGAAGATGTGGCATGTACAATTGCATACTTTGAAATGCAAAGTTTGATCACCTAAATTTTGCTAGTTTTTATTGTTGCATAAATCTAATTTGGTGTCTTCATTGACTACTCTTGAGGCACCTATAAATGTATTTGTTAAAATTGCATATTGGGTAAGATAAAACATGCTATTTTTCCAAAAGATGGTTCAATGAGAGTTTTGCACAAATTGTAGCTTGTATATGTTGATATTTATGATCTGATGCAAACACCGTCTTTTGGCAATGATCTTTACTTTGTGATTTTCATTGAAAATTACTCTAGATATGCATGAGTGTATCTTTTGAAAGCTAAGTACGAGTGCTTCAAAAAAATGTATATGTATAGCTAAAATTTTACTAGGATCTCAAGTAGGCACTCTCCTTTTTTATTGGGCAGAATATATGCTTAAAGAGTTTAATGCATTTTGGATTTAATGTGGAGTAAAACACCAATTTACAATACCCTATACACCTCAACAAAATTTTATAGATGAGAGAAAGAGTAGGTCTCTCTGGGAGATGGCAAAATGTATCATAAGGTCAACTTTTACCACATGATTTTCTAGCTTGAGGCTATGATGTGTGCAATTTATATCTTAAATAAATCTTCCACTAAAGCATTGTAGGTTGTCATTGCATATGAATCTTGCATGGCAAAAAGCCATCGGTTGATCATTTGTGTGTTTTTGGTTGCATTGCTTATGTATTTGTACCTATGCAACATCATAAATAATTGAATGACAAGGCTATAAAAATCTTTGTTGATTATAGTTCTAAAAGCCAAGGCTATAAGCTATATCATCCAAAAACTAAGCATATTTTGGTTAGTCACGATGTATATTTGTGAAATATGTTGAGCAAACTTTACTTTCATGTACCGAGATAGGTGTGCACTCACAGAGTACATATGTGACACTTTGTTGCCTCTTTTTGGTGATGGGTAGTCAAATGTAGTATTAAATAGGTAGTTTTTCAACTTACGCAGGTGTCTAATGAATCCATAGATTTCCTATTTATGATGTAGATATGAATGATGCACTTATTGATTAAAGAGCAAAGATTTAGAAGTGAATAACTATGCTGAAATGGCTAATGGATATATTACATGGTAGAACATTGGATACCCTTGTCTAGTCATACTTGTTTTGGCTCTCATAGTGCAATGTGTGCCTCTGATCATTACACACTAGTTATTTCAAATATGTGTGTTGAGGATGAGTTTATTTTGAAGAGTCACAAAATTCACAAATTTGGATGGATGATATGCAATTTGAGTGTGGTGCTATGTTCTTGTATGACTTGCCTTTTAGCAAAAAGGCCATTGTTATTAAGTGGTTTTACATGTCTAAATGTAAGCCAAGTGGTAACATTTATTATTTTAAGGCTAGACTTGTGGCAAAGGGCTATGTTTAGCCAAATGGCATTAGCGTTGATAAGACCTTTGGTCCCACTTTTTGTATCACAACAATTCATGCATTTGTGCATTAGCACTAATAATGGTTAGAATGTACATCAATTTGACATTAGAATTGAATTTTGAAATGGTGGTTTGCATGAGCAAGTATATGTGTTTCAACTTGTAGTCTTGCTCAAAAAGGACAAAAAAGTGAAGTATGCAAATTGACAAAACATTATATAGTCAAAACCTCAAGCTTAGTATGACCAAGCACATTTATACTTGAGTGCACATGGTTCTTAGGATAATCCAATTAAGAGCACCTTGTATGTCAAACATGATGGTGATGTACCTCTAATCATTGTGGTTTATGTTGATGGCATGTTGCTCACCATTCCTAATGAGACACATGTTTCTTTCAAGGTTGACTTGAGCTTGGGCTTATTGCATCTTCGTTTGGGCCTTCAATTTAAGCAATGTGATGGAGGCATTTCTTTGTGCCAAACGAAGCATATTGAGGCATTTTTGTGGTCTTGAGGACAACAAGCCTATTGCTACTCCTATGGATATAGGTTTAAGTCGAGCCTTCATAATGATGGAGATTGCTTTGATAGCTTTCTCTATTAGCAAATTTTCTAATGATTGATTTATATATGCATTATGAGGCATGACATTCACTTTGCAATCCCATAGATGAGTAGATTTATGCATAGTCCATACAGAAAGCATTGGTAGGAAGTGAAGCATATCTTTGACTATTTGGAAAATACATGGTACCTTGGCTAGTTTTATCATCTCAAGGAGGGGGATCATTATTGCATATTGACATGCTTTTTTAATATTTGATTACACTAGTTGTTATGACATGTGTCTCCACAAGTGGTTTTTGCTTCAATCTTGGCAACTCGTACACATTTTGGTTGTCCAAGAAGTAGCCCATTGCAAACCACTTCTTGTTGTGAAGCTAAGTAAAGGGAAGCTTTCATAGTGTGATTAATGTGTGTTTGGCTTAGATGCCTTTTGGTTGATTTGGGTGTTAAACCACCATCTTCATTAGTAGTCAAAGCACATTAGCAATTGTGTAAAACCTAGTGTTTTGTGCTGGCACTAAGTTCATTAAAGTATCATTATGTTAGGGAGAGACTCTATATAGAAGATCAATTTGGCCTATGTGCCAACATAGGACAACCTTGTTGATATTTTCATAAAGGCTTTGCCTTGTGAAAAGTTTAAAGCTTTTTATTAAGCTTTGGGTTCACTTCCCTTTGTGGGGATTGATCATAGTCCACTAGCTTAGTACTTTGCTATACATGAATTCTAACTCTTTTTCACCACATCATTTTCAATTATTTCTTACTATATTTTGGTAGAGATGCATCTAGACACACTTAGAACAATTGTGGCAATTTCTTCCCTCACTAGGTGGTTCATTTTGGAGATGGATGTAGAGCAATGGAAACAAGATAATGAGGTTGCATATACATAGTGAACTCAATAGAAGAACAAGATAGATAGACTTAGGACAATGACCTCAAGAAATGGAATCCATATACCAAAGTATAAGATTGTGTGCATCAACACATGGCGTGGGAAACAACCAGAGTATTCCTAAACTCCCTTTCTCTAACAAGATGAGGCATGCAAAGTTGATACAATAGAGGAGGAGATAGACCGCATATATAAGAGCTAATTTGGATCAAGTTAGCTAGCAACATAGATGCCATAAATACAAGACATCATGTGTTATAGAGGACCCACTCACTCACTAAGAAGAGCACCCACCTCAACCCACTAATCTACCTAAAGAGATGCCCATATACACTCTCTCAGATAGTGAGAGATAAGTCCAATGCTAACACCCTATCTCAAATTGCCCAAAGTAATACCCATGATATATGTGAGATACTAGCACCCTATCTCAAATCATGGATGGTAAGTACAATGCCATATACAATGATGAAAGACCTAGCATAGTATTGATAACAATCACGCAAAGGATACAACTTGCATGATTTAACTAGAGATGCAAAGAAGAATAGAAGAGAATTTAGCACCAAATCATCGAGATAGAGGGGGAGGAATCTGAGAATCATCTTATTCTCCAAGGAAGATGAGAGAGAAAGAAAGAAAGAAAGTTGTATTAACATCTTTTTAGATATTATAAAGGCATATAGAGCAAAGACACAAGTCAAAGTTTTTAGTTACAATCCACTTTGGGAACCGTCGGCATAAAAAGAAACTCATAGCAAGGCACCATTAGCTCCAAAAAGAAAACTAACTACTAAAGCTATCAAAATTAATTAATACATCATAACCCAAAAGTAACCTAGAGCTTCTATGATGACGTTTCTACCTCGATAAACTATCCATTTACAACAAAATTAACTCAATGCTTAGGCTTTTGAACTCCTCTATAATGACTTTTCCACCTCAATAAACAACCCATTTGCACTCTTTTCTACAAAGTGAATAAATGCACTCTTGATAACAATCAATGATTGCTTAGAAATGCACTAAGAAAGGGTGGTTGTCATATCATTGCATTGAGATAAAATTGAACTAGCTAAACATTTGTATAAAGAAGTGGCTTAATATGTTTCCTTCATCTTAGCATTTTCACCCAGTACTTTGAGTTGTGCTAGTGTAAGTTTATCTATGATCCATAGTTTGTTTCCCTTGAAACATTTTGGTTGCTTTGACACTTCATCTTCCATATTTCCAAATTGCAAGTTTGCTTAATTCTTTCCTTGCTTGATGACGCCATGGTACCATCCACTTAACCCTTTTTATTCAAGTACTAGTCTTAGTGTGGTCTCTAGCTTGTATGATTCTTAGCATTCCTAGTACTCTTCATCACCTAGTTCTTCTTGTGTTTCTTCATGCCACCCCTCAAGGAGGCCTCCTATACATGCATGGAACACAATCAATTAACTATTGAAAAGAAGATGTTTATCATACCTTGGTCTATCTCCTTCCTTGTTTCAATTCCCTTCTGTACTTGTTAATATGCCTCCTTTCTTGTGCTAGTTTCCCTTTGTACTTAATGTTGTACGTCAATCATTATTTCCTTGACTTCTTCAACATTTTTATTGTGTATCCACTTCTATTGCCAACTTTCCCTCTAATTCCACCAAGCCCATAAGCACTTTGGTGAGAGAGAGAGAGAGAGAGAGAGTGTGTGTGTGTGTGTGTGTGTGTGCGTGTGTGTGGGGGTGTGTGTTTTTTTTTTTTTGGGGGGGGGGGGGGGGGGGAGAGACAAAACTATAACATGCGAAAAGAGAGCTCGTGAATGAACTAATAAAGAGAGTGACGAAAAATGCATATTGTCATTAACCTTAAGCTAAGTGAGAGGATGCATCCATGTGTGTGTGTGTGTGTGTGTGTGTGTGTGTGTGTGTGTGTGTGTGTGCACACAAACACACACACGCAGAGGAGAGATGAAACTCATTGTTACTATAATCGTGGTTTTAGCAACTATATTAAAATCAGCTCACCAAAAGCACCACTTAGATTCCTCCATATCACTTGCTACCAAACTTATCCACCTAAGCGAACTCAAGATGGACTAGGGTGATTTCTAATACTATGCTCACCAAAGATGCATAGAGAACCAGTTCATATAATATGCCATGTCTAAATTATGTCAATTATTTGTTTTGCTAGCTCAATCTCACAACCATAGGCTATCGCATTAGGACAAGTAATACACTATTTTTTAAAAAGGGAATCACACCAAAGTGTGTTGTTTGTGCAAACTTGAATTGACACATTATTCCAATCAAAATAAGGTACCTCCATGCAGTCGAAAACCCCCCAAAACACCCGAAACAAATCACAAATATTTTAGACATGGACACATTACTTTCCTTTCAGTACTTGAGAGTCAATCTATTCACGTTTGCCTTCTCTTTAAATAAGAAAATCAACAAACATTTGTCCTTTTCCCATTACTATGGTCCCTATCAAAGATAAATTGTGTCTGGAGTGACGTAATAGATCTTATACTCAACCGGCAGAAAAAAAAATGAAAAAACCAAAACACACATGCATCTGCTCAAGTACCATACATTTTCATTTCTGCAACTTGTAGCCTCAGCATACTAGAGACCATAGCAGTTATTATTACTGCAACTTTATTTCTCAAGCAGACGAAAATCGATAAAAGACTGTAACAACTCTCAAGAGGAGCTGTCATGTCAAAGAACTTCCTTGTACAATATGCAAATACAACATTTCCACAAGATCCCTATTGATATGATAGCAACAAAAATCTACAAAAGAACCCAACCATCAATCTGCATCATATTAGTAAGGGGATCATATGAATGAACGGTTCGACAGATATTTTTTGACACTATGGATATCAATCACTCGTATCAAATCTGTAAATCTAATACATTTAACTTCTAAGGTAAGGTCTCCTTGATACAGTTTTGTCAATGCTTTGCAAACGAGGTGCTTATGGCAACATCCCAATGCATACTCTTTTCCTTTGACTACTTGTTTATTGTGGGACTCATCATAATATGAGCATGCTATTAGCTCTTCAATCTGTATCAATCTGAACCATATGAACATCCAAGTGCCATTAATTAAATTATTCCATTTTGTTTGAATCCAATGTCTAAGAAATTCCATTGCATGCTATTGAGCATGCAAGCCATGTGAAGTTGCATTTAATCCATTAAATTTGGTTATCATGCCATCCTAGATAAACTCCATCCAAAAGAACAGTCTAGATGCTTAGCAATCTTTATGCAACCTGTCTTTATCAAGTTCCTTACAAACCAACATAGACTCAGCACAGGAATCATTGAACTTAAGAATCACCCCTTGCATTTTGCATTTAAAAAATAGGAACCATCACTACACACTTCCACAGTCAAATTTTTTGCCATTGACTAGCTCAGCACAACCAGATTTCTACCTTAGTAGAAGGATCTGGTACAATCTACAATTCTAATCCTTGAAGAAGCCAAATTTGCCAAAAATGGCAGCTACACATCTTAAAAACACTCCTTTGCATAATCTTTGTCAATTATTCTGTTGTATAGGTTCTCCTCATCCATTGTGACCACCGCAAGTTCCACCAGGATTGTTCCGATTACCTCCTACATCTATTCAACAGCACTCCTTAGCACGGGGCAACCTCTGGCCTCATCCCCTGTTTCTTACAGATTGTGAATAATGTGATAAGGCCGTACCTTCTGAACAACATGTGTAATAAGATAATGTGTCAGCACATACATGCATCCACACCAAGATTACATAGGAGTTGCAAAGTGATCAGAGCCCATTCATGCTAGTATAGACTGTTGAAGACTTTTCCTTTACAGAAGGAAAAGATACCGGAATCCTTATTGCATCTGTTTGTTAGGATGGCATGAGGACTTAATGAGCCATAAATCCTTCAGTAGTACACTGTAGTGATATCTACCCATCATCACTATCACTACTGTCATGTCGTTTCCTTGCCCTCTTCCTGTCAATGCTCCTGTCAGAGGCAGAATCATCTGACTTGTATTTCCTCTTTTCCTTCTTTGCTGCTTTCTTTGCTGCTCTTTTTTCCTCTTTTCTCCTCTCCTTAGCTTCCCTTTTTTCCAATTTTCGTTTCTGTTTTGCATCAATTTCATCACTCAAGTGACTAGAGTCTCTGTTAGAAATATTGATGTTGCTATCAGCAGTTCGTTCTGTTAGACGCTCCTGAACTGTTCCAGAAATTCCTGGAAACAAAGGATTACTTTTGCTTGTGCTATGTCTGGGTGCCCTGGAAAAAATGCAGAGTTAGCGCAATATTTAAAGCACAAGTTGGATGTACCGCATCATCTTCTTACTTACATGAATAATTCATTTTCTAAAGTACGCAGTTAATCATATCTGGTACCACAGTCATGGGACCTCAACACAGCTACAGTGTATGGATTTAACTATTAAAATTGGGACCAACTTTTCAGCACCAATTTTCAAAGCTGGTACATTCAAACACAGAAGACCTATACTAAAATCAGCCCCATTTGCACTAACAATCTGAACAATGGCAATCCACATCTTCTAGAATAAATGCCACAGTACAAGGACTGCATTAGGTTAGTCCCCAAAAACCTAGCTTATCAGCATAACAGGGGCAATTCTAGAAACTGGAAATTGAGGATTTTAAAGCACTACAGTAACGTTTGCAAGACATACATTATAAATCCAATAGAACAGTGTCAGCTAAAGGAGGTTTAAGTTCCTTGTGTGTGTAAATTTACAGTTGCAACAAAACAAACATGGAAACTTTCTAGTCATCTACAAAGAAAGTAACAAAGAGTTTGTCAGACTTACGGAGCAAATCCCAAGCCTTGAATGCGCTCTCCTTCCATATAACCAGGTGCCAAGTCTTCTTCAGTTTTCCCCCTTTTAAGTAGCTCAGCCGTCTCTCTCTTATCCAGTCGGTTCCCCTGCGAACGTCTCTCCCTCACAGGAGCCAAACCCAAAACCTCGCGCATGGCCTGTTCCTCATCCTCTTTGATCCTTTGAATTTCAGATTTGGCTGCTTCTGCAGCAAGGCTTTCAGCTTTTTTGTCTCTTGCATACCATGTAAGATCCTTCCCTGTTGATTACAGCAAGTTACGTAACATTATGAATTTGGCATTGTGGTTGTAATAGGTTGTAATATCAAGGAATTTTGAGATACGTGTGTCCATTGAAAACTGAACCAAAAATGACGAGAGTATTCAAAGTCCCACCTTTTTGCCACCTCCCAACTGGAGCCTTCACACTATGTCCAAGATAATTTTCTCTATGCTTGTCACTTTTAACATCGTCCCAATTGAACTCTGCAATGCAAATCAGCACTTAGCCTTGTGTTGTGTTATTCATATATCTCTGTGGTCAACTTAAGGACCAGTAAACAGTCAAGAAAATGTTACACACATAGATAGTAACAGACCAACTACCATCCTAAAGCTCAGTCTACATTAACCTTCCTTTTTTTTTGGTTTTGATGGTTGGAGGGGGGTGTGCATAGGAGCATAGGAGCAAGCACATGAGGGGGGAACAGGTGGTTCCTCTCAGAAAAAATTGCACTTCAAATTTTACTGTTTCTCCTTTGTCTAAAACTTGGGAATCAGCACCTGAAGAGTCATTTTCAAGGTGTTTAGGTCTTCTAGAGCTGTTGGTAATGTCAGGTTGCTTGAATTAGGACACATGAGTTCATTTGTACTACATCACCACATGTTAGATTACGGGAACAGATTTCTTGAGACTGATGGAAGCACGAGTGTTCTTCACCTCCCAGCCACGCCTAGATAAGTGCTGGCCTTCAAGCTTATCTCTTTGCCAGCCGTCAACTTGCTGGAGTCCTACTATTTCTGGACTCCCTTACTCTCTAGGCTCCCCTTGACCCCGTTCGGGCGCCCAAGAGCCCGGACGGTCATTCTCGTGCATGTTCCCCTAAATTTACCTTAATGTAACATTAAATATCCCTTTTAATGTCACATTCCACACTTATGACCTTAATGTGACATTAAATATCCTTTTTAATGTCACATTAATGTCACATTTCCTTCCCCTTAAGAATCGGTTTCGTCCTCGAAAACGATATTTGGAAGGTCTAACTGTAAATCGGGAAACCTTTTCTTTAAAGTACTTACTCGCTCCCATGTTGAGCTTTCTTCTGAACAATCTTTCCACTTAACCAAACATTCTTGATAAATAGTATTCCTCGTTCGTCTATTACGAACATTTAATATTTTTTCTGGTTCATGTGGATTAGATTGGTCATAGAATAACTCCTCAATATCATCATTTAAGATTAGATTATCCAAATCACCCAACTTCTTCCTTAATTTGCTTACATGAAAAACTGGATGTATTTTACTACCAATAGGTAGTTGGAGCTTGTAAGCCAATTCTCCCACCCTTTTAAGTATTATGAAAGGACCACAATACCTTGGTGAAAGCTTTGGACAATGTCCCTTTTTCATAGTTTTAGTTTGTTCAGGCACCTTAAGATAGACCAATTCTCCTTCTTCAAAGGAGATGTCTCTTCGGTGAGGATCGGCATATGCTCTAGCTCGACTTTGAGCCTTTTTAATATTTTCTTGAGCAAATTTTAACATACTATTCAAATCCTCCAAAAAGTCTTTAGCTGCCTAAACCTTTTCCTTATGCAGTCCTACTGCAAAAGGAGCTCTGGGCTGAAACCCATACATCAACATAAATGGACTATATCCAGTGGAAGAGTGTTTGGCACTGTTATATGCAAACTCTGCTATTGGTAAATACTCTTTCCAATTAGTTTGCCTTTTACTTACATATGCCCTAAGCATATCTTCAAGAATTTGGTTAACCCTTTCAGTTTGCCCATCTGTTTGCGGATGATCCGCCGTACTCATGCTAAGTTTAGTATCCAATTTCCTAAATACCGCACGCCAAAAATGGCTATCAAATTTTCTATCCCAATCAGAAACTATATTTGCCGGAAGGCCATACAATCGGTATATGTTCTCTACGAACAATCTAGCCAATTCTGGTGTTTTAACATCAGTTGAAGTTGGAATAAACCTAGCCATTTTGGTCAACCTATCCACAATTACCCACACAGAGTCGTGCCCCCTCTGTGTTCTAGGTAAAGCAACAATAAAATCCATGGAGATACTCTCCCATTTTCCCGAAGGAATTTCTAATGGATGGAGAAGTCCTCCCATTTTTAATTTTTCAGCTTTATTAACCTGGCATTTATTACATTTGACCACATAGTCAAGGACGTCCTTATTCATTCCAGGCCAATAGAACTGCCTTTTAATAAGACTATAAGTCTTATTAACTCCTGGATGTCCCGCACTAGGGGTATCGTGACACTCAAAGAGTATCTGGCGCCTTATTTCTATATCTTTCGGGACACATACCCTACCCTTGTAGAGTAAATAACCATTATCAATGGTAAAATTCTTCCACTTGAATCCAGTTTGAGCAACCCCTGATGCTCCATTTCCTAGTTGAACATCCTCAGATATTCCTTCCTCAGTAGAAGCACTTTCATTTGGATCCCCATTTTTTATTGCTTCCCATATGTTGGAATATGCCGGATCAACCTGACATTTCCCTTTTAAAGATTCAAGCAAATTGGAAGTGAACTGAGTAAAACTCAATTCATTAATGATGGGCATTCTGCTGAGTGCATCAGCTACTATATTATACTTTCCTTTCCTATATCTTATTTCATAGTCGAACTCTTGGAGGAGTTCGGCCCATCTGGCTTTACGCCCATGTAAATCTGATTGATCATTAAGCCACTTAATGCTTTCATGATCCGATAAAATCAAAAGTTTGGCACCATACAAATAGTGCCTCCATTTCTTCATTGCATGTACTATTGCATACAGCTCCCTCTCATAAACAGAATAATTCTGTTTTGCACGATCTAATTTCTTGCTTTCAAAAGCAACTGGTCGACCTTCTTGTAATAAGACCGCGCCTATTGCCTTGTTACTGGCATCAGCTTCAACCACAAATGGTTTATTGGGATCCACTATTAATAATACTGGAGCTGTAGCAATAGCTACCTTAAGTTTTTGAAAACTTTCATTTTGGTCTGTTCCCCAATTAAAACTTTTCCCTTTCCCTTTAAGTTGGTCTGTCATTGGAACAACTATTTTGGCATAATCTCGAATGAATCTACGATAAAATCCAGATAAACCTAGGAAGATCTGCAGCTCTTCCAAGTTCCGTGGAGGTGGCCATTCTATAATTGCCCTTACTTTTTCTGGATCCATGTTGATTCCCTCTTTCGAGATTATATGCCCTAAATATTTGACCTCTTGTGCAAAGAATTCACATTTAGTTTTCTTCGCATAAAGGGAATGTGTTCTTAACAGTTGGAATACTAATAATAAGTGTTCCAAATGTTCTTCTCTTGATTTACTAAAGATCAAGATATCATCCAAAAAGACTACTACAAAATGTCCTAGATAGGGCCGTAAAACACTATTCATCAGCTTCATAAAGGTAGCTGGTGCATTAGTGAGACCAAAAGGCATCACCAAAAAATTATAATGCCCGTATCTAGTACGAAATGCCGTTTTGGAAATATCTTGTGCCTTAATTCTTATTTGGTGATAACCTGATCTTAAGTCTATCTTTGTGAAGAATTTTGCCCCTTGCAATTGATCAAAAAGATCTTCCATTCTGGGCATAGGAAATTTATTCTTCACCGTTATTTTATTAATTGCTCTATAGTCAACACAAGTCGCATAGAACCATCTTTTTTCTTTACCAATAAAATTGGTGAAGCCCAAGGTGAATTACTAGGTTGAATAAATCCTTTATCCAGGTAATCCTTAATTTGTCTCTCAACTTCTTGATGCTGTGTTTCACTTAACCTGTATGGTGGTTTTGAAATTGGGTGTGTATCCTTATTTATATCAATTGGGTGATTTATTTCACCCCTATCTGGTGGAAGGCCACTAGGTAAATCAGAAGGAAACACATCTTTGAAATCATCTAACAAACTGTTCAATTCATTATTTACATTCAATTCGCAAACATAAGAAAATTGTTGCTTTATATTACAGAAAGTAAAAGTATTCTGTACAGGAAGAGACCATAACATATATACCTCACAAACTTCCTTCTTTATCAGCTTCTGAACTTCAGTAGAACACAGCAAAGGATTATCAGATACTTCATGTTCACCTTGAATGACAAAAGTCTTACCATCCCTTTCAAATTCCAGTGTATTATGGTGATAGCTACGTTTTAAGGATGGTTCCAATCCCCATAGCCACTCCCTCCCTAGAGCAATGTCAGCTCTTTCCATGTTCATTATTTGGAAATCAAGCTTATCTTTATATCCTTGAATCTCGATTTCCAAATTGGATACCATTGTATCCCATATTTTATTGTCTTGGCCTTGCATCATACGCACAACGTATTGATGCTCACTGTTTTGTTGGGGAAGTTTCAATTTTTTGACAAGTGCATAATTTATAAAATTATGTGTGGCAGAGTCATCAATCATGACTCTAACCCGTTTTCCAGCTATCAATCCATGTACTCTAAGTAAATCATGTGGCCCAAAAGTAGGCTGCCACAAAGAAGTTGACATACAACACTTATGTTGTACATCCATGTGCAAGACCTTTAAAGATTTATACTTTTCATGACCCTTTAATTCTAAGGTCTGCACTACATGGATTTGTTTTTCTTTTCCCTTGCCCTTGTCCTTTTCTTTGTCTTCCCCCTTTTTCTTTTGAGGGCAATTCCAAGCAGCATGGTTAGGGAATAGACAATTAAAACACAATTTTTGTTTTTTGGCCTTATCAAAGTCATCAGGACTTAGCTTTGGCCTCACATATGGTTTCTTTTCAAAAGGTTGTTTTTTACCTTTAAAAAATGGCATTTTTCTTTTAAATTTGCCCACAAATTTTGAGGTTTCTAACTCCTTAGACTTGGGCTCCATATCAATGAGACTGGTGAGTGTACCTGGACGCGTATTATCTTCATAAATTAATGCAAATTTAATTGCCTCTTCAAGCGTCTTAGGTAAACTCCGTTTTACTTCCTTTTTACAGGCTTTATCCAATCCCCTAATGAATCCTCTTGTTTTTTGGAATTCATCAATTCCTTCTAGTTTGAGGATTATCTCATGATATTCCTCCAGATATGCCAGTAGGGGCCGTCCCTTTTGTCTGACATAATCCCAATCTTCCCAATTTCTTTCCATTTCATTTTCAGGAAGAAATTCTTTTAAAAATACGGATTCAAATTGAGCCCAAGTTTCAGGTATTTTATTCGCCTCCTTTAAGGTTCGCCACCACTTATATGCTTTGGGCCCCAAAGTTAAATTGGCCTCCAGTGCTTGGAGATGTGGTGGTGTATTTTTTAATTTATGTAAATCTTCCCATTTTTGGAGGAAATTAAAGATTGTATCTTTATTCCTATCTTTTTCCTCCCCGTAAAATTGAGGTGGTTTCATATCTTTTAAAACCAGATTATCCCTCAATTTATGATAGGTTTGGGGTTCTTTAGAATCCCGAATGGTCGCATCTAAATCTTTCGATGAAGATGGGACATCTGAGATTTCTATCTTATTTTTGTCTTTTTCCAACAATAAAGTTAACTGAGATTTTATTTCAGTAAGTGTTTGAGTTAAAAACTCCATTTGAACCCCCTGAGTTTGCACACGAGCAGAAAGATCATCAAATTGTTCTCTCGTGGCAAAAAATTCTTCCCATTGTTCTTCTTGTATGTCTGGTTCATGGGGATCTACCATAGGTTGATCCCCGGAACTAGAACTTTCCATTACCCTTTCTTTCCCTTTTTCTGCCATTAATACACTGGAATTGGAAAGCAAAAATAAGAAATTTGCATACAAGATAAAATACTTCCCTGATTTTTAATGGCAGGCTGTGGCTTCAGTTATGTATGAAATTTTTCTGCCTGTCTCACAGCAGTCGCAGTCCTATCCGTCTCAGGAGCAGTCCTATTCGTAAACAGCAATCTGATACTGACGGCTCCACTTCTGATCTAGTTCTCGCGGCTGCTGGCAGCTTCACATCTGAGCTGGTTGGTCCTCGCGAATGCTGGCGACTCCACTCCTGGTCCTCGCGAATGCTGGCGGCTGCACGCCTGGTCCTCGCGACCCACGTTTTTATTTCTTTTCTTTTCCTTGCCCGTCACGAAACGGGTCACCCTTAATGTGACGTATCCTTCTCTGCTCGCAACGAAATGGTCACATTAATGTGACGTGACGTGGCTTCTCCTTTTTATTTTTTTCTTCACGGCCCGTTTTCTCACGCGACGGACCGGACAGAAGTGACGGCCCGTTTTCTTATGTGACGGGGCAGGGCGGAAGTACTACGTCAGATCGCGTGACCATCTGGAACTAAGTGCCGTGAAGACGCGACAGGACGGGACGCTTCTGGCTTCCGTTTTTCTTCACGACTGACTTCCATTCTTCTTCACATTCGTCACTGCTCTTCTGTTGAGACCTTCAGGAATCCTTACGGCTACCGGCTCTGATACCAATGTTAGATTACGGGAACAGATTTCTTGAGACTGATGGAAGCACGAGTGTTCTTCACCTCCCAGCCACGCCTAGATAAGTGCTGGCCTTCAAGCTTATCTCTTTGCCAGCCGTCAACTTGCTGGAGTCCTACTATTTCTGGACTCCCTTACTCTCTAGGCTCCCCTTGACCCCGTTCGGGCGCCCAAGAGCCCGGACGGTCATTCTCGTGCATGTTCCCCTAAATTTACCTTAATGTAACATTAAATATCCCTTTTAATGTCACATTCCACACTTATGACCTTAATGTGACATTAAATATCCTTTTTAATGTCACATTAATGTCACACCACACTTGGACTGTAGGCCAACAGACGTCTCATCTGCACACCGGGATGCTATGGGTTGGCAGTTTGGAAGACCAACCCTTGTGGCATGACAATGGCCCATAATGTAGCTGGTCACCACACTTGGACTCGAGGCCAACAGGCCATCGTGGACTCTAGACCAACAGGCCATCTCAGACCAGGAAGTCGTGGGCTAGCAATTTGGAACACCAACCCTTGTGACATGACAATGGCCCATTATGTAGCTGGTCCTAGGCTCAGGGGTGAGCCTATTTGGCTCCATGGATGACAGTTGAGTCTGACAAGCATTCCCTTACATTTCATTCTCTGTACCTATGGCTCAAGTTGTATCTTGTGTGCAAGTTGGATCATTCAAAAATGTTTCATTAGTATCAAAGCAACAACCTGTTCTTTACATGTGGACTCTAGGCCAACAGGTTGTCTCATCCACAAACCGGGATGTTGGGGGCTGGCAATTTGAACACCCACCCTTGTGACATGGCAATGGCCCATAATGTAGTTGGTCGCCAACCTGGACTCTAGACCAACAAGCCGTCTCATCCACAGACCGAGAAGATATGGACTGACAATTTGGAATTTGGAACACTCCATGCTTGAGGGGTGAGGATGATGTGCATTCCCTTATGTGTCATTCTCTGTACAAATGGCTCATGCTGTAGCTTGGGTGCAAATTGGATCCAAGGAGAATGTTTCATTGGTATCAAGACATGTTCTTTTACACGTGGACTCTAGGGTAACATGCCTACTCATCCCATACCAAGATGTTGTGGAGCTGGCAATTTGGAACGCAGAAGAAAGGCTGGTTTCATCATTCCCTTACTGAGACACCATCAATTCCCTTGACTTGGTGCACCCGAGGCACCTAATCAAAGGTCAAAAGCTTTACTCTAATGCTGAAATTATATTCAACTGAGCATTTACAACAAGAATGTCTTCCTAAAGTGAGATGGGATCAACTAGTGATGATGTATTGCATGCTATAAATGCACATAATGAAGGAAACAATGTAATACCTAATCTTGGAACAGATTTACAGCATGGACAGCAAGGAGAAAATGTGGTTAGTTGACCAAGAAGTGGGTCCTTCTAGGTCATAAGATGCTAATGACCAACAAGAAGGTGAAGAATATGAAGACCAATTCAAGGCTCGGTTGATGGTAGCAGCTAACATCTTCGTTTAATTGGCCAAAGATCCATAATTTGAGAGATTTTTAAATTCCCCATTGTCAAATTTTGGCCTAGACCTATTTAGAAGGCTGCCAGTTGGCAAAACTTGCCCATGCAAGTTGGAAAAACTTTTTTAGGGGCTGGTGGAAATCTATTCCAACCATTGTGAGAGAGAAGGAGATTGTTAGAGAGCAAGGAGATACTGTTGATGTGATTTCAACCACCATGGACCAAGCCTACAGCAAGTGATATCAATTTAGAGCCCTCCAAGAGCAAGTGACAGCAACCCAAGGTCCTTCTGGTACAAGTGACAACATACAAGAGGGGGCAGCAGTCTTTCTAGAAGTCCTAAGCTGAAACTGATAGCTTCCATGGCTGTTTGGGCAGGGCAGTAACACTTTTTAATGTTCTCATGATGAATCTCTGAAATTTCCCCCTCTACAGCATTCTCTCTCATCCCCCAACCATCACTCAAGTTATCTCAATATTTTTCAGCAGTTTGAGCCATTAGAGAAAGAGATTTCAATCAATCTTTGATGTAAATGCTAATTACCGTAAAAATTAAGGTTTTGACAACCACCTCAAGATGTATGCTCAGAATTTATATAAAGAAAATTACTCATTTCCTTCTATAACAAAACCTTCGGGTTGTTTTATGTACAGCTCTTCTTCCAGATCACCATGCAGAAATGCAGTTCTAACATCCATCTGATCAAGTTCAAGATCCATAGATGCTACAATGGCAAATAATGCCCGAAGAGCGGTCATTTTGACAACGGAAGAAAAGACTTCTTGAGAATCAATGCCCTCTTTTTGTGTATAGCTCTTAGCCACAAGTTTGGCTTTGTATTTGGGTTTGTCATCCACACATTTGATTTTATAGGCCCATTCGTTAGGAATGGCTTTCCTATCCTTGGGTAATGAAACCAAATCCCAAGTATCATTCTAATACAATGACTTCCTTTCTTCCTGCATTGCTAGTGCCCACTTTTTCTATAATTCACATGATGAGGCTTCTTTATACATAAGAGGCTCACCTTCGTCTATGAGCAAAATGCAATTCAAAGAGGGATTAAACCTTTGTATAGGTCTTCTAACACGTGTAGACCTTCTTACCCAATGATCTGTGTTATCAAATAATGGATCCATATCCAAAGGAATGTCAATGACCTCATTATTTGACTGCTGAACTGCATGTTCAAGTTCCTAAAATACAATCCATGAGAGTATGGACTCTTTACATGTTTACCCAGTACATAATCATCACAAAAGTCAAGCTTCGAGTTTTTCACATCAACTCTTCCAAGTGAAGAAAGTGTCTACAAACCCTTTTGGCTTATGTGTCCAAGACGCTTGTGCCATAACTCCATGTGTGACTGCACTTAAGCAACTGCAACAAACTTTCCAAGAAATGCCTTGCAATAGAGATAATATAGAGTCCCCTTTTTACCACCTCTAGTGACTAGCATAGACCCTTTCTATATCTTCCACATTCCACCACCAAAAGTAGTGAAGTAACCTTTGCTCTCTAGCTGCTCTCTTCTTGATATCAAGTACATACCTAACATCACGAAGGATCAATTCCTGACCATTTTCTAGAGCCAGGTGTATGGTGCCCATTCCTTCAATATCACATACATGATTGTTGCCTAGGTAGACTTTTCCGAGATTACCTTCTACATAAGAAGAAAAACACTCCAAAGATGGAGTTACATGAAATGAAGCACCGTTGTCAATAATCCACGATTGTGACAAACCATCATGAGTTGATAGCAAAGCATCTATCACATCTGTTTTAGTGATATACATGTCCTCCACTGTCATAGCATGTGGATCTGAAAATGCAACAAGAAAATCGGTATCTTTATCCTCTTCTATCTCCTCAATAACAACACTAGATACCACATTTGCTTTTTCTGTCTCATTAGGGGTAGAGCTGCCATCCTTTTCACTCTTTTTGCCTTTTGCATTAGCTTGCTTTTTGCGTTCTTGTTCCCTTTTAAAATACCTGCAATTGGGCTATTTATGTCCTTTGTGACCACATTGATAACAAGTTACATCTTGCTGTTTTTTCTTGATTTTGCTCCTATTTTTGTTCTTATTTGCATTTTCCACTTGCCTTGCGTCTAATCTCTTCATTTAGAATAGAACCATGCACACCATTAAATGTCAAGTTGGGGTTATTGCTCAATGACACAACCAATGCTTCCCATGAATCGAGCAAAGTCATAAGCAAGAAGATAGCCCTCAATTTAGGATCAAAAGCTAGCAAGCTTGCATCCTGTAACTGACTCAAAATACCAGTAAAAGCATTCAAATGCTCTAAGGCAGTCTTAGACTCATCAAGCTTCAAGTTAACCAACTTTCGCATGAAATATGCCTGATTGACAGGAGTCGTATTCTCATAAGTAGCCTTGAGTTTCTCCCAAACTGTATAGGCAATATCAAACCCCTTTATATCAACCAAGATATCATCTATGACTACCATTTTAATGTAAGTAATGGCCTTTTTATTCATTTTAGCCTACTCCTCATCTGGCAAAGCAACAAGCTTATGTTCTACCAAAGCATCATCACAATCCTTCAGTAAGAGTATACCCTACATACAATCTTTCCAAAGATCAAAGCCATTGCCATCAAATTTACGAATCCCTAAAGATTCTTTGTGTCAGATGTAGATGCACTACCAACCATCTTCAACAATAGAAATCTAAAATAAAGTGTTGAATGCTTTCAGCCAATAGCAAGGTTGCTGAATGTAACAACAAGTACACACACTTGTACTTCCAAGGTGTCCAAGAAGCAGATGTTTTGCTGCAGTTTCAGTCTCAAGTACTGATTACAGCATATATACGAATCAAATCCGATACAATTGAATTAATGACAGCTCCCACTTCAATAATACATCACCATGATGCCCAAATGCAATAACCATAATGCTATATATAGCATTGTTTCACTACATAATGGGCATTCAGCAATACATATACCAAGAGAAGCTGCCCTTTTACAACATTTGAAACATCCAAAGTTCAAACTTCTCCCACCCAGCAGTGAATCTGCTGCAAATTTCATTGTCAAGCCTCAATTCAACTCAAAATGCATCACCAATGTGGAAAGCAGCAAAAGTTTTACATATAATCTGCCCCAATTGCATCAATACATCTTTCCAAGTATCAAGTGCGAGCAAATGTTGCAGAAATTTTACTAATTCTGCAAAAGCCCCAAATTTCGGGATCCAAGAGTGCACAAATTTCAAAGAAAAGGGCTCAACTGAGCAAAATTTCACTTACACGTGCAAAGCCCTAAAATTTTCGAGGCCTGTGCACCCAATATTTGCAATTTATGGGTCAAGGGTCACTGAAATATATATTCAGCACCAAATTTGGGAAAAGCCCCAAATTTTAAGAGCAAATTTATGCAGATTTGTGTTTTGTGCTTGCACGTGCGAACGCCAAGTAGAGAAAGGAGAGAAACAAAAAATTCCTGATTTAAAAAAGTCGTTGACATGCCCGTCTACCGCCTAGCCCCGTTAGCCCGTCACGCACTGCCCGTCTGTCGCTGCTGGCCTTATCGACCTGTCGTGCTAATCCGCTGGTCGTGTGCTAGTCAGCACCATTGGCCATCTAACGCCTGTCATTGGCCTCGTCTGATGCCTATTGCTGCCCCATCGACTTGGATCCTGTGGTTGTCGCCTACAACTAGCACCTATGGCTGTTGCCTACAATTAGCGACTGTGTGGTTGTAGCTTGCAACTGGCAACTACTGCTTGTGGCTGTCGCCTGCAACTCGCGATTGTGGCTATCGCTTGCAACTGGCAACTACTACATGTGGCAGACATTGCAAATGCTTGTTTGCTACTTGCTTGGACCCTCATGCTCTGATACCAGTTTGATGAGTACAAGCGAAAGCAAAGAGAACACACTTGTCGATCTAGGTACAGCACGAGTTTAGTGAATAGTGAGTGAGTGTGAGAGTGAGAGTCGACAGATAGGTGTGTACCAGTGTGATATACACAAAGAATAAAAGAATGTATTTATACTTAGGGTACGGTACACTTACAACCGCAAGGGTGAGTTCACATGTGTAAAATAATATACATACGAGAGAGCGTAAGGGGCCTTTACACCCAACACAAATCAAATTGAAGACTTACTCGTTATTTTGGACGGCAAGGGGATTTGAAATACCGAAAGGGATTGGGAAAATCCCATTGTACATCAACTTCTTCTTCAATTAAGTTAAAGAAATACCGAAAAGGGCACCAATTTTAGGGCCAACAAGGTGTCCATTGTCCAAGATTGTAACTTAATTTGCATTTCTCAGTTTTATAATAAATGTTGCTGCTGTAACTAGGTTGTAATCAGGGTATTGCCACCTATCCTCGGAAGGAAGGCTGGTTTCAATCCTAGTATAGTTGGTAGCATGTATAACTCCATGTATGGCAATGTTGGCATGATGCTAGGGCACAAAGTGGCAAGTTTGGCAATGCATATATGCAGCCCACTATGTTTAAGACTCATGATATTAATGCTAGTCATGCAAACGCTCCATAAAGTGCTGGTCATGAGGAAAAATGCAGCTAGTAATGCATGCGATGTATGGAAAAATGTATCTTGTTGCAATGGTCCAAAGTATACAAACAAGAGTATTTTCTAATGCATCTAGTGCTCCTAGTGTGTAAGGTACACACAAGGGGCATGTCAACCAAATGCAATGTTGCATATTAGTTAAATTGAAATTGCAAGAATGTGAAAGTATAAAGCATTGCAATGGTCAAGCAAGAAAAAGGCCTAGAATCTAGTGGAGGATTCGAGGCTAGTAAAGTTAGAGGTAAAGTTTCCATGTGCATTTTAAGAGCATTCAAAGTACTCTTATGCTGTCCTTCAATCAGCATGTCATCCACATATAAAACCAGCACAATAAGGCTGCCATCATCAACCTTTTTAGTGTATAAGCAGTGATCTGCATGCTTGCGTTTAAATCCATGGCTGAGCATAAAGGTATCAAATTTTTTGTACCATTGTCTAGGGGCTTGTTTCAGCCCATATAAGTTGCGTTTCAACTTACAAACCAAATGCTCTTTTCTTGGAATAGCAAATCCTTCTGGCTGTTTCATGTACAGCTCTTCATCCAAGTCACCATGAAGAAAAGCAATCTTCACATCCAGCTGATCCAACTCTAAATCCAAGGATGCAGTGAGAGCAAACAAAACACTGAGCGTAGTCATCTTCACCACTGGTGAAAAGACCTCTTGGAAGTCTATGCCTTCAGCCGTGCCTTATACTTGGGCTTCCCATCAATACATTTCACTTTGTAAACCCATTTATTAGGAATAGCTTTCCTATCCTTGGGTAAAGGTACAAGCTCCCATGTGTTATTTGAATATAAAGACTTCATCCCTTCTTGAATAGCAAGCTCCCACTTTCTCTTGTTTTCACATGACTGTACCTCTTTAAATGTCAAAGGCTCACCCTCATCAGTCAACAAAATGCAATCCAAAGATGGCTGAAACCTCTGTGGCTACCTTCTGACACGTGTAGACCGTCTTACCCAATGATCTGTATTATCAGGCAATGGGCCTACATCCTGAGGAATGTGCACACTGCACACCATCACCAGGTGGCTAATTTTCTGAATCTTCTTGCTGCTGTAATCTGTTTTCAGCATGTTTTTCTTGTTGTCCTATTTCATCCAGTGCATCTATTTGTTGTCCATGATCTTCTGGCTATAGCACAATAGGTTGCTGCTCATTTTCAGCATCAAAAGGGACATAATTTTCAGCTAATGGCTGCTGGGTGGCTGTTCATGCTGAAATTTGACCTTCCTTTTGTCAAGATCACCATGTGTAGTATTTTTCAGCAATTTGCCTCATTAAATACATCTCGGCTGCCAACTATCTTCCTGCCCTGAGGAAGCCAAACTCTATAACCCATCTCTCCCTTATCTCCATATCCCATGAAGATGCCCTTGATGGATTTCATGTCTAGTTTGGTCCTCTGTTCTACAGGTACATGCACAAAGGCTTCACAACCAAATACATGCAAATGGTCATATGAAGCAGGTTTGCCAAACCAAACCTCTTCAGGAATGCCATTTTCCAATGCACGATTGGGAGAGTGATTGCATACATGAACTGCAGTTTTAAGAGCCTCTCCCCAAAACTGCTGCGGGAGATTAGCTGTGGACAGCATGCATCTGACTCTCTCACAAAGTGTGCGGTTAAATCTTTCAACCACGCCATTTGATGCAGGATTATAAGGGGCTGTCAACTCCCTCTTAATACCATGCATCTCACAAAACTTGTTACATTCTTTTGAGACATACTCACCCCCATTATCTGTTCTTATGGCTTTCAACTTAAACCCTTTTTGTGTGGTAACAAAGGCATGAAACTTTTTAAAAGAATCCAACACATCCTTTTTGCTCTTAAGTGCATACACCCATGACTTTCTACTGAAATCATCAATGAAAGTAACAAAGTACCATGCACTCCCATACGAATTAGCAGGCATAGTGCACACATCAGAGTGAACTAGGTCAAGAGCGTTAGACTTCTTAACGACACCAAAGTAATAAAGAGACTTTACTTGTTTTCCATATAAGCAATCATTACAAAATTCAAGACCAAAGCCTTTTACATCAAATCTCCCTAAAGAGGAGAGAACCTGAAGGCCTTTCTGGCTCATATGACCAAGTCT
The DNA here is from genome assembly GCF_053477565.2 of Lygodium microphyllum. Lineage (NCBI taxonomy): Eukaryota > Viridiplantae > Streptophyta > Polypodiopsida > Schizaeales > Lygodiaceae > Lygodium > Lygodium microphyllum. The sequence goes on along the minus strand of NC_141146.1, from coordinate 11,276,179 downwards.
TTTGTGCCAAAGCTCCATCTGTGAATGGACTTCAGCCACAACCAAGAACTTGCCAGGTAATGCTTTACAATGCAAGTAATATAAAGTCCCCCTTTTGCTGCCTTTAACAATCAGCACAGAGCCCTTATGGACCTTCCAAGATCCACCACCAAATGTAGTAAAGTACCAACTGATAGTAGACTCTTCTTTATGCCAGGTACAAATCTGACATCCTGCAAAATCAGCTCTTGGCCATTTTCAAGAGCCAAGTGAATGGTGCCAACACCCTCTATCTCACATGCATATTTATTACCCAAGAAAACCTTGCCTAGGCAACCTGCAGTGTATTCAGAAAATGACTCCAAAGAGGGGGTAACATGAAAAGAAGCACCATTGTCCACTATCCATCATTGTGACAGCCCATCATGAGCTGAAAGTAAGGCATCAATTACCTCCTTTTTGGTGATGTGCATATCACCTGTTGCTGCCATAATATCTACATTATTAGATGAGGCTACAATAAGTATATCTTCGGTGTCAGGAAGCTCTTCAATGACCACACTGGATGCAACATTTGCCTTTGCAACTTCTTTTGAGGAAGAGCTGTCATCATCTTTCTTTTTCTTACCCTGTTGTTTCTTTCTTTCTTGCTCTTTCTTGAAGTACCGGCAATCGGGCTTTTTATGAACTTTACGCCCACACTGATAGCATGTGACATCCTGTTGTTTGCCCTTGCTTTTGCTTCTGCTTTTACCTTTACTGATTACATTACCTCTCTTTTCAGACTTGCCCCTTACATGGTAAGCTGAGCCACTACTTTCACCACTAGACTTTCTTCTGATTTCTTCATTGAGGATTGAACCTCTAACACCATCAAAAGTCGAAGCGGGGTTGTTGCTAAGTGACACAACCAAAAATTCCCAACTGTCAGGCAAAGTCATGAATAAGAAAATAGCTTTCAATTTATCATCAAAAGCTGTCAAACCAGAGTCCTGCAACTGACTCAAAACCCCTATGAAAGTACTCAAATGCCCAAATGTTGGCTTAGACTCATCCAACTCCATGTTCACAAGTTTATGCATAAGATGCACTTGATTCACAGGAGTTGTATTTTCATAAGTGTGCTTAAGCTTTTTTCATATAGCATATAACCTGTATCAAGACGCTTGATGTCTATAAGTATATCATCAAACACTGCCATCTTAATGTATGCAATGGCCTTCTAATTAGACATCATTAGACACTGCCATCTTAATGTATGCAATGGTCTTCTTATTAAGTCTAGCCCAATCCACATCTGTCATAGCTGCAGGCTTAGTCTCCAAGAGAGCATCTTCACAGTCCTTGAGAAACAAAATGCCTTGCATCCTATCCTTCCACAAGTCAAAGCCAGTGCCATCAAACCTCTTGATTTCAAAGAGGGATTTTGTGTCACTGCTGCTAGAAGCATTTGCAGCCATTTTTCAGCAATACACCAGAAATTCAATGCTGCAATTTATGACAGCAAAAATGAGTTGAATATTCAGCTAATGTCAGCCCAATTTTTCAGTAAATAATAGCAAGATTCAATCCAAGTACATATATAGCAGTAGAATGAATGACTTTTAGCAGTATGACTGCAATTTCAGCATACAATAAATGCATACATCACTGCCAGATAACTCCCACTTCAGCAATAACACCAAAAATACATCTGCACCAATCCCAAATCTGCAAATGATCACTAAGACTGCTGCAACATGAATAATCAGCAATACATCAACTCAATGGGAGCTGCCCAACATGTGTACTTCAAACATATGTGCTCATATCAACTTGTGATACCCCAAAACACCAAGAATTCTCTACAATTTCTCCAAAATCGCACAAGCAAGAGATAAAAATGCTCAAATCAATCTACTTATGGCAATAAGATTGCTTCAGAAATATTCCCAAAGTGCATTTCACGCATTAACTTTGCCAAAATCCACAAATTTCAGTAAAAAACCGCAAATTTCACTTACCAATCTGCCTCGATTGCATTAATACATGTTCCCGAAAGCATAAAACGGGCAAATTTAGCAAAATTTCACAAAATTTTATAAAAGCCCCAAATTTCTCGGGTCCAATTGTGCACCAATGTCAACCAATCTGACTCAGCTCACCAAAATTTCTCCAATACAGCAAAAGCCCCAAATTTTATGAATCCAACATTGAGAAATTTCACTCGGATGAGCAAGTTTCAGTAAATTTGGTGAAATACCCAATTCAAACGCGCACAATGTCTGCGATTCCTGACACAGATGCCTCGATCTTGCATGAGCAACACTCAATCTAGAAAAGCCCCAAATTTCTAGGCCTAAATCTACACAAATCTGCACATTGTGCGTGCGCATGGGAACACCCGGAAGAGAGGAGGTAAAAATAATCTCAAATATTTCTGAAAAAAAAACGGAATATGGGTCTGTTGACCCGACATTCAGGTCCGTGACCTGTCAGGCGACGTGACACCTACCAAACTGCCGCCCGTGCTAGTCACACTGCGCCTGGTGTCGTTGGCGTATCGCTACTGGACGAGAAGTCGACTGCCTTTCTGCCGTCACGCTGGTCGTGCTGCGCCTGGTCGCTGGCATGTCGCGACTGGACGCGACGTCCACTGCCTTTCAGCCGTTACACTAGTCGTCACACCCGCTACTGCTGCCTCCGACTGTCGCTGGTCCACACTAGACCTGCCGTGGTCCTCCTCGAATGTTGATGTCGCCTGCGACTTTCCCCTTGCCTGTGACTGCTTCCTCTCTCCTGTAGTTGTAGCTATCGCTTGCACCTGTCTCGTCTGCGAGCTTGGACCGTCACGCTCTGATACCAGTTTGAAGGGGTGAGAGTGCACAATGGCGTGCAAGGTCAAAGCATTAGCTGAAGAGCAAAGATGAGCTGAGAGTTAAAGGAAGAGTGAACGCAAAGATAGGTGTACCGATGTGATGGTACACAGAAAAAAAAAAGAATGTATTTATATGTTAGGGTACATTAAGGGTGTGTTTACACCCGTAAGTCTATTTACACGGAGACGAAGGGACTTTACATCCAACAATGCAATGTACATTTGCAAGTGATGCAAAAGAAGTACCATTGAATAAGTTACATGTGGTTTGCGGCCGATATATGCTTTACATGGCTATCACATGGTACATCATAAGGTGTTGCTTATGCTTAGTTTATGCATTACAATGCCTTAGTGGTTAGAACAGTATTGGGATTTGGCATGTGGATGATGTTAGCAATCATGTTTATCATGCACTATCATCTCCTACTTGAGAGCCTCAATCTAAGTTAGACAAGGACATTAGGAGCTTTGACATGTCTAGCACTTTTGACAGAGGAAACAGCTCATTCTAGAGTATGCAATTCTTCTTTCAATCAATTTCAAAGTGTTCGTCGGTTAATTTCCAGCATGTGCTGCCCTATCAAACAATATCCAGCCTTCCTAGGTGTTTGCGCATGCAACAACTACCACATCAACATTTTTTCCCACTTTTTATGTGCTACCGAATAGGGATTCTATCCTGACACTTACTAAGGGTCGGTCGTCGATAAAATCTTGTGAGAAGCCTCCCAGTTCTCTGGGACCACCCTACCATAGGACAGACCCGTCGGGGGTTCCACCTACCCACTTTCCTCAATAGGCATTCTTTAGTTATTTAATTAAGTCCTATCACATTTATGTATAACATTTAGAATCAGCTTCCTTAATTAAGCCTTTTAGGGAACAAGATTCGTTTGCGTAACTTATAGCACTGACACGAAAACAAAGCAAATTTCCTTTTTGACAAACAAGTTCAAACAAGCTCCTTAACTTATCTTCAAGTTAATCTTTGTCTCCCGCCCATACAAGAGAAATTATATATCCCTTCTGCCCCGCAGAAGTAACTGGTCCAAATCACATAGCACCACAAATTTCATCCTTTATCTAGAATAGGATCTCCAATGCCACCAATGTTGGGGCCACGAAAGTCTTCAACTCTGTTCCGGACTTAGCAAGAGGTGTCCAAAGCTCCACCTGACCCGCAAGCTCTCTAGGAGTGAAACATCATTCCCGTGGTTTGGCCTTTTCACCACTCGAACTTCGGCCCATGAATCGAGCAATGCTCTTTTCGGGTTTATCCGCGGTGTGATCATGGAGGTGATCCACCCGTGCAAACTATCCTTCCTCAATTAATATAGTTAAGAATCAAGCACAATCAAGGCAATCAGCTCTAATATCATCTTCCAAGAAGCATTCCTTTATTCCCCATGGCAATTTGTCATCACAGATCTCCGCCATGAATTTACCATCAATCACAAGCACTAGGAGTAATCATCCAAACCACAATCCAACAAGCAGTTGAATGTACAAGCATTTAGGAAGTTGTTCGATCAACCAACAAAAAACAATTGTATTTTTCCCAAACAATACAAGAATAGACGCGATAACAATTCCATCGCATATTTGCTCTCCCCCTTGGGATCTAAGAGCAATACCATGCAAAAATTTCACTTAACGCTTCAGCTAAGACATATATTAAGGTCTCATACAACTATATAAGATGTATATTCTATTGATCACTTACATTGATCGATAATTCAACCTTCTTCCAACAAGTATAAATATATTTTACTTTGACTTTGTTTGTATCTAGTCCATCCCCGAATTGGATTGATAAACATAGTGGTTATCAGACAGATCTCAAGGCATCCTAGTTTTAATCCTTATGACCATTGTGTACTAACTATGCACATCGTCAAGATCCAATCTATTAAATATGAGCTATCAATTCATGCTATTAACAAGAGCTAGGGCAAAGACGTAAAGTTTCAAAGATGAATTTCCTTTAAGCTAGATTACTTTCATGCAATCCATCAAGCGTGCCAACTACAACATATCTTTAGTGTAGCGAAAAACCTATCTATTTTTAAAAGAAGAGGGAGTTGACAAAACATTGAAATTCTATATGCTATTTATGCTACGTAAAAATTTATTGCATGGCATCTAGATGCAATTTACTTCTCTTGATACCTGCACTTTGTAAACTCTATCTTTCGAATATGTGAGATGAAACCTACCCTTTTTGATGTCCTATTCTCGTACGGCATAGTACGGGGCCTAATGTGTGTCAAGTAGAAATCAAAGCAAGAAACTAACTTAGAAATGTATTATTTACATCCGGTACCGTAGTTGTATCAGCGGTGATACCCTCGCCCGAAGCTTTGTTGCTCGTTGTGAGATTGCTATCCGCACGCGACATTCTTCACTTGTGAGGCATCATCCGCAAGTAGATTCGAGAAATAAAGAAGGCCGAATAGATTCCAGATAGGAGAGCGTAAGAGAATATGGCTTAGTCAAAGACAGAGATAGGGGAAAATTGAGCTAACTCTCTCTTTCACAGCCTCTCGGAATAACTCCTCTCTCTCTCTCTCTCTCTCTCTCTCTCTCTCTCTCTCTCTCTCTCTCTCTCTCTCCTTGCAATCTCTTGGAGGGGTATCCCTCTACCTCTCTCTCTCTCGCAACCTCTCGAGGTCTCCTTGTGCCTCCCATGCCTCATATTTATAGCTAACCAAGAGAAGAAGGATTGTGGCTAAGAGGAAGAGCTCTTTGTGAAGGGGATCTTCGAAAAATCAATGATCTGATACTAAAATCATAAAGCTGATGGTTTCATTTACTCCGAAAGAGGGATAAAACCCCAAGACACTTACTTAGAAATCTTTCAATTCACTCCTTTTTTCTCTCCTTGTTCGAAGTGCTGTCTATTGCCTGCAAACTGCGATCGCGGAGTACGCGATTTTGCCAATCTCTCTTTTTTTTTTCTTTTTATAAAATCTCCAAAACTAACTAAAACATCACTTGCTTTTTTTTTAATATGACATCCAGTTCTAGAAATCTCCATATCTTTTTAGGATAATATCTAAAATATGCTAGTTTTGCCCAAAATCTAATATTTTTGGACCATCCATACTATACACATTAACACTAGTGATTAATATGGCTCATAACTCTCGTTCACGTTGCAACTTCCATAAAGTAAATAAAAAGTATTAGCTATTAATGTTAGTTAGTTTTTACTTTAGCTAGTCTTTAGTTAGTAACCTTACTAACTTATTAATTGACTAACTAACTTTTGAACTAACCAACTAGCTTTTAATTGCGTGGAAATATTACACAACACGTCACATAGATTAGAGCAATCATCTCCTCTCCCCTCTCTCCATGTCTCCCACAGAGCCCATCCTTCTGGCCCTAGGATGCCTATGATGATACCATCAATGCAAGTGTCTGTTCTTTCTTCTCTTCCCAAAAAAGACTATTTGGATGGATCAAATTATTTGCTTTGGTCCTATAAGGTGGAATGCATTCTTGACACCTTTGATCTTTGGCAGCTTGTTACCCACCCTATTCCCCATCCCATAGAGAATCCTTGAGTGTGTTCAACAATGGATCGTACAGCCCTAAGGAATTGGATCAATTCTCAATCTCGATCTTTCCTTTTTATGAACTTACAGGATTCTATCCTGGCACATGTAGGCAAGTTGCGGTAGGCAACAGAAGTGTGGACGAAGCTTGCTTCTTTGTACCATCAAAACACATTTTTCCACTAGATTACTCTTAAGAAGAAAATACAAATACTCGCTATTGATGAATCTCCTTCCATGAAGAATCACATCAACAAATCGGAGGATATGAGGGATGAGCTTTCTTTCCTTGGCAAAATCATATGGCCATGATTTTTTTGACTCAGTGGCCCTCTCCAAAAATACAATGTTTTCTACACCAACCTTCTTACATCGAGGACCTGCAAGACACTTCTATGGGAGGAGCTTGCCCCACTTGTCTTGGAGTATGACAAGCATTTGAAAGACATAGGTAATGGATCCAACTCCACAAAAGCTTTTACTACAGATACACAAGGGGGAAAAAAGGAGAAAAAAACAAAGGCCAAGCCCAAGAAGGAGACACAAGAGCATTCTTCAATGCTTTGACGCAGATTCAAAGAAGCCTTGATGCCCACAATGTGGGAAAGGGACACATCTTGAGAAGAAGTGTTGGCAAAATTACCCTCATCTTCATCAATGATTGACTCATTTTCAAAGAGCTCTTGGCTCATTGACAAAGGTGCTTCAAGTCATATGGCTCACCAAGTCACAATGAAGAAAAAAGTTGTAAAAAATAACCAAACCTACATTGAAAACCATGAGCAAGCATTCCTCATATGCTCTGATGCATGCAAACTTCAAAGAATCCTATAGGTGTTGACAATGCACTATTAAATGCTCAGACACAAAGCTCACAAATCAAATGCAAAACTGAAAACATTCAAAATCAAAGATGGACAACATTACCATAAACTTGCAATAGAAGGCCAAACATTGGGACTGCTACAAGACAAGTCACCTATGCTGAAGAGGGGTAAACAGGCCAAGAGATCAATACCACTACTAACACCTAGCGTCCAATGTTGACTATACAACACCCTTGTAAGGATTACTCCATACATTGGCTTGCACTTTGTTGTTACATGTCTCTCGTAATGAGCAGGTCACATTTCTGAGTGCAGCAAATGACCATTCTGTCATGATCAGCATGTACATTATCAATCATGATTCATACAGGCTGCCATACTCCAACTGAGGCGGAACTTGGAAAATGTGAAGCAAGGGTCCTTGAACAGTTATGGCTTCTAGCTTGGAAAGTGAGAAAGGCATTGAATGTACAGCCATGACTCCAATACAAAGCGTGTGCAGCTTCATGGAAAACCATGTGGCATGACAAGCTAATGTCTGGGCATCATTTCATGTTAGTGGGCAGACTGGAGTTGGCAGAGGAGTCGCAGAATCCTGATGCAGATGAAAGGTTGGTATTATTTGGTTTTCCACCGCCTCAAAAGTCATGAGAAGTTTTAGACAAATTCCCACTTTAATTCCCACACTATCAATTAGGACAAAATCATGAGCTTTTGCAAGGGAGGCACCACATACCTAGCTAGGTGGCATCGTGAGCTTCTGCAAGGAAGGCACTACATACCTAGCAAGGTGCCGCTGGGGGGTGGGGGCCGCACCACAAACCTAGCTACATGGCGTGGTGAGCTTCTGTGGTGCCTAACAAGGCACCGCTTGGGGCCGTATGCGGTGCCTCCCTCGCAGAAGCTCACCATGTTGAACACTGTAGGGAAAAACATGCAAAAAGAGCCCACCCCCATGCCCCAAACCGCACCTCGCAGCGAGGTATGTGGTCCCTCCCCAATGGAAGCACATCATGTTGAACGTTATAGGGAATAACAAGGGACAACATCTTCTTGTGATTGGAACTCTGACAAATTTCGACCTGTCCAAACTAAGTTTCTATACATTAGCCTAGCTGTTCAAGTTTCTTCACACTTAGGATTATGACACAATGGAAGCCGAATACACAGAAGAGAAGGGGTGACAGAGCACTTACGATCACGACCCCCTCTCACGCCACCGCGCGAAGGATGATACATCCTGAGATGTGGACTCTCTCGTCGGGCTCTTCTTCTTCGTCGCCTGTGCGCCTGTGCTCTCTCTCCCTGATAATGAATTCGTCTTTCTGTGCAAACGCTTTAATCCTACTTTTGATAATGTGTCATTATATAATATGTCATGATATGATATGATATTTTAATGAATTCGTCTTTCTGTGCAAACGCGTTAATCCCAGCTTTGATAATGTGTTATGATGAATGAATGATGATGATGATGATATGATACGTATATCATCTTCAATCTTCTATCTTCTTTCTTCTATTCTTCTATACTTATTAACACGAGGTTTTGGTGGGCGGGTTCCCCATGCGCCGCATGGCCCCCTAGCAAAACCTCCCCCATCGCCACATGGTGTAAATATGCATGTCTGCCTGCAAATGCACTCACCCATACATGCACCTAATTGCCCGTGTGACCCTACTTGCCCAATCCTGGCAGCGCAAGACACAAAACACCTCGTATTATACCATATAATAAGTCAAAACCTAACAATGCCTCAAAGGGGTTTCACATTGTGAGTTTGAAACTACATCTCTAACTAGAGCGCATTTTCTAGATGATTTGATGAACATTCACACAGTCAATAATATTAGATGTTAAAGGTCAACTATAAGGTAAAGATAAGTTTGAAGAAGAGAATCTCTCACAAAAGGTCACAAATATCGAAAGTGATCGCCCTCATGGGGAAACCACCAAGACCCATGGACTGCTTATTGCTTCAAGCGTTTTAAGCCGAGAGTTATGGCTACCTCTCACATAGCTGTGCGCACTCTTCCACATGCCAATGTAGTGAGCTTACCTTCGAATCCAATCAAGTACCTCCTCCCACGAATTTGTCAATGGCTCCACGATTCAAGATGTGCTCTCAAGCAAGCTCCATCTCCAAGCTTCGAGCTCCAACCTCCATAGCGCCACGCGCAAGAAAGGGGAAGAGAAGAAGATGACGATGTGAAGAGAGGAGAAGAAGGGTTTCTCCACGGTCCCTCACTCTCCCACATACACTCTCTCCCTTTCTCACACTCTCTCTTTCCCTCTCATGCACTAGAAGGAAGCAAGAGTAAGAAGAGAGCAAGTTTGGCCACACACAAGAATGAGCTTCTTTTTTCATATCTTGACTTTTATACATGCCCTTATCCCCTCCTTGGGAGGCCATCCCCTTTTTGTTTCGGCCTTTCTTCATTCATCTACTCATTTTGCTCCTTCTTATTGGTGTAGGCCTCAATCCACGCCTCTCATTCTTTACAATTTGCACAAGAGAGAGCTCAACACTCTTTTACAAAATGAATTGCAATGCACCCGATACCTCTCTTGCTAGCATATCACAGTGCACTTATTATTGTGTGCTTCCTTTTACATCTAAACTTTTCCTTCACTTCATGTCTTTAGATTTTTTTTTATAGTGTGCCTTTCTCCTCCATTTTCCTTCGCCTTGGGACTGTCTTCCATTTCCAATTTTTCAACTTTTCGGTCTTGGTCTTTCGAGGGTGTAACATTACCCCCCTCAAAGCTGGGTGCCAATCCCATGGCACCTAATGGTAGAGGCTGTGCTTGTAGAGGGTTGATGAGGCATGGTTCTTGGGTAGTTGGGGAGGTGAGTCACGTTGGGCATGCTCTAGGAAGTGAGTCTGGGAGGTTGTCAATGGTGAAGATAGATGATTGGTCAAAGAAGGCCTCCATAGGTGTTGGTTTGCCACAGCGGCGTACAATGTTTCTAAAAAGAAAAAGAGTGCACTTCCTAGGGCTTCATGTCTACCTTACCATGCAGTGTGATATACAAGTGATGGTGGAATTGGCAGATGGGTTTAGGCAAGCCTAAGATGTTGTCCCACACTTGAGGACATCTCATATAAATAGAGGTGTTGTGAGTGACTTAGGGAGACTGGTTTATCAATCATGTCCTGCCCTTGATGTGCTTTAAGTTGTGATGTGGGGAAGGGGCTAGGGTGGTCCCTAGGTGCAGTGCTCATGATGCTCATAAAGTACAGATGGGCTAATTTCATTGTTGTGTTCCTTTTCTTTCCACGTCTTTCTCTTCTTGTTCTTTTCCTTTTTATTGTCTTTTCTTTTTTCTTCTTTTGCTTTTCCTTTCCTTCTCTTTTTTTTTCATTTTTCTATATTCTTTTCTCTGTTCTTTTTCTTTCTTCTTCTTTTTTTTGAATTATAAAGGGAGCACACTAAGAGGCATCCCATTCATGAGTAGGAGTTGGGTTGCATGGCGACTTAAGGTCTTTGCTTAGGAAGGCCCTACTTTGCAGATACCCCTTCAAATTAGCTCTTAAATTGAGTGGTGTAGGCATAAAAAATGGACGATTACACCCAATGAATATACTCTCACTCATGTTTTCTAATAGGTTTATACAAAATGTCAGCAAGAGGGTGGTTCTCATCAGGAGGCGCACCATTACACAGCTATCTATTCCAGCATTGATATCAAAAAAGAGGGGAGGCAACCGCTCTTCCTCTGTAGTAGGTTTTTCTTCTAGTAATATTCACAACAGAGGGAGATAGTTATAGGTGGTGATGAATGTGGGATCAGGGCATGAGGAGAAGTCTTTGAGGAAACCTACTATGGATGGGCGGAGATCCCTTTCATTGAAGATTAGACTTTCTTCAAGGGTTGAGGCATTTACATTGCAAATCAAAGGGAAGTCATACTTACCATGCACCTCCCAGTTGAAGTCAACACTAATCCTCCTCGGGTAGGGCATGTAGGTAGGATCATCTCGTTCATGTAGTAGGGTGGTAGAAAAGCCCATCCAGGCCTCTAAGTTTAGAGCCTCAGATGTTTCTGAACCACCTAGGCTAAGCCTCATACCCCTCCACCCTCTAAGGTACCTCCACCACCTTATCTTCCTAGTAATCTGCAGGTTCCTACCACCACCTCATGGGGTGTCTCGTTGTTCCTATAGCCATCTCCTTCCTAGCCTCGTTGAAAGCTTAATGACATCCTCCACCACCCTTGGAGATAGTACCATGTCTAATGTACGAGAGAAGGTGAAGGAGAACTCGAAAGGATGACCATAGTTTTCCCATTGCTCCCACATTGCAAGTTCTTAGCCCCGCCCTAGTCCATAGGATTGCACTCCTCGCTTTGAGGGATGGCCACTTGTGGAACTTGCAGTGTCTTGGCTTGGAGCTTCCTATAGGTGAATTCCACCTATTATTTGCATTTATACCTCATCTCCACCATTCGTTTAGGTGGCATAGTTTTCTCCCCTTGCTCTTCTGGTTGCGTTTGTGGCTACAGAGGGGGGCTCGGTTTCAACACTTGTTTTTTCCTCTTATTTGTCTTGTTCAAAATTGAGCCATTCTTCTTGGACCGGTTCCATTGGCTCTTGTTGAGGTGGATGCACTTGCTACTCTGGCTCCCCAAACCTTAGCAAGGTGAGTTCCTGTGAGGTTAAGCTAGCTGATATTAGATGGGTTTGTTGCTCCTCTACTCCCAAGCTAGTGCTGGGCTTGGGTATCTTGGCATGGAGTCCATGTTGCAACATCCTCCTTACCAATTCTAGTTTTCTTTTTACTTCTTCTAGTGTTTCTTCTCCATTGATTGAATGACATTCAACATTGTGTTCAAAAAGGTGCGATGTTGCTTTAGCATTCTTGTCTCAACAGGTGTAGCTTTGCTCTCCGCTAGGAGACATTCAATCTAAAAATGGGCCAGCTTGTAAGCTAAGTCTTTGACTCTATCTTTGTTCTTAGCTTCCCATTGCTCTACTTTCTCTTTCATTTGCTCTAGCCCTTGATTTTTGTACTGGGCGAAGGGGGTGATCACCTGCTCCTTTCTTGCCACAATGTGTGCATTTGTTGCTGCTCCTGATTTTTGCATTCTACTTGTTTCCTCAGTATGGCTTGCTCTTGGAGAGCTACTTGAAGTTGGTTGTGTAGCTCAGCTAGCTTCTCTGTGGTCTTCTCATCTCTTTGGGTCTTTGTCACCTACAGCTCTTTCCTTGCCTCCTCTCTTTGCCTCTTCAACTCCTCCATTTCCAGCTCTAAGCGCCTATTTTCCTTGGAGTTGAAGCTGCACATGTTTTTTAGCACAAAGTGGTTCTCTCTTTCTTCCATACAAACCCTTTAAGCTCTCTTCTCCTTCCCTTGCCTTCAAGGCCTCTTTTAGTGCGATTGTCTCCCTATTTAAGATGGTCATTATCCTTGTTGTTTCTACCTTGTAGGCTGCAAAGGCAATATTCTCTTCTTCCAACTCTGCAAGCGCAGTCTTTTTCTCCTTCATCATCTTGTCAATTTGGCTTTGGAGCTCTTTTTATCAATTCATCATGATCTTTAGTGTTGCATATGGTTGAAGTCACCGACGTAGTTGATACTTCTAAACATGGTACCTTTGGCCCTTGGCATGATTCTATATCAGAGCTACTGTTGTTGGCCTCTTTCCACATGCAAGGGGGCTCCTTTGCTAGGTGCAAGCGCAATTTCTTACACTTTGCTTGCCTTTATTGACTGCCCCTTTAGTAATTCCTTGTGTTGAGGTGATTATCGGGGTAGGACTTGTGAGATTCCATGTAGGGGGGCTTTACCCATTGCCTTCCACCATCAGTCTTGGTCTTGTCTCTTCTACTATTATTCTTGTGCTTGGCATATAATCTCGTGTTGTGCTCATCATCATCACCAATTCCTAAGATCAAGAGGGTTGCTCCGCAGATCTCCGAATGGCAAGGGCTATCTCTTCCTCCTCCTCATGGTGCCTTAGTCGCTCTTCCTCCTCTTCCTATTTTTTCATGTGCTTTTCTTCAAGCCTTTTCAATTCCTCCTCCACCCTTTGCAACTCACTTTTTTTCAGAGGTGGACCAGATTCTTATAATGGGGATTTTAAGAGTGATCTTTTTTCTCCCCCCTGGCGCTCGACAACTCTAAGACTTGCTCTCACTGACTTTCCTCTCACTTGAGGTTTCTTGCTATTGTGAGTGGGTCGATCGGTCTTCTTTTCATTAACATCTCTTTTTGTTTTGTCTTGTTGCTCCTTGTGAAATTTGTCCTCCCACTATTCTCCTACTGAAAGTGAGATAGTCGGGCTTGCTAGGGTGGGGGAGTGATGCTCCTCTTGGATAGGCAATGGCTCTAGGGTCTCCTCTACTACTTCTCTTTCCGACTCCCCTAGGGATCCCTAGATCATGGCCGTTTGTACTCCTCCAAAGCATATGGTTGAAGATTTGGAAGCAATTTGTTATCTCTTTGACTCCACTATGGTAGCTGAAGACTCCCCTCTTGCTGCCCTTGGTGCTATGGCTAGTATATTTACTGACTCCCAGATTGTCTTTCAGACGTAAGTGTCTCAATTTATCTCATCTAGGGCGTTTGCTGCAAGGCTCTCCAGCAATGGTACGCCTATTCTATTCATGAGAGCATTATATCTCTAGCTTGAGAAGAGGGTATGGACCATTTTTGCCTGCAGTCGGATGGTGGAGCTAGGAATGTCAATTAGGTTGATCCCATTATTTACATAGACATTCTTTTTGTCCATTCCTAGCATCCCAGCTATGTTACTCTCTAGCCTCTTCTCTAGTTTATCTACTAATCCCAAGGCCTTCTCCATAATTTTTGGATCAAGGGTAACTTCCACCCTTCTATAAGTCTCTCCTTGCCTGATGGTTATCATGCTACTATTTCTTTGGACATCAAAAGTTCTTAGGAATTCTCTACATTTACTATGGTCAATGTCTTGCCCCACCTTTTCCATGTACTTGGCAAGATTACATCGTTCTATCATATGTGCCACTACCTCTTCAGATGTCACCACTCCTTCCAGATTATGGATGGTGCAGTATTTTAATTGGTTGAATGCTCATATCTCCAGGGCTAATCCATATCTTCTATGCTCCTTCTCCGAGAAGGGGAGGTTGTTGGCTTTATCCTGTTGACCTGTCACTTAGGTTCCTATTGCCACACAATAGCCCGCAATTAGTTTTTTTAAAAGGGCATCTCTTGCATTGAAGGTAAAGTGATTAGAAAGATTAGTGTCTGATGGTGAAGGGTATAACCCACAAAATGAAAATTCTCACATTAATCAATCCACACATTTTTACACATTCATTCTTCCCTTTAAAATTCAATTCCTATTTTTATTTTTCATCCATTTTTCACTTTTACCCCTCCCCCTTGGAAGTGTTGTGCTTTACTTTCTCAAGATCCAATTGTAGAACTTGGGGTTATACTCTAGAGTCACATAACGGTCCATTTGTGGGCGCCGGTCATACTCGGAAGTCTTAATGGCACATCATTGCTTTGCATTGGTCATGATTTGGTAACCTTCTTGAGCCCATGAAAGGCCCAAATTATACCACTCGTGCAAGAAATTAGACTCAAACTCAACTAGTCCTTGGAGTTTAGAAAGTTTCTTGTGGTGGCATGGGAATTTTTCTTTTCTTGTAGGAGGTGATTAAGCTTTGGCTTAAGGCCTTTTCTCATGAAATTTCATTGCTGATCATTTCATCTACAACAGTTAAGGATGTATCTCACTTGCTATGGGTTCATCAAGTAGACCTAGATCCAAACGTTCGTAACTTCTAGCAGCAAACAACATGAAAGTTGAGTCCAGTAGTGAGATGCATGTTACCAAGTCATCCCCCGTGTCCATGGCCATGTTGGAAGCCACTTCAAGAATGGATCTTCGTGGTTGTGATAGCCTAAGGCCTGCTAGTGGTTTGGGTTTAGTTGAACATGACAAGTTTATGTGTGGTACTTTCACTTGAGAATTCTCAGTGGGTGTGGCAAGCTTGATTTGAGAGGTTTGGAGTTTGATTAATGCCGTGTCATTGTGTTTTGCAGTGGTCATTAAGCAGGAGCTTACTCATGAGAGGTTGCTTGTAGACTCTTAGTTGAGCTTTGGGTCGATAGACCATTTGAGGACTCAAGGATTGAGCACCCTTCCTTTTGGTTTTTCTCGTCCCCTGTTTTAGTTGATGTTTTTGAACCTTGGTTTTTGGGGCATGAGATTGAGGATCATACATAGCACTTAAGAGTTTATGCAACCACATACAGTAGGGTATTACCCCCATAGTATCCTTGGGCTTGCAAGTAGGGCTTTTGGAACCTAGTGCTTCTCAGTCACGTGTGAACTATAGGAGGGCGAACTCTGTCGTTTAGGCCTACAATTTGAGGCACGGACACTATGCATTCCCAATGATTGACATTTGCAAGATTGTGGTCTATGCTTAAGGGATCCCCTTGAGTGTTTGGGTTGTAGCTTTGGGTATAGTTTCTAGATGTGGCTATGAAGTTACTATGGGGTACATTGTGATGTACTACCCCTCTCCTTAGGGTTGACACTAGCTTTGTCTGGCACTACAGGCTTTGGGACAATTATGATGTCCTTGCTGAAAGCCATTACTATTCTAACATTACCGATGGCAAGATGGATCTACTGCAATATGTAGTCAACATTACAATGAGCTTGTTTCTTGAATACATGCCCCAACAATGATTCCTTATCTCAACACTTTGCTTGTTAGGCAGCATATAAAAGACGATGGGTAGGCTCTCAGTCTCGATAGAAACCATTAGTCTGCATTTTTCCAAAAGTAGATAGGACTGCCTCCCAAATAGGCTAAGTTTTGAATTGGTTGGTTGTGATTGGGATTGGCGGTCTAGTGTTCATATGTTAAGATATTTGAGTCAGCTTCCTCATCAATTAGTGCATCAAGGGTGCTTTTAGGTGGTTATGGTTATTCGCAAGAAGGCTAATGCTACTACTTCCTCATTCGCCTCCTTGAGTTTAGTGATGGTTGCAACCCTCACATTTGTCAATGGTTATATCATCAGAGGTTCATGAAGTGGATATGATAGAGGGTAATACTTTTTGATGCCACTTCCATTGAAAAAACCTATGCCCTCTTCTTCTAGAGTTTCAAGTTCCACGTTCCTCATTCTATTGATATTGTGAACCTTGAAAGGTCCAAATCCCCTAAACTTCATTTTTTGCTTATGTCCCTTGACAGAGTACAACAAGACCAAGTCTCCTTGCATAAAGTCTCGTTGTTTGACAAGTTTGTCAAACCCAACTCTTACATTGTGCCTTTTCACATATTAGGGCATGGATTGCAATGAAATTAGTATCGGATAGACGTTTCAACTCTACTAATTGATTTGTCCACGCTTCTTGGCCCTCCCATTGCTCTTGGGCTGCTATTCTGAAGCTTGGAACAAAGAATTCTATCGATAGAATAGCTTCGGTTCCATAGGTCAATTTGGATGGAGTCTGTCTATGATTGTTTTATAGGCCATCCTATATGCCCATAAAGCTCCCACTGGCTTCTTGTCCTAGTCGTTGCATGAAGCAGGGTGGAAGGAATTTCTGTGGACAAGTGAGCAATCACTTCATTAATGAAGTGTGTGCCTTGATCACTAAACCAACTCTATTGGGTAATCAAATTGTGAGATTACTTGCTTCCAAAGGAACTTGGTCGTGGTCCTAGCATCATTTTTGCAAGTTGCTTAAGCTTCCACCCACTTGCTGTGGTAGTCTATGGCAACAATGATGTACTTGGCCTTGGAGTATTGTGCTGTAGGGCTAATTGGACCAATGAATTCGATTCCCCACTTCTCGAATGGTTGGCATGCAATCACCGAGTCAACTCTATTTGTCCTTACGAGTAGGAACTTTGGTCCATTGGCACTCATCACAATGCTTCATGAACTTAATTGCATCGCGAAATAGTGTTGGCCACCACAATTGAGACTAGAGCACCTTGTGTGCTTTAGCGTCTCCACTGAAATGCCCTCCAACAATCCCGCCATGTGCTTCCGTGAGTACATCATGCATTTTATGTTCGTAGATACATCTCCTTAAAAGTTCATCCATTCCTAACCGATATAATTGTTGAGCAATCAACCAATAGGGTTGGATGTTCAAAATTAGTCTCTTTAACCTAGTTTTTTTCATGGGTCATTCAGGCAATCTATTCTCTACGATGCGGACTATATCATCGACTCAATATGGTCTGAGGTCTACTCTAAACAAATCTCGTTTGTTGGACATTCTAAAAAGATGTGGATCTGGTAGGTCATCACTGATTCTGTCCCATGGCTTCTCCTATGGATATGTGGGATATATGATCTACTATATAATATTGTTTGCCCTTGCATACGACCACAAAGAAATTGAATTCCAAAAGTAGAAGCAACCATACAGTAATGTTTCCTAATGCACAAGGTTTGTTTACAAGATAAAGCAATGCTTGATGATCCATAAAGAAGGTAAAGAGTGTCGCTAGAAGATAGTGTCTAAACTTTTCTATAGTGAACAACATGGCCAACCCTTCCCTTTCTATTATGAAGTAGTTCATTTATGTCTTAGTGAGTTGCATGCTAGCAAAGCTCAATGGATAGTCTAGGTTATGTTCGCTAGGTTGACACAACATTGCCCCTATAAATTTTAATGTGTCAATGTGCACGTGGAAGGTAATGGACCAATGTGGGGCTCTTATGATAGGAGTTGAAGTTAGAGTTTGTTTAAGCCTTTCATAAGATTGTCGACATTCTTTGGTCCACTCAAATACTATCAATAACTTGTACAAAGGTCTAGCAATCAACATATAGCTCAGTACAAACCACCGGTAGTATCCTGTGTGGCCTAAGAAACATTGAACTCCCTTGAAATTGGTAGGAGGGGGAAGGTCTATAATCACCTTGACTTTAGAGAAGTTTGTGGTTATCCCATTCCTCAACACAACGTTCACCCAAAACTGGCAACTACTCGCAACTTTTCTAGGTGCTCTTCCTAGTTAGCACGGATGCACAGTTTTTCGATAAATACTTCCAACCATTTCCTGAGCATGTCCTTGAAGATGGCACACATGAAGCGTTGGAAGGTAGGAGGAGCATTGGTCAGTCCAAATGGCATGACTATGTAGGCAAAGACCCCCCATTGGTGGCAAATGCCGTCTTGTGCCTATCATCCAGATGGACTTGCACTTGGTTATAGCCTGAGAAGCCATCCAAAAAATTGTAGGCTTCCTTTCTTGCCATTCTCTCTAGCATGTGCTTCGTGTATGGTAATGGATAGTTGTTTCTCTTGGTAGCTATGTTGACCTTCTTATAGTTTATCTTCCCATTTTTTTTCATGACTATGACTATGGGTGACACCCACTATGTGTGCTCTATTTTGTAAATGAATCCAACCTTTAATAGCTTATCAATCTCCTCCTTTACTATGTGTGCATGCTTAGTGTTCATCATGTATGGTCATTGCTTGACTGGTACTGCTTCAAGGGTCATGGGAATATTGTAAGTCACTGCTCGGATGTATTCCTGTCAGCTCATCCAAGGACCATGCAAACACATCGACAAACTCCCTTAAGAGATTCATGAGATGGTTCTCTTCCTCCTCGATTAGGTCATCCACCATGTACATGGGTCGAGGCTTGTTCTCCTCTCTCACCAAGTTGACCTCCTTAACCTTGGTTGGTCCTTTGATGGGTTCACGTGCTTTCCCTTTCCATTTGGCTCCCATTAGCACCACTATTCTATCACCCTTTTTGTACTTCGTGAAGCGCTTGGGTGGGTCCTAGGGATTCTTCTATTGTTCAACTTCTAACAACTTTGACTATTTCTTTTTCTTCTCCTTTAGCCTCCTGCACCTTAGGTGGACTGGAAGGTCCCCCTTAGTGCATTGGCCAAGGTATTTTGGGGTCACTATCAGAGCTTGCCTTTGACTCAAAATTGTACTTGTCATCCTCACTAGAAGAGGTTGTCTCCCCTGGTGCTCGTAACTCTGAAGCTAACTCCACTTCAGATAATGGTGTGTTGCGAGGATGAACTAATCTCACTTGCTCATAGTCTACCACCTCTAGGCATTCTAGCCAAGGTCGATTTCAATCTACCTTGGCAACTCCTTTTCTTACTTGAAATGCGTTGATCTCTCAAGGTTTAATGTTTGCTCTGATTTGCTCAATCACTCTTCTATCCATGCCATATTGTATGGTCTCTACTTCCTCTTCATTCTCCTCATCACTAATGGAACAATAATCTTCGTACTCATCGCAAGAATCCTCACATTGGGACTGTGTGTTGCTTGTAGGGTTCCTACTTTTGAGCTCTACCACACTTGTCATGGGAGTTTAGTTACATGACAAGTTTAAGTTGTGTACCTTAGTCCATTGCCCCTCATTGCTTTCCATAAGATCTTCGAGGGGCTTTAAACTAGTAGATGGGTTACCCATGAGCTCACTTGACAAGTACTAGAGGATTTTGTGAAGTTCTAATTTATTTGTTGGGATGTGATAGGTGATTGGGGTTGGTTGGCTAGTGGAACTCTTGGCCATCATGCACAAGAGTACTACAATCACGTTAGAAGCAATAGCATTATTAGGGTAGCTAGTTGAGTTTATAGTTTGCCTTTATTCATCCTCATCCTCTAAGAATGGGAGATCAATGGTTGCCAATATGTGCATCCAATCTGGCTCATCCTCAGGGCAAGGAATGTACCTTGTTAGAGGTCCATAATCGCTTCCAAGCCTTGAGTCACCCTTTAGCAAGGTAGAGATGGCATTTAAGTCCACTAGTAAGGTTTTCCAAGTATCCATCTCTACTCAAACTACTTCTAATCTATTGCCCAAGAATATCAGGCCATTATCCCAATCCTCTACTACTCTGACAATCCTCATCCAAGCGTGCCTACCATGATATCATAATCCACTCCCTTCATAACTATGAACTTTGCGAAGAATTGGATTCTCACTATCTTTAGAGGCCAATCCTTCAAGACTCCAAAAGGTCTAACCTTCATCCCATTCGCTAGAGTGACATTAAAGCATGCGGTTTCCACCGATGGGTTTCCCCAAGCTTGCAAGATTGCATGGCTAAGTACACTAACGTTTGCTCCTATGTCTATTATCCCCTTTCGCGTAGTATCTCTTAAGGCAATGACAGGTAAGATTGCATGCATCTCAATTCCCTCCTAAAAGGCATTCACTTGTGGGGACTTGGACATTGGATTTAACATTAGGCTTAATATGTGTGTCATGGCATCATGGTCTAGGAAGTCTTGTAGTTTATGTTTATTACTGTGTTCTACCCATTGCTTCAATTCTTGCCAAAGTGCGGAGTTTTGCCTAAGAAATTCTCCCAATGGCAATGTCATAGGAGTTGTTATTAGTGTGTTTAGAAAATTTTTATATGTCTTTCCCTCCTCAGCTTCATGGGCTCCGTGCTGCCAATGGTCCTGAGCCATTTGTGTAGTCGTAGCCCCCTCATTCTACCCATGTAGATGTTCACATGGTGGTGCTGTCTCTCTTGCTCTCATATATGTGGGAGAGATTGGAGGGCTCATGATTGAGAGTTTTTAAATCTCATCCTCAATGATAGGTTCGGTATCTTGAAGGTGAGTTTGTGCTTCTTTTATCCATTCCTTGGCTTTATCCACACCCTTTAGCTATTGGTTGGGGTCAGGGTACTCTCCAACCTTAGCGCTTCCCTTCTCTCTAATTTTACGAGCAGATGCATCTGCTTTAGCATTAGTGATCAGTTTTCCCTTAGTTAATATGGTCTTACTCTCGGTCTTGAATGTGCATTATTTTTACCCTGGTCTTCTTTTTCCTTTGTCGTTGTCGACTCTTTTTTCCCTATAAAGGATGCATCTAGGTTGCTAGGTCCAGGTAATGAGATATCGGCTTGCTTTGTTTGAGCTCGTGTCATGACATTTATGGGGATAGGTGCGGCATCATTGTTAGGTGACTCAACAGAAAAGAGTCCAAGCATGATAGATAGTACAATTGTCGAGCTAGTGGAGTTCCTGTTGGGTTGATGTCTATTCTTAGAGGAGTTGGCTTTGAATCGTTTGGTGTAGGTAGAGCCAAAAGGAGCTCCCCTTTCAAAATACGATTGTCTACAAATAGTATGGCTGAATGTAAGTTTGCTGGTAAAGAAATCATCTCGGCAATCGACAATGCATGGTGTCATGCCCAAATCTTCCAGAATTGACACATGGCCTTAATCTGGGATCGGGACATTCAACTAGCAGGCGGTTCCCTCCACAGTGCACACACTATATGTGAGGTCAACTTTCGTATTGATTCTTGAAGTCTGGCTAGCTCAATTCGGCTAGTTCAACACTTTTTTCTTTTTTATGTTCACTACTCATTCATTAGTTACTGGAGCTCTCTCGGCGTTCCTAAATGCATTGCTACCTTGCTGTTTAGCTTGAGAGCTTCTCTCCTTGAGCAAGTCATCTACCCGTACGTATGGCCTCCTCAAAGAATCTTGCAAGCACATCCCTTTGCATGTTCGAGTTCCTTGCTAGGGCCTTATAGAGTTCTTCGTTGTGGATCCCGTTAATGAATATGATATAGACTGCTCTCTCATTGGGTTGCTCAGGCAGGAATTCTCTTGTAAAGACTCCTCACATGTGTGACGTAGTGTCGTATGTCCTCTTTGTCTTTTTGACTAACATTTATTAGCTTAACAATGAGGTTATCGAAGCAACCTACCTTCAAGAATTTCTTGATGAAGAGATCCTTCAACTGAGTGAAGTTATTGTGTTTATTTTTGTATAGACTGGTAAACCAAGTCAATTCCTTGTCTCCCAAGCAAAGACAGAATGCTTGTGCTTTTTGAGTGAACCTCGTTGAGCTCTCTCTCTCAACACAATCTCTGAGCCCTTTGCTCATGGCTATAACTCACAATGAGCTACAATGCTATCATTTCCAATCTCCTCTTCTCCTCAAAGTCAAATACGATATCGTCTACTGGTTTTCCATGGTGCGCTATCCTTGTCTATTTTGGTCGTACTATGTAATAAGCCCGGATGTGGTACGAGTACTTTGCCATGTTAAGGTCAAGGTCAAGATCAGGGTCAAGTTTGAGCTGATGCCTGCCATAATAGTTGCCTCCTAACCCACTAGTGCATCTATGAGGTCAACCAAGGCAGCTAAAGATGTATCCCTAACCTTGGCTAGCTTTTTCTTCCCTTAGTGATCTGAGGGGGGTGCATCTCCTCTAGGTCTTTGTTCTTGGTGTCTTGGGCACTCGTCTAACTCTTGGGATTGTACTCCTACTAGTGGGTTCATTTTTTGCTTAATCCCCCTTAGTATAAATTAAAAGGACACACTTAATGTTAAAGTCCTTTAAAAGGTAACTTTTGTTTCTTATAGTGAGGTGAAAAGTGTTATTGCATAGAAGGCGCAAAAGGTGAAGATCCTTTGCAGAATACATGTGTTGAATGTTTGTATACCATTTTTATTTCAATAAATTAAACCCTAAATTCATCCATCTGTTGATCTTGTGAGGACATTTATAAGAAGAAAGCATTGTTATCCAATTATGGAGTGTATAGATTATTGGATGTGATATATCATCATTCATTGTATTATAGTATGTACATGCATGTATAGAGTTAGATGGTCACCTAAAAGAGCTCCAAGGGATTCTTGAGTATCTAACAAGGGAGCTAGTTGGTCACCCAGCTACTAATCTTAAGCCACTCCATGATCTCATCGGTGAATCAAAATGGCAATGGACTAAAGTGTATGAGACTTGAACCATATGAACAATCGGGCACTCATCATAGATGAAAAGAGAGTTGAGAATTGAGACCTAGATGATGATGATCAATTAGAATGTAGCAATGCAGACGACGAGTACGAGGACTACTATTCCTTGAATGAAAGCAGTGAAGAAGAGGCCGAGACGATAGAGTGTGACACTGTGACAACCGAGCAATCTAACAAATAAAATTAGATCCAAGTCGCAGAGAGCCAATGCATTTAGGATTGAATGAGGAGTCTTTAGAACTGAATGTGATTGCACTTGACTGGATCACTTAGGTGTGATAGACTATGAGCAAGCAGGGCTAGTCCAACCAAGTGTCTCACCTCTCTTTCAACATTAGAGTTGCGATCATTAGGGGAAACTCCATCCTCTAGCGAGGGTTGTGAGTTCAACTGAAATTAGAAGTAAGCTCTGAGAGTGATCTAGAGATACCTGACCACCTACAATCAGACGCACCAAAGGGGACTTGTCGGTCCACCAAAGGCACATATAGCTGAAGGAGGAAAAGACAGGACAACAAAAAGGATCGAAAGTTAAATAGTAAAAGAAACCCTAAGACCTTCCAAAGCGCTTCACTAAATTCAAGAAAGGGGATAGGGTAGTGATCTTATTGGGCACAAAGAGACAAGGACAGATAAGTGAACCAATAGAAGGACCTGCCAGAGTCAAGGAAGTCAACTTAGCAGGGGAAAGGGAGAGGCCTCAACCCATGTCTATAGCTGATGACTTGACTGAGTAAGAAGAGGATGATCTTATTGCTCTCTTGTGAGAGTACATAGACGTGTTTTCCTGGTCCTTTTGAGGGTTGTAACACATAACATCCTGATGAATCCCCAAAGCATGCTCATGCCGTGAAGGAAGAGATCGATAAGCTATTGAAGGCAGGATTCATCTACTAGATTGAGCACATGGATTGGGTATCACCCATTTTGATCGTCTTGAAGAAGAACATGAATATCCGAGTGTGTGTAAACTACAAGAAAGTCAACATAGGGACTAAGAGAGATAATTATTTGTTGCCTTACATAGAGCACATGCTTGAGAGAGTAGTAGGAAAAGAGGCATACAGTTTCTTGGAAAGCTTCTCAGGTTACAACCAAGTTCAAGTACACCTCAATGATAGGCATAAGATATCGTTCGCCACAGAGTGGGGTGTATTTGCATACATAGTCATGCCATTTGGGCCTATGAGTGCATCTGCTACCTTTCAACATTTAATGTGCGCCATCTTCAGAGGCATACTTAGGCAAGAGCTAGAAGTATTTGTTGATGATCTATGTGTACACTCTAGTTGGAAAGAATAGGTGGATAAGCTTCACGGAGTCTTTGAACGATGTAGGCTCTATAGTCTCTCTTTGAACCCCCTAAAGTGCCAATTCTGGGTGAAACACAAACGTATCTTAGGGCATGTGGTATCCAAGAATGGCATTTCCACCACTGACTTCTTTAAGATCAGGGTTATTGTCGACTTGCCACCACCACCCACCTATAAGTGAGTTCAGTGCTTCCTAGGACACATAAAGTACTATCGGCGGTGCGTTCTGAACTATGCATTGATTGCTAGACCACTCTACAAGTTGTTGATTATATTTGAGTGGATTGAGAAGTGCCAACACGCTTATGAGGAATTGAAAAAGGCTCTCACTATTGCACCAAATTTATGAGCCCCACACTAATGGAGCATAACATTCCATGTGCATATTGATGCATCAAAGTTTGATGTTGGAACCGTTTTGTGCTAGTTTAGCAAACATAACCTTGCTTTCTAGTGAGCTTGCTAGCAGACAACTCATGGATATAGAGATGAACTAATCCATAACAGAGAGGGAGGGTTTGGCCATGGCATTTGATATAAATAAATTTTGGCATTATCTTTTGGCTACACCCTTTACCTTCTTTGTTGACCATCAAGCCTTCCTTTATCTTGTTAACAAACCTTGTGTGACGCATAGCTCAATGTGGTTACTTCTACTTTTAGAGTTTGAATTTTCTGTGGTTGTATGTAAAGGCAAGTAACATTACATGGTAGATCACATGTCCTGCATACCCAGAGGAGAGGCCTATGGACAAGGCATTATAGATGACCTACATGATGCACACCTTTTTATCATGTCTAGTAAAAAGTATTTATTCAGAGTTGACTTGACACCTTATTAAGCTAATGACATAGTCCAGATCCTAGAGCATACACTACCAGAGAGACCAATGGAGAAGGCTAGGCTAAGGCACCTTATCCTTAAGATTCAACCCTATCAATTGATCGCCGACCAACTCTATAGGTTAGGATAGATGGCTTGTTGTAGAGATGCATATGTGAGCATGAAAATGCATAATGTATTGAGTGAAGTGCATGGTGGAATTGCTGGAGGACACTTCAGCGGAGATACTATGGCCCGAAAGGGGCTACAATCTCAACTGTGGTGGCCCACCCTATTTCCTAATGTTGCTAAATTTATAAAGTATTGTGATGAGTGTCAAAGGACTAAGGTTCCTATTCATAAAGATAAGATGGAGTTGACCCTAGTCATAGCATGCCAACCATTTGAAAATGTCAAGAAACACAGAACTAGAGCTAGTTGGCTATGGTGGATGCAAATCATAGAACCAATACATGATAGGGAGAAGAGATTGTAACTCAAGTGAATTAGGTTCTAGGACAGATTAGCTTGGACTCATAAACACAATCTTGAGTGACTCAAATTGAAGGTACAAGTTTTAAAAAAATGAGTGTCAAGTACATGCTTATATAGCTTTTGGGTAGTACCACTATTCTCACTGTGCATATGGGATTCTAAACATCTCTTCCTAGAGCATACATCAATTGTCTATCTTCTAGCCTCTTTAGGTTATAGATTCAACCTCTATGGGCATACATCTAGCCTCTATGGCCAAGCATAATTTGCTATTCTCAACACCCCCCTTCAAATGATGAGTCTCTACCCTTGCTATCTTTTGCCCTCCCTACATGATGACATGGCCCAGAAGACTAGCTCTTTGGTAGCCTAGTCAAGTTTAAGGCTTGAAACTTTACATCTTGGCAGGGTTTTTTACATCCACTATGGGAAACAAGATCCACTACGGGAGATCCACTATGGGAAATTCTTTGCCAACAACAACAGTGGAAACAATATCTTCATCTTTTGCTTCTTTGGCAACCTTTGGTAATATCCTCGATCTTCTAGGTGTCTTTGATCTTCTTGGACTCCTTCTTGGTCTTCATGCTCTTTTTCTTTGTTGTGATCCTTGTCCCTTTTGTTGATGTGTGGTACTTCTCTTTTGACACAAATTTTAGGATACATGGACTTGGAATACATAATTTTTGGGATATTTTAGTAGAGGCTTATTTAAACCTTAGTAATAAGGGTTATTAGTTTTTTTAAAATTAAACTACTTTTCAGGTTGCATTTATATTCATGGGTACAGAAGAAGGCTCTACAACTGAGATGAAAAAATCCCATAATCTCATCATACACTAAACAAGTTGACAAGCTTGCTCGATAAGCAAGTGCTCTTGTACATGGATTGAAAGCCATATACTTGAACTTGGCAATAAACATATAAGAGAGCAAAAATTTGAGCTTCTGATCTATTTTTGAAGCTATTGTCAGTGATTGAACTTGCAAATCACTTTTACAGTTAATGATGGTGTGCTTGCTCATACCGAAGTCCACAATACTTGCAAACATTTGGTTCATCAGAAAATCAAGACAAATAAACTCCACCGAATGACCAAGAGCTGGGATCTAGGCCCCCTATGCATGCCACAACCCGTCCTTCCATAGGTATGGGGGGTACTTCACTAATATATTCCATCGGTGACTTTTTGTCTAGTTTTTGCATCCACTTGGCTGCAAATAAGGCGGCAGAGCATTCCATAGAAATGCCATGAGAAGCGCCTGATGAAAGGTAAGCATAGGCACAAACCCTTCGAAGGAAGCTTCGAGCTATACACCCTTCTCTCTCTTTGCACACCTATGCTATTCTAGTGTCAACATACACAAGGGCAGCTAATTTTCCTGGAAATCGATCAGCGCGGCAAGGCTAATGGAGTTGCCGCCCAACATATGGCCGATGAGGATCACAACGGGAGGATCCTTCCCCTTGTTCTAGAGGAGAGAATGGAGGAAATTGAGGAGTGACTACCTATAATCGTCAAAGGAGGAGACCGTGCTGGGATCCGTAGGGTGAATGCTTGAGGCTGTGAGATCAATAGGGGTGGTGTGGTGGTTGCTCATGCGAAGGAGGTTGACCTCCTTGTACTAGCACTAAGCACCATGGACAAACACAAAATAAAATTTCTGAGGGTTGTCTCGGGGCAACCTTTTCTCAGGTTCCTGTTGCATCTCTTCTTCCTGTCTTGCATCCATGGGTTGGAAATGGACCTATGATATGGATATGGCAAAGGGCCTTAACGTAGGTTCAACTCCTACTATTCATTTACATTAGAATACAGCTAACTAATGACGTTAGAACTAGCTTGCCATGGATCTGATACCATGTCAAGAAACATGGATCTAGAGCTAGTTGGCTATGGTGGACACAAATCATAGAACTGATACATGATAGAGAGAAGAGATTGTAACTCAAGTGAATTAGGTTCCAAGATAGATTAGCTTGGACTCATAAACACAATCTTGAGTGCTTAATTGAAGGTACAATTTTTTTAAAAATGAGTGTCAAGTACATGCTTATATAGCTTTTGGGTAGTACCACTATTGTCACTGTGCATACGGGATTAGGAACATCTCTTCCTAGAGCATACATCAATTGTCTATCTTCTAGTCTCTTTAGGGCATAGGTTCAGCCTCTATGGGCATACATTTGGCCTCTATAGCCAAGCATCATTTGCTATTCTCAACAGGATAAATGGGGCATTGACTGCATTGGGCCAATTAGTCGGGCACAGTACTCCCAAGCCAAATACATCATTGTGGCAATGGACTACCTTACAAAATGGGCCGAAGCTAGCCATGAGAAAGAATGATGCTAGAACTACGGCTAAGTTCTTTTGGGAGCAAGTGATCTTACGATTGGGCTACCCCATCAAACTAGTCAGTGACCAAGGTACTCATTTCATTAATGAAGTGATTGCCTACTTGCTTTTCACCTTCTTGATCATCCACAGAAAATCATCACCTTACTACCCTTAAGCTAATGGTTAAGTGGAGTCTGCGAACAAGATCCTAGTGAATGTCTTGATTGAGGTAGTCTTTGCCTCACATAGCGACTGGGATAACAAACTCATGACAGCACTATGGGCCTATAGGATAGCCTATAAGATAACAAATGGACAAATACCTTTCAAGCTCACCTACCAAATCAAAGCGATTTTGCTAGTAGAGTTTTTCATTCCTAGCTTGAGAGTAGCAATGTAAGAGCAATGGGATGGGAAAGAAGCATGGACCGAATGCTTAGTAGCACCGAAATGTCTCTCTGAGATACGACTCCTAGCTACTCAAGTGGTAATCTGTGAGAAGGCAAGATGCAAGAGTTGGTTTGACAAGCATGTCAAACAACATGACTTTGAGCAAGGTGACCTAGTATTGCTATACTTAGTGAAGGGCCATAAGAAGAAGATGAAATTTAGAGGATTAGGGCCTTTTAAAGTCTGTAACATTAGTCAAATAGGAATTGTAGAGCTCAAAACCTTAGAGGGAGAGGGCATAGGCTTCTTTAGTGGCAATTGCCTCAAGAAGTACTACCCCCCAACCCATCCATTGCATGAGCCGCCAATGTTGCAATAGTCACCTATCAACATGAGAGTAGCCACCATCACAGAAATCGAGGATACGAACGAGGAGGCAGTGGAACTTGCTTACTTGTGAATCACAATCATTGCTCAAAAGACACACACATTTGATGTGCTCATTGATGAGGGAGCTGACTTCAACATCCTTACCCATGAGCATTGGACTCTCATTGGTAAGCCCCAATTGCAACCCATGAATGCTAAGCTCAACCCATCTGGGGGGATAGTCCTACCCTCTGCTAGGGAAGTGCAAAGTAATGGTCTCTATCGAGACTGAAAGCCTACCCATGGTTTTCTATGTCCTACCTAGCACCAAGGCTACAGGTAAGGAATTGTTGCTAGGACACGCTTTCAAGAAGCAGGCACATTGCAATGTCGACTAAGACTCGCAACATGTTCACCCTGCCATTGGCAATGTGAGGATAGTAACAACTTTCAGCAAGGGCAGCATGGCTCCATCCAAGCCCATAGTGCCAGCGATAGGAGTACCTAACACAAAGTCTAAGGAGGGGGTTGTGACTTGTCCTACCCTGCCAAGACTGACCAATTGCAACTTAAGGGAAACACAACCAAGACCATTGAATAACAGCTAAGATGGATACCTAAATGACAATCACAATGACTCGCTGGACCCATAACTCCCAAACATCACATCCTAAGCATAAGAGACACAATTGGCATTCTAGAACTCAAGCCATGATGGGTACTTGCAGTCCTATTATATGCACAAGGCTACTATGAGGGCAATGTCTGGATTTAGGTGCCTAAGACCAAGAGCAACACACACACGTGCCCCTCAGCTGTATGCTACTAGCCCATCTCCAAAGAGTGGTGAGCCATCTAAACTTGCTAAACTGCTTGAGTCAAAAACCAAATCTGTCGAACCTTAACAGGTCTATTGACCAAAACCACAAGTGGCTACCCCTAAACTGATGCAACCTAATGCTGCTAGCACCCCAACACCTTCACAACCAACAAGCAACACATCATCTGAGCTCCAAACCATGCCTCTCACACAAGTGGCTAGCCTGTGCCCTAAGGATCAACCAAAGTAACAAACACCAACAATTGCTCAGCTATCCAACCCAATCAAACCCCAACCTCTTGCAAGCCTTAAACCCTCTTATGAGTGGAGATCTATTCTTACATTGGCCTCTGATCTAGTTGAGAATATAGGGGATAACTTGGTCATATGTAGTAGACACTTGGATGCTACCTTCACAATGCTTGCTAAAAGCTACAAATGGTTGGACTTAGGTCTCCTAGAAGAACCTTTGGCAATTGATGTACACATACTCCCATGCACCTGGGAAGAATTCGAATTAAGGTTCATTAAAGTTTCCATGATGGCCAAGGAATTGATTGCGGCATTGAGATTTCTCGAGAGCAAGCTCATAAACAAAGGCTAATCACCTCCTCTACAACAAGCAAAGTCTCTGCCACAAGCCAAGAGCTATAAGAACTTAAAAAGCTGGCCGTCATTGACTCCTCCTTTCTACGTAAATGGTATGCTCTCCATCTTCAATGGGAACAAGAGGGCTATCCAATCATAACTAATGTCGAGCAAAGACGTGCCATCAAAACCTCTACTTGTATTGCTCCTAGATCCTTTAGAATATTGGCAATCACTTGCAATCGACCCTTAGAAGATCATAACATGGCTCACTCCTATTTAGATTGAATCCTTACCGAGGAAGAGAAGAGCTACACATCGCCAACATGATCAACTCCTGTGATGACTTCCTAATTGATGTTCTGACCTACATTACCCATGTAGGCATTCGACCTCACAACATGGACCGACATGCTCATTTGGAATATAATCCATGCTTTTACGCTTGGCTCATGCCAAAGTGAAGCACCACGTAATGTGATTAGTGCCCTTAACCCTTCATCCTCCAATCCTAGGAAGGATTCATATCATTCCTAGGGGAGAGAAGGTAAGGTGGAAAAGAAGACATGTCTTAAAACCTCAATCAAATTTTAAAATCTAACTTCATGAATAGTTGTTGGAATGCATGGATAGCTTTTGAAGCAAAAGTTTCATTCTAGAATTCAGTGTTTCACCTTTCCATAGCTTGCATTCAATATCTACTTATCTTATTGCAAGGAGTTGTCTCAAGAAAACTAATGATGAGCTGTAATGTCATAATGGGTATCTGACATGGCAGACAAGACAAAAGTAGCAAGCTCCTGTTCACGGAAGAAGAGCAGATGATGTACAACCTAATGGCTGAAATAAGGGTCTTCAATTAGTTCAAGTTCAGGAACATCATGAATTTGGAAGACATGGTCATGGAAGAACTAGCTGTGAACGGGATCGTCGCCAAATGCAATCTTGGAAAGCACATGGAGAAGGTCACACAAGCTTTTGACTACAACAAGTGCACGGAGTTCCTATGGACTTTCGATGCTTATAGGAACTGCAGCATTGTAATAGTGGGACAAGGAGAAGAAACCCGTAGGGTTAAGGATTAATTAAGCCTAGAAATGGTGGAAAGAGCATTAGGCTTAGTCAACAAGATCGAGAGGCTGCTTAAAAGGGATGTCTACTATGATATGTTGGGAATGGACAAGGCCCTACTCCACACCAACGATAGCATCAACCTAGCTGATATTCTAGACCTTGAGGTCAAGTTGCAAGCAAAGATGGTCCATGCTCTATTCTCTAGTCAGAGGTACAATGCTTTAATGAGTAGGATTAGAGTGCCCTTGCTAGAGAGCCTTGCATCCAAGTCCTGGGATGTAGTGAATTGGAATGGCCATGTGTGAAAAATCATTGAAGCTTCAGCAAAGGTACTAGCCACAGGTATAAGACCAGCAGGTGGGGAGTCTTTAGCTTCCATAGTGGGGATGGCAAGGAAGAAATCATCATCCAATGCATCAATTATAGGGTTTGGAAGGGTGCTAACCGCTATTATCCAAGAGGTTGTGGGAGAGGTGAAAGGTGAAGAGGAAGTGGGGGACACACCTGAAAGATCACCACCCCATGAGCAAGAGTAATCAAGTGAAAGGACAATGAGTGAGGGTGGAGAAGCGGAGATACCATCTGGTCAAGGAGGGCTTAGGAAGCCAAATAAGAAGACTTCTCAAAAGCAGCAGTAGTAAGAAATCAGGGAGAGAATGACCAAGGAAGAAAAGATTGAGTTGCAAAGAGTGCAAGAGGAGTCGAGGAGATCTGAAGAAGAGAGAAGGAGGAAAGAAGAAGAAAAGGTAGAAGAGCTGCATAGGAATAACGTGGCTCAAGCCATTTGTATGTCGATGGAACAACCTTCCAGTGAAGAGGAGTTAGCTGTTGTGAGTCCACTAAGGGAGGAAGGCCCAAGCACCAGTGCCAAAGTACCAGAGATCGAACCACCACTGATGACAGAAGGCAAAGGTCAGGTTGCATCAAATCCCACCTATTCTCGTGCCCCAAATTGTAACTACCACAACCACCCCCAAGGCATCACTAACATGGTGGATTCAAGCAATCTCATGACCTAGGTGCAATATCTAGTGAATAGAGTGCAATAAATAGCCCCCTAGACTTGAGTGGAGGAGCTCCAATGGGTTGGAATGAAGAGACTGACAGCTACATATGCCAAATCAAGGCAAGATCCTAAGAGACAGAAGATAGAGGCATCGACAATGTCTATATCTACGATAGTGCTACCATCTATGGGCTATGATGAGTACATCAAGGAGCTTCTTACATAGCTAGAAAGAGTGAAGGAGGAAAAGAAGACATCTATGGTGGTGGCTGAAAGAGAAGCATTGGTAGCCTCCTGGTTGGAGAGGACTTTCTAAGTAGAAGGGTACCAAAAGGAAATCTATGAGTTGAAGGAAGAGCTCAAGGCCAAGGAAAAGAAAGAGGACAATTGACAAGAAAGGCTCAAGGAAGAAATACAAGAATTGATAGGCTTACAAAGGGAGTAAAAGCTCATTCTCGTGCAACATGAAGAATTAAGAGAGAAATTGAAAAGGATAGAAGAAGCAATGGACAAACTTGAAGCATATAACACAAAAAAAGCTTAGAAAGGGGAAGAGCATCAAAGAGAAATGGAGGTAATGGAGCATAAGTTGCTAACAGAGCTAGAAGAGCAAGGAAGGCTAGAAAGGGAAATTAAACACTTGGAAAAGAAGAAAGAAGAAGTAATCCAAAGGTGGAAAGAGTAGGAGCCAAGGATGGTGGCCTTAGCACAAAGATAAAATGAAAGCCTAGAGGAAATGAAGCAAAAAGCAGAGAATGGGTAGCCAAGAGCAAGGCTAGAGTGAAAGACTCAACAAGCCGTCTAGTCCATGCTAAAGGTAACAGAGTGCTAGTAGAGAGTAGGGCAGAGTCCGTAAAGATGAGAATGGAAGGCCATCAATGTGCCTTTCTCAGCACCATTTTAGATGTCATGCAACTAGAAGAGAAGGAGGCTGTTGAAAACTTAAAGAAGAAGCTAGAGATTACCTACAGAGCAGTAAGGCATGGCTTTTGTGTCTAGGTGCAAGAATTGAAAACCAACCTAAGCCACCAAGAGCAAAGGGAGTGTTGAGATATCGAGCTCCACTCGTGATATGCCAGGGTGACCGTTGTGCATTTATGTCATCGACTTGTCAGTTTGCAGATGCGGTTGGTACACCGCCCATGAATAATACCTAGATGACAGCTATCCTTATCTACTCTAGTTCGTGGCTCAGTTGGTATGCCACCTTAGTTAGTTGTCTTTGGTTTGAGACCCATATATAGGGTTCTTCTATTTCTTTGTATGAGAGTTCTTTTGGCTTACACAACTAAGAAGAGGAAAACTGTTTTTCAGCCTCCACCCTTGTGTGTATTCCCCCATTGTGCAAGCAAGAAAGCTACAAGTGAGACTCCTTCCTTTTCTCCCACAATCTTGACATGGTATCAGAGCCTTGTTCGTGGTAAGGAGCTCAAGAAAGCAAGCCAAGTTCGCGGTGTTCTAGTAAGAGGAGCAGTGTTGCTTTCATTTTTTGTTTTGGGAGCAGATCTCTGCAGGTAGCATAACCGGAAATTGCAAGAGTGTATTGTCTCAGGTTGAGACGCCCTTCGGGTGAAGCAACAGGGCAGTATATGTTGCGGGCAAGGGCTTTAGCCCTTGGTGACTCTATTTTTTTTGATTTGAGGCCATTTCGGGGCCTGTTTTGGAGGCGGAAGTTTTCTGCATGCACTCAGGAAAAGGCCCTGTTTTATGCTGTGCGACTACTGTTCTACAGGTCGGTGAAAAGTTACCACAGAAATTGTATCGTATGCTTGTGTGCAGAGACATTGGGAGTTACAAAATCATCCTTGTTTCCTATTTATGCAAAATCGTCACTAGGAAGTGGCTGTGTGGTCAAATACCACTTTTGCCAGTTTTGCAGATTTGCCCTTGTGAGGGTGAAGCTGTGTTTTTTGCAGTGACAGAATTTTTTGCAGTATTCTGTAATGGCGTCTGATTCTCTTTCACAGATTGTAACTGAAAAGCTTGACAAGAACAACTTCCAAGCATGGAAGTTTAGAATGACGAATTTCCTTATGGGAAAAGGATATTGGGAATTTGTTGCAGGAAATGAAGAAGAACCAGTTCTTCCTGATGTTCCCAATCAACAGCAAATGCAGGCATTCAAAGCATGGCATGAGAGAGCCAGGAAAGTTATGTACTGGCTATCTATCAGTATTTCAGACTCTATGATTGTGCATATTCAGGATGCAAGTACGCCAAAGGAGGCATGGGATACTTTGTCAAAAATCTATAGCACAAATACGCAAGCCAGGAAAATGCAGCTCAAGCAAGAGTTGCATAATGTGCAAAGAGAAAGTATGAGCATCAATGACTACCACATGAAGGTGAAGAAGATTGCAGATGCACTTGCTTCCATTGGGTCGCCAGTGGAAGATGATGATTTAGTTTCTGTGACCTTGAATGGTCTAGGAAAGGATTATGCACAGTTTCGGACATCCATTTCAGTTCGTGAAAGATTTCCTGATTTTGAGGAGTTGATTGCTCTTCTAATTTCTGAGGAGCAAAGAAATGGTGGTGCATCTTCTTCAGGAGGAACTTCAAAAGAAACTGTCTTCTACTCAAATGCTGGAACAGGTAGAGGCAGAGGTAGAGGAGGCCGATTTGGAGGCCGTGGTAGAAATCAGAATATGCAGCAGACTCAAGAAAAACAGTCCTATGGAGGAGGACGTGGTAACTCTAGAGGCAGGGGGAGCCAAAGAGGTCGTGGCGGATGGCAAAGAGGCCAAAATGCAAACATCAATGTTGAATACTACTACTGTGGTAAAATGGGTCATATGGCTAAAGACTGCTATAAAAAGCAGAATGACATCATGAATGGAAAATTGTAACAAGGAAATTATGCATCTTCTAGTAGACAGGGTGATGACAGAAATGAGCATTTGTTTATGGTGCAGCACATGAACAATTCTGTGAGACAAGTGCAGAAGAAAGCAACGATGTATGGTATGTTGACTCAGGTGCATCAAACCACATGACAGGTCATGCAGAATGGATGGAGGATGCAAGAAAAATGGAAAAACCAGGATTTGTAGAGACTGGTGATGATACTGCACATCCTATTGTGCAAATTAGAAAAATTCCTTTGTCTATGCAGGATGGGAAAAAGAAATACCTGTCAGATGTATTTCATGTCCCGAATATCACCAAGAATCTGGTTTCTGTTGGTCAAATGGTTGACCAGGGCTTGCAGGTCAGATTTAATCCTCATGGATGTTTTGTTGAGGATATGAAAAATAAAGGTCGCTTGATAGCAAAAGGAAAGAAGAAGGGCAGAATGTTTACATTGGATGCAGACATGCCTGAATTGAGTGCAGCAATGTTTGCACATGGGACCGGTATAGTTGCAGATATTGATATCTGGCATAAACACATTGGTCATGTTAATGTACAGCGACTTAAATCAATGCAGGCCCAAAATATTGTTGCAGGATTGCCTAAATTCAAGGTTGCAGAAATGCATAAGGTATGTGAAGCTTGTCAGTTTGGAAAACATGCAAGGAAACCATTTCCTAGATATGTTCAAGAGAGTAAGAAGCCATTGGAATTAATCCACTCTGATGTGTGGACTACTAAAGCTGCATCTCTTGGAGGCTGTCATTATTTTGTCACTTTTATTGATGACTATAGCAGAAAAATTTGGGTGTATTTTATGAAAAAGAAAAGTAAAGTTTTTGGGCATTTCAAAACTCTTAAAGCTATGGTTGAAAAAGAAACATGCCTGCAAATAAAATGCCTAAGGTCAGATGGAGGGGGAGAGTACCTCTCAAATGAGTTTGCAAGGTTCCTGCAGGAGCATGGCATAAAGCAGCAATATTCATGTAGTCATACCCCACAACAAAATGGAATTGCAGAAAGGAAAAACATGCATATTGGAGAGGTATCTCATGCCATGCTCAATGAAAAAGACCTACCAGATTTTTATTGGGCTGAGGCAGTTGCTACAGCAGTCTACATAATGAACAGGACTCCCACTGTAGCAATACATGGGATGACTCCAGAGGAGAGGTATACTGGTAGGAAACCAGATATTTCTCATTTGAAGATTTTTGGTTGCATTGCCTATGTTCATGTGCCAGATGAGTTGAGATCCAAGTTAGATCCAAAAGCTGAGAAGTGCATCTTTATTGGTTACTCTCTGCAGCAGAAAGGGTATAGATTCTATAATCCTTCTACTCGTAAGTTTACAGTGAGCAGAGATGTTGTTTTTGATGAGATGAGTAGCTGGTATAAACCAGTAAATGTGATTGATGATGTAGATGCACAAAATGGTAATGCTGCACAGAATTCACAGCAGCAGTCACAAAATATTAGTGGACCTGGAGTCTCCTCTAGCAGTGGTTCATATTCTTCGCCATGGACAGGCAGATTGAGATCAGGAGAATCTCCTCAAAACAATGCAGATAGTGGTATGCAGGTATCACGAAAAGGAAAAGAGAAGGTAGATCAGCCCATGTTTGATGTGAATGCAGGTCACTCTTATGTGGATGGTGAATCCAGTGGCTCAGAACAGAGCATTGATGATGAGTTGGGTATTCCTTCTATTGTTACACCTGGAGTAAGGAAGACCAGGGATGTTTTGAAAGCACCTGGGAGTGAACTTACTTTGCGCAGGTCTACCAGAGCTAGGTATCCTGTGGATAGACTGAAATATGATGGATTTACAGCCATTCACTATGCATATATGGTCAAAGTGATACAGGAACCAGAACCCACTTTTTTTGAGCAAGCCATGGGAAAAGAAAAATGGGAGAAAGCCATGGATGAAGAAATGGATGCCTTGGAAGCAAATGCTACATGGGAGTTGGTATCTTTGCCTAAAGGTAAAAATGCAATTGGCTGTAAGTGGGTTTATAAGGTGAAGCACAATGCAGATGGTTCTGTGAACAGATACAAGGCAAGATTAGTAGTCAAGGGGTATGCACAAACATATGGCATTGACTATGAAGAAACATTCAGTTCGGTTGCAAGGATGGCAACCGTAAGAGTAGTCATTGCTATGGCTGCATCAAAGGGATGGTCTTTACATCAGATGGATGTAAAGAATGCCTTCTTGCATGGTGATTTGCAAGAAGAGGTCTATATGGAGCAGCCACCAGGTTATGTGCATATTGTTCATCCTGAGTTTGTTTGCAGGTTGAAGAAAGCCTTGTATGGCTTGAAGCAAGCACCTAGAGCATGGTCTGACAAGATAGGACAGTATCTTGTCACTATTGGTTTTTAGATTTCCAAGGCAGATTTCTCACTTTATGTGAGAAAAACAGAGAAATGTATTATGCTACTTGTCATTTATGTTGATGATTTGATTGTGACAGGTGACAGTGACGAAGATATCCTTCATGTGAAAATGCTATTGAAGCAAAAGTTTGAGATGAAGGATTTGGGAGAACTGCGTTATTTCTTGGGCATTGAGGTGATTAGATCACCAAGTGGGATACGGCCCTTGCAGAGGCAGTATGGATTGGACATGCTGTCCAAATATGGGATGACAGGCTGTAAGCCTATTTCAGTTCCTTTGGAGCAGAATGTGAAGCTGAGCGCAGATGCAGGTGAGCTTTTGGAAGACCCTACTATGTACAGACGCATAGTAGGAAGTTTGATTTATATGACTATTACCAGGCCAGATTTGAGCTATGCTGTTGGATTGGTAAGTCAGTTTATGCAGGCTCCAAGGAAACCACATTTGGATGCGGCTAGACGCATACTCAGATATATGAAGTCCATATTGCAGTATGGACTATTTTATGAGACTGGGGTTCAGATACAGTTACATGGATACATTGATGCTGATTGGGCTGGTAGTATTTCTGATAGACGATCTACCAGTGGATATGTGTTCTCTTTTGGGAGTGCTGCAGTCACTTGGAGCAGCAAGAAATAGCCTACAGTTGCCTTGTCGAGCATAGAGGCTGAGTACAGGGGTGCAGCAATGGCTGCATGTGAGGTAGCTTGGTTGCATAAGCTACTTTATGATATGCATCAGCCTACAGATGGGCCAGTTGTCATTTATTATGACAACATGAGTAGTATACACTTGGCAAATAACCCAGTCTATCATGCTAGAACAAAGCACATTGAGGTGCATTATCACTATGTGCGGGAGAGGGTTTTACTAGGTCTTATTGATCTAGTTTATGTCAGCACAGAGGATCAGGTAGCTGACATATTCACGAAGGCATTGGGCGCAGAGAAGCTGCACAAGTTCAGAGACCTGCTTGGTGTGCAGGAATTGGGATTGAGCTCGAGGGGGAGTGTTGAGATATCGAGCTCCACTCGTGATATGCCAGGGTGACCGTTGTGCATTTATGTCGTCGACTTGTCAGTTGGATGCGGTTGGTACA
The DNA here is from genome assembly GCF_053477565.2 of Lygodium microphyllum. NCBI lineage: Eukaryota > Viridiplantae > Streptophyta > Polypodiopsida > Schizaeales > Lygodiaceae > Lygodium > Lygodium microphyllum. The sequence goes on along the minus strand of NC_141146.1, from coordinate 11,237,615 downwards.
CCGCCCATGAATAATAGCTAGATGATAGCTATCCTTATCTACTCTAGTTCGTGGCTCAGTTAGTATGCCACCTTAGTTAGTTGTCTTTGGTTTGAGACCCATATATAGGGTTCTTCTATTTCTTTGTATGAGAGTTCTTTTGGCTTACACAACTAAGAAGAGGAAAACTGTTTTTCAGCCTCCACCCTTGTGTGTATTCCCCCATTGTGCAAGCAAGAAAGCTACAAGTGAGACTCCTTCCTTCTCTCCCACAATCTTGACAGGGAGTACCTACTCAAGGGCAGGACTAACAATTCAAGAGGTGGAATTGCTGGGGTATAGGGAGGAATAAGGATGGACCACATGAGCTAGTAAGAGGAGAAGGACAATAGATACCACTTCTTGAAGTAGGGCAACAAGACAAAGAACAAGTCCCACAATCACCCTCTCCAAGATCAAAATCTCAGCAAGAACTGGCACAGAGGATACAACTACGAACAAAAAAGCAAAATTCAGGAAAAAGAGAGAAAAGATATTGAAGTGCATGCACGAAGAAGGCTAAGGGGGCAACCCTTAGCAATCCTAGAAGCTCCTATCCCATAAAAAGAATAATGCTTTCCTATCAATTGGAACATGGAACTTGCGGTGTGGGAACAATGGGAAAACAAGTGTAAACCCTTTGAGTTTACCTTCCGATACCCATCTGCAATGAGTCGAGTGCTATCCCCTAGAGTGGTGGAAGAGGTGATAAGCATGGGTAGAAGGCTTGGAGATCGGTATGAGGGAGGGAAGCACATGACTATTGGGAAGATAAAGTTATGGAGGTGCCCAAGACCGTGAAGGGGTACCAATCACAACCAAAGTGGAGGAGAAGAATTTGGGACAGGAACATGGATGCATGGATGTCATTTTGTAACACCCTACCCTACGAGAGAAATGATCCAATATACATGCCGTATCCAAGAATGGTAGAAGTGGACTTTAACTCCGACATCCATGATCCTTATGATTTTTCTAAGATATATAATGTAAATACTCCGACATCCATGATCCTTATGATTTTTCTAAGTCCTTAGATTCTCTGAAGATAACATACGGCCCTCCATCTCCCATTTCCTTAATGAATTCTCTTCTTGCCTCGATCCAGCTTTCATTATAACCTGTAACTACCTTAGGGCACTTAGAGTTTTACTTAAGCAAGATCCTACCTCTCATGAATACCACCTACCACCCCTGTTTTTTGATTTGAATGCTGGCATAGATAATTGCGAGATGGCCCAGACTCATGATGAGAGCCACCCTCCTTCCATCCTTTTGCATGGCCCTACTAGAGGACATAAACGACAACTGATTCACTACATGTAATCATCCTTTCTTATCCACAACCCCTCTAAAATGTACGTATGAATCTAAAGGAATACACGCAGAGTAAGAACTTCCTTAGTAAGTCCCTCAAGCCCCCAACCTCTTTCTCTCGACTATGAATGCGAGGACTAGTTCTTCATGTACATTCAAAAAAAAAAAGAGAAAAAGAAAAAAGAAGAAGAAAGAAAAAGAAAAAGAAAAAGAAAAGAGAAAAAAGAAAAAGACAGGAGCAAAGAAAGAAAAGAAAATCATATAAAAAGCAAGAAAACACATCTCACTTGATGAATGCTACAATCACTGCACCTAGGGATCCTCAAGTTAGGCATGTTCGATGGCCTTGGTAGGCTTAACTCCCTAGCCCTTTTGCTCCTCGCTTCACGCTTAGGACACATCAAGGAAAGGACATACCTAGGGAGGTCACACTCGCCTATGGTTAACATGCCACCCTAAGCTACACCCACCGCACCTTGCCTCTACACGAATTGGGTCCCCAAGTTTGGACTATACCCTAGGCTTTTCTTGCAATTTGACCCAAATCCCAATTCCATTGGCATAGACACAATGCACTACACTTCAAGGTAGACATACCCCCTAAGACATGCACATTCTTTTCCTTTTCAGGTGATTCGATCGACCATGACAATCCATCAACTTTGGGGGGCCCGTCACCTCCTCTCACTTTCGACCTCCACAACCTCAACTATTTCGACATGCTTCTCTCCCATGTATAATCCCCACAAGACCCTTATCATCGACTCACATGCCCACCCTTCAATCACTCGAGCCCTCATCAACAAAGTCTGGCAAGTGCCATGGGATTGGCACTCCACTAGGAGGGGGTAATGTTAACCCTAGTGCAAGACAGAGAAAAAGGAAGCAAAAGAAAATTCAAGAAAAGTCAAATGTGGAGCAAAGTGGAAAAAGGTGGCCTGACAGAAGGATAAGAGGAGAAAAGACCAAAAGCGTAAGGGCGACCTTAAAACTCAAGGTGATGGCAAATGCACATTTAAAAATTTAAAGGCACCCCAAATTTTTATAAAAGAGTGCCAGGCTCCCTCCTGTGCAAGTTGTAAAGAGTAGATAGGCATACGTGAAGGCATAATGTAAATAGAAGTGAATAGAAAAAGAGGATATTGGCAAGATGAGCCGGTCATGCAAAAAATAGGATGGGTGCTGCAAAAGTGGCTCTTCTCTTCTCTTCTCTTCTTCTCTACTTTTTCTCTTCTTCTTCTTGCTTGCTTGTACTTGTGCTTGAGAGAGGGAGTGTGAGAGTGTGAGGGTGAGGGGCTGTGGTGGAGAAGCTCTCCATCTTCTCCTCTCTTCTTCTCTTCTCTTCTCTTGTCTTGTGCACATGGCTATGGAGCATGAAGCTTGAAGGTGCAGGATTGAGATTGCTTTAGCTTGCATATTGGATCGTGGAGCTATCAGTGTGCTTGAGAGAGAAGGGTACTTGATTGGGCTTTGAGGTAAGCTCACTACGCTTGTAGACTTGAGAGCACGTACGACTATGTGAGAGGTAACCATTGGCATTCAGCTTGAAACGCTTGAGAGCAATAAGCAGTCCATGGGTCTTGGCAGTCGAGTGAAAGCTCCCACACCTTTCTTTCCCTATTTTCCTATTTCCTAGTTATCTAGAGAGTTATCTTTTACCTCCCTTTCCTTTTTTCCCAAACCTTAATGTCTCAAATCAAATCAAAGTACACAACTCCTACTCTAACCAATGGATAGAAAGCTTTTTAAACCCAAACTATTCCACAAAAGGGATCAAATAACTTCCAACTCCCTTGTTTTCTACCTAAAACCAAGTGTTGTTTTGGAGATAAGATCTTACTTCATCACTCAATTTGGAGCACACAAGCACTCAAGCTTGAATCCGTAGGTCATGGGAAAATAGAACAAAAATGTCATTGCCCTTGTGGGAAAACCACCAAGACCCATGGACTGAATATTGCTTTAAGCATTTCAAGTCGAGAGTTATGGCTACCTCTCACATAGCTGTGTGCACTCTTCCGCACACCAATGTAGTGAGCTTACCTTAAAGTCAGATCAAGTATCTCCTCCCATGAATTCTTCAATGGCTCCATGATTCAAGATGTGCTTTCAAGTAAGCTTCATCTCCAATCTTTGAGCTTCGACCTCCATAGTCTCGCATGCAAGAAAGGGGAAGAGAAGAAGAAGAATATGAAGAGAGGAGAAGAAGAGCTTCTCCATAGACCCTCACTCACTCACACACACACACACACACACACTCTCTCTCTCTCTCTCTTTCCCTCTCTCATGCACAAGAAGGAAGCAAGAGCAAGAAGTAAGAAGAGAGTAAGTTTGGCTACAAACAAGAATGAGCTTCTTTTTTTGGGAGTCATAGCCAAGATGCCCTAGGCTGAAATGCCAATGACGCTCATTATTCGTAGGCTCCCAAAATTTTGCTAATGCCTAGATGCTATGGAACACAGAGCCCTCCACTGTCGGCTCAGTAAGAAAACGGGTCATGTGGTATAGGCCATTAGGTAGTGCCTCATCGTGAGCAATCACTAAACTAGTCTAAGAGTCAAGGACCTCGACAGCGGCCGCTATAAAGAAAACTGCTCACCCCAACCGGTAAAGTTGTTGAATAGATAACAAGTTCACCCCAAGTTGAGGGACATGGTATACATTGTCTGCAAAGCTAGATCCGGACCCTTGTTAGTGGCAAAACTAACGCAACCTTGAGTTCGGATCTTCATTGAGACTTTTCATGCGCTTCATATCTTCATATTTTTTTCAGAGCTTGCCCTTCTCCTCCATTTTCCTATCACCTTGGGATTGTCTTCCATTTTCGATTTTTCCATCTTGGTCTTCCAAGGGTGTAACATCCCCAAGAAAGCATATTTTAGAAATCAATTTGCCAAGGGTGACCAAAAGTCCCTTCCTCAACCTAGCATTGTGATAGTGATATATGTTGATAATGTATGATGATTCCCCTTCCTAGTCTATTGTGATGACTAGCAATAGCTTGTTATCACTAAATTTAAACATGAGTCTAGGATTCTTATAGCTTCTTGTAACAATGATAAAATGGGAAATAAGGCCATTTGTAGTGTTAGGCAACATATTCCACAAGTATGTAGGAAATATTTGAAATCTCTAACCACATAGAGCTCCTTCTTAATAAAAGTCCTTCCCAATTTCCACAAGTGCCAATGCATATCGGAAAAACAAAATCATTCTCCAATATATATACTTTGTCTTAGGACTTGTTGAGTAGTTCTTTGTTGTTGAACATTACTTCAAAGAAATTCTTTCCCATGTAGTCGATATTGTCCATAGAACTTTCATATTTGAGAACACTTTGGCCTTTTTGGACTCCCTACGAGTCTTTTGCAAGTCTACCTTCTCTTGTTTTCTCCTCTCCTCTTCCTGCTTTCATAGTGTGATTTTCTTCTTTATCTTCTTAGCCTTCCCTCGGCTAGTCTTTTCTTCTTGTTCCCTGTCTTCTTCTTCCTCACTCAGTGTCCTTTCACTAGACTGCGCCTCCAGTTGAAACATCTTAGACCATTACTTCAAGAGCTTTACCTATAGAAAATACCAACACTATCTCTGTGTGTGTGTTTCTAATCAAGGCAACCTCTCTCTCTCTCTCATGTGTGTATATGTGTAAAGAGAGAGAGAGAGAGAGAGAGAGAGAGAGAGAGAGAGAGAGAGAGAGAGAGAGAGAGAGAGAGAGAGAGAGAGAGAGAGAGAGAGAGAGAGAGAGAGAGAGAGAGAGAGAGAGAGAGAGAGAGAGAGAGTGTGTGTGTGTGTGTGTATCTCTCTCTCTTCCACAACAGTTATTACTGCTCCTAGCATTACTACATCTAACTATCAAAGCATGAGAACTATTGGAAGTTTTAACATTCTTTACGTTAACTTCTTCATTTAATAATGTACTCTCTACATCCTACAATTTCAGTTCATCATCAATAGTATGCATATTTACACACATAGCAGTATAGAATGTGTTCCATGATTCAAGCAATATAACTAGCAAGAATAATGGTGCAAGATTGTCCTTAAAGTCAATCCCTTGCGAAGACAAGTGGTTGAGAATAGAATGAAACTCATTTAAGTGGGAGTAGATGGAAGTCCCCTCCTTCATATGAAGGTCCATGAGGTGTGTTAGCCAAGTTAGCCAATACATGTGAGAGGAAAGGCTTTGCTTATCATAGATATTACAAATTTGCTCCCATAACTACCATATAGTTTGCCATTCAGAGACAATATTGTAGAATACCTGCTTAGAGAGTGACAAAATGAATGTAAATTTACATAAGTTATCCAATTCAATCCAATCCTCCTCATCAAAGCCTTTAGCCTTTACACCCTTGTGTCTCAATGGCTTAATATGTAAAATTTGCACCAAAACTTGCTATATATGTGCCTTCTAGTAGCTGTAATTAGTGCCATTCAATTAATCAATGTTAAAGATAGCACTGTCATTTGATCCGCCATCCATCATGTTAAAAAATGAAAGTATAATACAAGAAAACAGGCTATTGTAAATGACTGAAAATCAACCCAAATCACAACCAAGACAAGGTTTAAATGAAAGAAAACATTAAAGCATAGAGTTGTCCACTAATTGTTAGTAGTGAACTATCAAATCAAAGTATCTGTTCTCACAAAGAATGCATAAACTTGTAATTATAGCACTGCTATAATAAATGTAGCAATGAATCCAAGATCAACTGTGGGTAATTGATAAGCAAAATAAGCTCACATTACTAGGTATATCATGCAACAAACAAGGTATGTAAGAGCAGCTAGCAGTGAAGATGTATACAATCAATACAAAGATCTATCACAACCTCGACATGTCAATAATCATACATCTAGTAGGCATAGACATCATGCATGTAACTATTCTGTGTGGTAACAGAAGAGAACTACCAAATGCACAACAAAGTGAGTAAAAGGTAATATAGCTCAATACATAGATAAGAAGTATGTATACATTTGAAGGATGGATTTTAGGCCCCGGAACATGCCTAAAAATAGGAGAAAAATATGGAAATGCGGGGGAAAATGCTCAACCACGAAGGCGGCAGCTCGAGCGAGCACGATTTTAAGCGTCAAGTACTTGACGGGCGCCCGTACGACACTCCGAGAATTTTCATAATTTTTCCGTGCGCCCATGCCAGTCAGTGAAGCTGCAGGCCTGTCCGGAATGTTGAGACGAGCTCACAGAAATTTTCAGAACGCAGTTCGGAGTTCGCACGCGAGAGTTGGCCCGAAACCGGCCGGGGTGCCCAAGAGGGGGCCCAAAATTGAAATTTCAAAAGGTGCAAGAGGGGGGGGGGGTGACCTTTGGCACCCCCCCACAAAAAAAATCGTGGATATGGAGGGGGGGCGGCGGCTGAAAACAGCCGCCGAAAAAAACGCGACCCCCCCCCCCCCCCCCAATCGATTTGCTGGCTTGCAAAGAAGCCATACTAATGAACCTCCAGGCCTGATCAAGACGTTGTGCCGATCAATTCGCCGGTCTCCGCTCCCGCAATGGTGGACTGGTTGGAGAGAGAGAAAATCAGTCTTTCTCTCTCCTCCCTCTCTCTCCTCTTAGCCCCCGTTCGTGCTTGAAGGGATAGGATGGAGATGGACGGCCGGATGGATGCCGATTCTTGACGGGATGGAAGAGCAATGCAAAATCATTGTAGATTGCTGATTCCAAGCAGAATTCATGGCTGGAAATCAATCGTGGGACGTGCCAAATTTAATGAAAAAACCCGCAAGACACGGTAATAATTGTTTTTACAAAGAAAATGGTCTTTTGATGCAAATTTGGTTGATAAAAATGTGTTCATATGGATTGAGTTTTGAGTATGTCGTGCTTTGAGTTGGTTTCTAGCTGTTCATCATTTAAAAATCTGGAAAACATGTGTGGGATAGCAGAAAATAGGGAACCGAGACACGAAAAACCATAAAAATGAAGGAAAACAAGGGTTTTGGGCATATAAATGGGGAAAACCGTCGATACACATCCACTAATCTTTCAATTTTGTTGCAAATGAACTAAGGGCCACAACCCACAAACTGGTTTTCATTTTCAGCAATTTAAAAAATACAAGAAAATGAAGAAAATGGGGAAAAATGATAAAAAAACCATGAAAAATAGGGGAAAAATACATTTGGGGCTACGAAAAATATAGAAAAATAGGATTTATGTTTGTTGATGTATAGCAAGGCTGGGGCATGAAGTTATGCTTCAGTTCAGCCTTGTTTATATGTTGTAGTGTGTGTTTCCTTCCTTTCTCCACATAAAATGACAAGGAAACCCTAAAAAGAAATGAATATAATGATGCACTATCAACGGGGAAGGGTAGAGTTGTGGAAAAAAATGGTTAAATGCCGCTGAGCATGAGGAATAATTTGCTGTTTTTATATGCATCGCATCTAGGACGGAATAATAATGATAAAAATTAAAACCTAGTAGCACGAAGATCACTTCGGTGCTAGGTGTTGCAACGAAGTACAAAGCGGTTAGAAAGAAAAGCATGAAAGAGATGATTTGCACTTGCACGCTGCTGGTTTTTAAAATGTTTGAGCACTAGGCATCCACCTCTTTGCATGATCATTTAGAGGAAATTAAAAGTATCAGAGTTAGCTCCTGGATATGCATAGCAATTGTTTTCAGTAGGCCTGTGACCCACCGTTGAGAGTGTGAGGTTCCTATGCTGTAGGCTAGTCGTGGGATCATAAATGGGAAGTCAAGTAAGGACAATGGTACATTCCTGGATACGTTTATTTGGTACCTTGAGTGACGTTTGTGCGAAATGTCTAAATGTTGAGCGGCGCATCGAGGGGCCAATCCCCGAGGTGTAGGAGAGTCGCAGAGGGTTGACGGCATTCAGCCGTAGGAGGAACCCCATGTGCATGTGATTCGAGCCTTTTGGCTATGTGAAAGGGACTCCCTCTGAGGAGTAATATTGGGTTAGGATTAGTTGGACTACAACGTATTACAAACGCAATGTTTAGGAAGGCAGAGATTTTGATAGACGCTCCTGGCCGCGAGGCCGAGGGGTTGTCTTGCGCATAGTGACGAGGTCCGGCTAGTGCATGAGCCAGTGCCGGCCCGTTTTTAGGTCCATCAGTGGTGCGTTTGCCGGGAGCTGCTTAAAAGTGGCGGTTCTCGAATCCTGGTTTTCTAGGGACCAACTAGCAGTTTATGCCAAAGGATACTGAGATCGATCCGTTATTTATTGATAAGCATCGTCTAGCAGAAATCCAAAAACAAGAAAGAGACGAAAGAGCTAGGCGACGTGCTGAAATTTTTAGGAGATATTCCCCTAAGCGTAGCGGTGCTGAACCCTTACGAGGGAGTGGATCTAGTGGTCTTAGGACCCCAAGCAGTAAGTTAGGAGAAGGTGGAAGCTCTAGTGCTCCCCTTCCTTCTATAAGCCATTCCACGTCAAGTACGGGAGGTGTAACCCCACCGGTCTTTATTCCTAGTGCAAATCCAATCCGCGTCATGGCGCAGCCTATTGCAATTCCAGCAGGAACGATGGATTTGCCGGCTCTAGGTTACCCGCTACCCATTTTTAATGGGCTAGTTGAGGAAGATGCAGAACTTCACATTAGGGAGTTTCAAAAGCTGATGTTTAACTGTCGCATTCAAGAGGAAGGACATTTGATGATGTTCTTCAATATGACTCTCAAAGGAAGAGCCGCTATATGGTATCATGGTTTAGAAGCCGGAACTATATTGAACATTGATGCATTTTATGGAGCTTTTCGAAGGGAGTTTGCCCCTGAAAGGGGTGGGCAATATTGGTTGCGTGTACTCAACGTGACCCGCCAGGATCCACACGAGGATATTCGTGCTTATGCGAAGAAGATAAAAGAGGTCTTCCGTAAGTTGGACACCTCTATTCCTATCCCCGCAGCTGCCCAATTGCAATATTTCCTACATGGGTTGGACTTCAATATCCAATTGCAGTTGAGTAGTGTCCCCTTGGGGGATATAGATACTGCCATTACACGAGCACAAGAGGTGGAATCCCGACTACAAGCAGCCTATGCTTCTAGAGGCAATTCGAACATGGGTTTAGTATTGGGAAACAATATGGCAATAGCCAATGGCAGTAGTGGCCAAGGGATAGCGATGGCTAACCCTAATGGGAGAGGGAACATGATACAGAATGTCCCTTTATTACCAGCTCCCCCTAGCATGTCGATGCCGACGGGCAGTCAAATGGCTCCAAATGGTGGAGGCCAGGCGGTCAATTCTAACACCATGCCTGTAGCTCAACAGCCTGTGCCTAATCGAATTGTTAGGCCGATGGAGCGACATGGTAATGACCAAGGCTATGAGTCGAGTTCTTCCAATGTTCTTGGCGAGGTTAAGGACATGATGAAGCATTATACCGACATGATTACGGAGCAGTATCGACAAATAGCTGTTGATGTCAACTTCCTTAAAAAACAACAAAATTTGATAGGAAGTAGATACCCGGAGGAGGGTGCACCGTCGAGGTTTAGTTGCAAATGGTGTGGCGGGCAGCACTATCCAAGAAATTGCCCAAATGTTAAGTGCGACATTTGTGGAAAATCCGGCCATTTAGCAGCTACTTGCTGGAGTAAGATCAGTTCCCTCCAGCGAGGAAGTCGGCAACCAGGGCCTGTTAATCATCGTGCCTAAGGAAATGACCCCCAGCCAGAAAATGGGCCTAAACAAATACTTCAATGACCAAAGACTACAGTGGAAGAGCTACCAAGTGGTAGTGGGGTTAGTTTGATTGAGGCTGTACGCGTTAATGATGCTGAAACCTCTAATCTACGAGCTGTCCTTACAAGAGGTAAAAAGGGTAGAGAAGCCGACATGGATAAGCCTGTCGACGGAAACCCTAAACAAGGCGACAAAGGAACACAAGTTTTGGATCCTGCCCTAGAAGGGGGACCTTTGAAGCCCGTAGAGAGTAAAGCCGATAAGGAAGCACCAAAGAAGAAGGTGAAAGTTAAGAAAGAGGCAATAAAGCCAGTTCAGCGACCTAAAGAGCGGATGATTTGGCGTGAAAAGCGAGCTCTATCGAACTATCATGAATTCGATTTGGCGGGCTCTCTTTGCGAAGTCAAGCCGGATGTGAACCTTTTGCAGCTTATTAAGCTTTCCCCAGGAGTACGTAAGGAATTTAGAAAGATCCTACGTACCGGGTATATCGTAGAACCTTTGGGTATTGCGCGAGTTGGTGATGACTGGTTCGAGCATGCTGAGAAGCATTGCCCAAGGGTTGCAGCCTATGTCGATGGGATATTAGTAGATTATGCCATTGTCGACACGGGATCATCGGTCAACATTATGAGTTCTGAACTGATGGAAAGGTTGGGTCTTGCAATCCAGAAAGATACCTCAACAATTCTCAGAATGGCAGATGACAGTTTGAGACAGCCGGAAGGCTGCATTACTAAGGTCCATGTCACTGTTGCAAATGTAGAATGCCTGTTGGACTTTAGGGTGATTCGTTTTGCAGGGCGGCCAAGTTACCAAGTATTACTTGGACGACCTTGGATCTTGCAAGCGGATTGCCAAGTGGATATACCCGCCGGTCGATTGTTATTCGGCAGAGGTGCCCAGCGTGTGGTGGTTGATGCTTATCCTGAGTCCCCGCAGAGTGAGAGAGCTCCTCTATCTTCTACAGAATTGGAGACATTAGAAGATTTATCTGCCAGTGAGACATCCTCGAGTGATGAGTCCAAAGAGGGATCCACCACAGAGGACATCTATCAGATCACTTTGAACGAGCCGATAGAGGCCCAAGATCGTATAAGGGATGCAGATGTTATCGAGCTAGACCTTGGTACGCTTGATGATTCGCGGCCAATCAAATTAGGGTCCATGCTCAGTACAGCAGAAAGGGAGGACTATGTGGCCTTGATCCAGGAATTCCGTGATATCTTTGCCTGGAGTTATGATGAGTTGAGAGGCATCCCTCCTAGCCTTGCTGTTCATACAATTCCGTTGAAAGAGGGCAGTCGTCCTGTACGGCAGAAAGTAAGGCGTATGCCTTTCGAATTGAGGGACGGGCTGTTTGAAGAGTTAGAGAAGCTTCGAAAAGTGGGTTTGATTTTTCCTGTGCAACACACGGAATGGTGTTCGCCAGTTGTGATTAGAAAGAAGAAGAATAATCAGATCCGTTTATGTGTAGACTTTAGGGAGCTGAATAAGCAGACAGTTAAGGACTACTACCCATTGCCATTTATTGACCAGATTTTGGATCAATTAGCGGGTAGGGAGATATATTCGTTTATGGATTGCTTTGCAGGATATAACCAAATGGCAATTGCAGAAGAGGACAAGTTGAAAACAACTTTCATCACTGTATTTGGTACTTTTGCTTACCACGTGATGGCTTTTGGTTTATGCAATGCGCCTGGTTCGTGGCAACGAACAGCCGATAAGACATTCGGTGACATATCCCCTGAAGAGTTAAGGGTGTTTATTGATGACTTAGGGGCCGCCACCGTGAGGGAAAGGCAGTTGATCATTTTGAGAAAATGCTTTGAGCGCTGTAGACAATTTTGCATCGCCCTAAACCCACGGAAGTGCGCTTTTGGAGTACCTTATGGGCTATTGCTGGGCCATGTGGTCAGTTCGGTAGGAATTGCGACAGACCCCGAAAAGGTCAAAGTTATAATTGCCATGGGTCCACCACGCACTCCGAAAGAAGTTCATAGCTTTCTGTCTTCGGTTGGTTACTACCGTAGATTCATTAATGCCTTAGCAGAAAGAACGTTACCGCTTACAAATTTATTGTCCTTTAGCTGTTCGTTTGTATGGGGTGACCCTTGTAAGGTAGCATTCGAGGACGTGAAACAAGAGCTAGCAAGAGCGCCCGTTTTAAAAGCACCTAAAAGAGGTGAGGTGTTCTATATATTCTCAGCAGCCACCATGTATAGTATCAGCTGCTGTTTAGCCCAAATTTGGGAAGAGAAGTGGTACCACCCGATTGCTTTTGCTAGTCGGAAGCTGGGGGTATCCAAAATCAATTACACCTACATGGAGAAGCTGTGTCTAGCGATGGTCTTTGGGACCAAGAAATTCAGGCATTACATTCTCTATGAGAAAGTCGTGCTTTATACGAAGGCGGAGGGACTTCGACTATTGATGAATAAGTTACAGCCGCCTGATCGTTTAGCGAAGTGGTTGATCACTTTGCAGGAATTTGATTATGAAATCAGGAGTAAGCCACCAAGGTTGCAAGGCATCGTGGAATGTCTAGTGGACTTTGGGGAGCCGAAAGAATCTGTGGCTGAAGGTAGTGACATGGAGATGATATTTAAAATAGATACGGCATCTATTCCCTCCTGGTATGCTGCAATAACGCATTATTTATCAACAGGAGAGGCGGGATCCGAACTATCTAAGGCTGAGAAAAGGAAAATTAAGCAGCAAGCGTTAAAGTTTGCCTTGATCGCAGGTACATTATATCGGCAAGGGGTTGATGATATCTATCGCCGATGTGTGACGCCTGACGAGGTGCCGTTCATTTTGGAAGAGTGCCATGATTCTGCTTGCGGTGGCCATTTTGCTGGACGGCTTACAGCACAAAAGGCTTTAAGAGCAGGTTATTGGTGGCCTGCCATCTTCCAGGATGCGTTTGCGTATGTTAAGCGATGCGATATTTGCCAACGACATGATAGTCGAGAGAATAGGAAACGACCACTCACCCCTATTATGGCGATACTTCCATTTGAGAAGTGGGGAATAGACTTTGTGGGTCCTATTACTCCGTCATCGACTACGCAAAAGCGATACATCATTGTAGCAACTGACTACTTCACAAAGTGGTCAGAAGCACGTGCAACAAGGAAAGATGATGCTAAAGAAACTGCTAGTTTCCTTTTAGAGCAGATAATATGCCGGTTTGGTCCACCGAAAGAATTAGTGTCGGACCGCGGAACTCATTTCCTGAATAAGGTGATTAAAGGTTTGACAGAGTTGTGGAACATCAAGCATAACAAGACAACCCCCTATAATCCGCAAGCCAATGGGCAAGTCGAAAGTACCAATAAGCAGCTTGTGGGCATCCTGTCCAAAACTGTGTCGGAAAAGAAACGGGATTGGGATAAAAAGTTATACGTGGCAGTGTGGGCCTATAATACGACTTTCAAACGAGCCACTGGCCATACCCCGTTCAAGTTAGTATATGGGGAGGAGTGTGTCTTGCCTTTAGAGATTGAGCTGCCGACTATTCGGTTTGCCATCAATCATTCTTTGAGTGATGAAGACGCTCTTTTTGAGCGCTTGACGACACTGGCACATTTAGATGAGCTTAAGTTGCAGAGCTTATTGCACCAAGAAGTGGCGAAGCGCCGAATGAAGAAGCTACACGACCTCAAAGCCAAGAAATACACCTTCAAGAAAGGACAGCTTGTTCTATATTATGACGCACGACGTGAATTATTCCCAGGCAAGCTAGAACCCAAATGGGATGGGCCCTATAAGATCGTTAGGATAGGAAAGAATAAATCTACAGTGTTGTTAGCTGACCTTGAGGGGATAGAATTTAAAAATAAGGTTAATCTTAATAAGATTAAACCTTATTACGTCTGATTGCACTAATGCTATGACTGCCTTGCAGGTCTAGGAAAGATCGATCAAACATCTGCAAGGAAATCGTGATAGAGGTTGATGGGTCGTCTGATCCCTTATTTAGAACACCCATATTTGGAACAGAGATATCATCAGGGAAAGCTCATTTGGTGGAGCAAAGGATACAAGGTGATTGAGCAAGAAGGCGGGACATTCATTTGGAAAATCAAGGTCTTCTGCCATCACTGCCTACAAATTTTGACGAGCATCCCTGTCGAATTCAATGATGATGGAGGGATGGAGCCTACAGTCCACCCGTTGAATATGCTGAATTTCGATTACCATAATTACGAGTAGAGTTCAGGATGGCAGAATATGTAAACCCTTTATGGACGTACACCTTGTACTTTGATGGGGCGTCCAGGGGTGCATGCAAAAAAGGAAGTGTAGGAGTTGTCATCCGCGACCCCCGACGACGCATTGTCATGAAGTTAGCTGCTTATCTCGGGGCGAATTTTACTAATAATATGGCCGAATACAAAGCCCTGATCATGGGTTTGAATATTGCAAAAAAGGGTGGTATCCGCCAGTTGTTGGTGAAAGGGGACTCTCACTTGGTTTTAAATCAACTCAATGGGACGTACATGGTACGGAATCCGATCCTTTGTATGTACCATCACACTGCTATAGCCCTACTAGACGAATTTGATAGAGTGTCTTTTCAGCTGATTCCACGGAATTGGAATCAGTTTGCCGATTCATTGGCTAATCTTGCGTATGAAGAAGACCTCTTCTTTAATTGTGGCCCTTGTCCCGATATATCTATTGATGGTGATACAGGACCTGGTCGTTTGTGGGGTATGCTTTCTGAACATGCCCTCTTTGGCAGACGATGGTTGATTTGGGTGATGCAAAGGGTAAGCGAGACGCATCTACCTTTATTATCGGGGACCCACACACTGATTAGATGACATGTGATGCGAACACCTCTTGCGATATACGCAGGAGGGATAGGTCATAATTTAATGCACCTAGTTTAGGGCTACAAGCCCTGTTCCCCTGGGAATAGTATGCTTTTATGTCTATCATGGTTGTTTCCAGGTGGATGTTCTGCATAGTATTGTTTTATTTCATTAGGCCAAGAGGGCCGATACAGTTTAGTAGCAAAGTCATGTCTGATTTCATTAGGCCAAGAGGGCCATTTCCCTGTCTAGTGCGGGTGCATTTAATTGGGTTTTGTTTAGTGTTGTGCTGGACAGGTTTCGCGGTTCGTGGAATTTTGTGGAGCCTGGAGGAGCCTTTGCTGCGATGGAAGCTTCTTGTGGCCAATCCAGGTGATACCTCTCCTTTACGAGTACCTTTCTTTCCTGTTATATGTGTATTTGTACTTGTTGAGGGGATACTTTTTGTTGGGGACCGGCGACCAAGGCATGAAGTCCCAGGTTTGGGCTAAGTATGTTTGAGGGAGGTCGGGGTAGTCATTGCCTCCTGTAAAGACATTGTTAGACATTGAAAGATCTGTTTTAGAAGGAAGCCCTAGTGGCTCTGTTCTGCTAGCCTGCCAGGCAGCCGTTCTAGGAGTTCTTGTTAGTAGTGAGGCAGTTAGAGAAGCCTGCTAGAAGATCATAATGCTGATGCCAAGAAATCCTGAATATCCGAAAAGATGAATATAAATGCGAAGGTGTGTAAAAAGGGGTTCTAACCCCTATCAATGAAAAGAAAAGAAATGAAAATATATAAGTAGTTGATCATTGCCTTGCGAAGGCCTGGTAGGTTCCTGGGGACGAGTCAGACCCGGGGCCGATACCTTGTCTTCCTAGGGGTGGCTTCTTGCTGGAAAAATAATATCAAAACAAGGAAGGTTGGAGCGAAAATAAAAGTGAGCGTTAGAAAAGGATTAAGTGTCGCCTTGCGAGGGCTTGGTAGGTCCTTGGGTGCCGAGACAGGTCCTGAGACCGATGCCCTGCTCTCCTTGGGTCACTACGCTCAGCTCCCTCCTTTTTACATGCCCAAGTATGTTCATCCAATACAAGCCCTAAAAGAAGACATGTACTGAAAGAAAATACTCTTTGATCAGGCTATAGGAGTCCTCGCCTTGTAGGAGCTCCTAGTTGTGTTGTCTTTAGTTGGTCAGTAGTTCAGACTACCACTTAGGGCCACCTCTTTGATAGTTTTTTTTGTTTGGCTGTGTTGGAGCAGCTGGTTAGTGACTCGCTTCGGATCTTCTATTAAATGATGCTAGGCCTATTCCTTGTGGATGTCATGCCTTGGTTCTGTCTAGGGGTAGGGGGAGCATTGTGCTGAGTTTTATGATGATAATTGTTTGTATCAGTTTGATGCTTCTTTGGTTGTTTATGCGTAGATATGTTCGTGGGTTCGACGGACTGAGTCGTCCTATCCCGTGGTCGCCAATGAAGGATGGATTTTAGGCCCCGGAACATGCCTAAAAATAGGAGAAAAATATGGAAATGCGGGGGAAAATGCTCAACCACGAAGGCGGCAGCTCGAGCGAGCACGATTTTAAGCGTCAAGTACTTGACGGGCGCCCGTACGACACTCCGAGAATTTTCATAATTTTTCCGTGCGCCCATGCCAGTCAGTGAAGCTGCAGGCCTGTCCGGAATGTTGAGACGAGCTCACAGAAATTTTCAGAACGCAGTTCGGAGTTCGCACGCGAGAGTTGGCCCGAAACCGGCCGGGGTGCCCAAGAGGGGGCCCAAAATTGAAATTTCAAAAGGTGCAAGAGGGGGGGGGGGGTGACCTTTGGCACCCCCCCACAAAAAAAATCGTGGATATGGAGGGGGGGCGGCGGCTGAAAACAGCCGCCGAAAAAAACGCGACCCCCCCCCCCCCCCCCCCCCCAATCGATTTGCTGGCTTGCAAAGAAGCCATACTAATGAACCTCCAGGCCTGATCAAGACGTTGTGCCGATCAATTCGCCGGTCTCCGCTCCCGCAATGGTGGACTGGTTGGAGAGAGAGAAAATCAGTCTTTCTCTCTCCTCCCTCTCTCTCCTCTTAGCCCCCGTTCGTGCTTGAAGGGATAGGATGGAGATGGACGGCCGGATGGATGCCGATTCTTGACGGGATGGAAGAGCAATGCAAAATCATTGTAGATTGCTGATTCCAAGCAGAATTCATGGCTGGAAATCAATCGTGGGACGTGCCAAATTTAATGAAAAAACCCGCAAGACACGGTAATAATTGTTTTTACAAAGAAAATGGTCTTTTGATGCAAATTTGGTTGATAAAAATGTGTTCATATGGATTGAGTTTTGAGTATGTCGTGCTTTGAGTTGGTTTCTAGCTGTTCATCATTTAAAAATCTGGAAAACATGTGTGGGATAGCAGAAAATAGGGAACCGAGACACGAAAAACCATAAAAATGAAGGAAAACAAGGGTTTTGGGCATATAAATGGGGAAAACCGTCGATACACATCCACTAATCTTTCAATTTTGTTGCAAATGAACTAAGGGCCACAACCCACAAACTGGTTTTCATTTTCAGCAATTTAAAAAATACAAGAAAATGAAGAAAATGGGGAAAAATGATAAAAAAACCATGAAAAATAGGGGAAAAATACATTTGGGGCTACGAAAAATATAGAAAAATAGGATTTATGTTTGTTGATGTATAGCAAGGCTGGGGCATGAAGTTATGCTTCAGTTCAGCCTTGTTTATATGTTGTAGTGTGTGTTTCCTTCCTTTCTCCACATAAAATGACAAGGAAACCCTAAAAAGAAATGAATATAATGATGCACTATCAACGGGGAAGGGTAGAGTTGTGGAAAAAAATGGTTAAATGCCGCTGAGCATGAGGAATAATTTGCTGTTTTTATATGCATCGCATCTAGGACGGAATAATAATGATAAAAATTAAAACCTAGTAGCACGAAGATCACTTCGGTGCTAGGTGTTGCAACGAAGTACAAAGCGGTTAGAAAGAAAAGCATGAAAGAGATGATTTGCACTTGCACGCTGCTGGTTTTTAAAATGTTTGAGCACTAGGCATCCACCTCTTTGCATGATCATTTAGAGGAAATTAAAAGTATCAGAGTTAGCTCCTGGATATGCATAGCAATTGTTTTCAGTAGGCCTGTGACCCACCGTTGAGAGTGTGAGGTTCCTATGCTGTAGGCTAGTCGTGGGATCATAAATGGGAAGTCAAGTAAGGACAATGGTACATTCCTGGATACGTTTATTTGGTACCTTGAGTGACGTTTGTGCGAAATGTCTAAATGTTGAGCGGCGCATCGAGGGGCCAATCCCCGAGGTGTAGGAGAGTCGCAGAGGGTTGACGGCATTCAGCCGTAGGAGGAACCCCATGTGCATGTGATTCGAGCCTTTTGGCTATGTGAAAGGGACTCCCTCTGAGGAGTAATATTGGGTTAGGATTAGTTGGACTACAACGTATTACAAACGCAATGTTTAGGAAGGCAGAGATTTTGATAGACGCTCCTGGCCGCGAGGCCGAGGGGTTGTCTTGCGCATAGTGACGAGGTCCGGCTAGTGCATGAGCCAGTGCCGGCCCGTTTTTAGGTCCATCAGTGGTGCGTTTGCCGGGAGCTGCTTAAAAGTGGCGGTTCTCGAATCCTGGTTTTCTAGGGACCAACTAGCAGTTTATGCCAAAGGATACTGAGATCGATCCGTTATTTATTGATAAGCATCGTCTAGCAGAAATCCAAAAACAAGAAAGAGACGAAAGAGCTAGGCGACGTGCTGAAATTTTTAGGAGATATTCCCCTAAGCGTAGCGGTGCTGAACCCTTACGAGGGAGTGGATCTAGTGGTCTTAGGACCCCAAGCAGTAAGTTAGGAGAAGGTGGAAGCTCTAGTGCTCCCCTTCCTTCTATAAGCCATTCCACGTCAAGTACGGGAGGTGTAACCCCACCGGTCTTTATTCCTAGTGCAAATCCAATCCGCGTCATGGCGCAGCCTATTGCAATTCCAGCAGGAACGACGGATTTGCCGGCTCTAGGTTACCCGCTACCCATTTTTAATGGGCTAGTTGAGGAAGATGCAGAACTTCACATTAGGGAGTTTCAAAAGCTGATGTTTAACTGTCGCATTCAAGAGGAAGGACATTTGATGATGTTCTTCAATATGACTCTCAAAGGAAGAGCCGCTATATGGTATCATGGTTTAGAAGCCGGAACTATATTGAACATTGATGCATTTTATGGAGCTTTTCGAAGGGAGTTTGCCCCTGAAAGGGGTGGGCAATATTGGTTGCGTGTACTCAACGTGACCCGCCAGGATCCACACGAGGATATTCGTGCTTATGCGAAGAAGATAAAAGAGGTCTTCCGTAAGTTGGACACCTCTATTCCTATCCCCGCAGCTGCCCAATTGCAATATTTCCTACATGGGTTGGACTTCAATATCCAATTGCAGTTGAGTAGTGTCCCCTTGGGGGATATAGATACTGCCATTACACGAGCACAAGAGGTGGAATCCCGACTACAAGCAGCCTATGCTTCTAGAGGCAATTCGAACATGGGTTTAGTATTGGGAAACAATATGGCAATAGCCAATGGCAGTAGTGGCCAAGGGATAGCGATGGCTAACCCTAATGGGAGAGGGAACATGATACAGAATGTCCCTTTATTACCAGCTCCCCCTAGCATGTCGATGCCGACGGGCAGTCAAATGGCTCCAAATGGTGGAGGCCAGGCGGTCAATTCTAACACCATGCCTGTAGCTCAACAGCCTGTGCCTAATCGAATTGTTAGGCCGATGGAGCGACATGGTAATGACCAAGGCTATGAGTCGAGTTCTTCCAATGTTCTTGGCGAGGTTAAGGACATGATGAAGCATTATACCGACATGATTACGGAGCAGTATCGACAAATAGCTGTTGATGTCAACTTCCTTAAAAAACAACAAAATTTGATAGGAAGTAGATACCCGGAGGAGGGTGCACCGTCGAGGTTTAGTTGCAAATGGTGTGGCGGGCAGCACTATCCAAGAAATTGCCCAAATGTTAAGTGCGACATTTGTGGAAAATCCGGCCATTTAGCAGCTACTTGCTGGAGTAAGATCAGTTCCCTCCAGCGAGGAAGTCGGCAACCAGGGCCTGTTAATCATCGTGCCTAAGGAAATGACCCCCAGCCAGAAAATGGGCCTAAACAAATACTTCAATGACCAAAGACTACAGTGGAAGAGCTACCAAGTGGTAGTGGGGTTAGTTTGATTGAGGCTGTACGCGTTAATGATGCTGAAACCTCTAATCTACGAGCTGTCCTTACAAGAGGTAAAAAGGGTAGAGAAGCCGACATGGATAAGCCTGTCGACGGAAACCCTAAACAAGGCGACAAAGGAACACAAGTTTTGGATCCTGCCCTAGAAGGGGGACCTTTGAAGCCCGTAGAGAGTAAAGCCGATAAGGAAGCACCAAAGAAGAAGGTGAAAGTTAAGAAAGAGGCAATAAAGCCAGTTCAGCGACCTAAAGAGCGGATGATTTGGCGTGAAAAGCGAGCTCTATCGAACTATCATGAATTCGATTTGGCGGGCTCTCTTTGCGAAGTCAAGCCGGATGTGAACCTTTTGCAGCTTATTAAGCTTTCCCCAGGAGTACGTAAGGAATTTAGAAAGATCCTACGTACCGGGTATATCGTAGAACCTTTGGGTATTGCGCGAGTTGGTGATGACTGGTTCGAGCATGCTGAGAAGCATTGCCCAAGGGTTGCAGCCTATGTCGATGGGATATTAGTAGATTATGCCATTGTCGACACGGGATCATCGGTCAACATTATGAGTTCTGAACTGATGGAAAGGTTGGGTCTTGCAATCCAGAAAGATACCTCAACAATTCTCAGAATGGCAGATGACAGTTTGAGACAGCCGGAAGGCTGCATTACTAAGGTCCATGTCACTGTTGCAAATGTAGAATGCCTGTTGGACTTTAGGGTGATTCGTTTTGCAGGGCGGCCAAGTTACCAAGTATTACTTGGACGACCTTGGATCTTGCAAGCGGATTGCCAAGTGGATATACCCGCCGGTCGATTGTTATTCGGCAGAGGTGCCCAGCGTGTGGTGGTTGATGCTTATCCTGAGTCCCCGCAGAGTGAGAGAGCTCCTCTATCTTCTACAGAATTGGAGACATTAGAAGATTTATCTGCCAGTGAGACATCCTCGAGTGATGAGTCCAAAGAGGGATCCACCACAGAGGACATCTATCAGATCACTTTGAACGAGCCGATAGAGGCCCAAGATCGTATAAGGGATGCAGATGTTATCGAGCTAGACCTTGGTACGCTTGATGATTCGCGGCCAATCAAATTAGGGTCCATGCTCAGTACAGCAGAAAGGGAGGACTATGTGGCCTTGATCCAGGAATTCCGTGATATCTTTGCCTGGAGTTATGATGAGTTGAGAGGCATCCCTCCTAGCCTTGCTGTTCATACAATTCCGTTGAAAGAGGGCAGTCGTCCTGTACGGCAGAAAGTAAGGCGTATGCCTTTCGAATTGAGGGACGGGCTGTTTGAAGAGTTAGAGAAGCTTCGAAAAGTGGGTTTGATTTTTCCTGTGCAACACACGGAATGGTGTTCGCCAGTTGTGATTAGAAAGAAGAAGAATAATCAGATCCGTTTATGTGTAGACTTTAGGGAGCTGAATAAGCAGACAGTTAAGGACTACTACCCATTGCCATTTATTGACCAGATTTTGGATCAATTAGCGGGTAGGGAGATATATTCGTTTATGGATTGCTTTGCAGGATATAACCAAATGGCAATTGCAGAAGAGGACAAGTTGAAAACAACTTTCATCACTGTATTTGGTACTTTTGCTTACCACGTGATGGCTTTTGGTTTATGCAATGCGCCTGGTTCGTGGCAACGAACAGCCGATAAGACATTCGGTGACATATCCCCTGAAGAGTTAAGGGTGTTTATTGATGACTTAGGGGCCGCCACCGTGAGGGAAAGGCAGTTGATCATTTTGAGAAAATGCTTTGAGCGCTGTAGACAATTTTGCATCGCCCTAAACCCACGGAAGTGCGCTTTTGGAGTACCTTATGGGCTATTGCTGGGCCATGTGGTCAGTTCGGTAGGAATTGCGACAGACCCCGAAAAGGTCAAAGTTATAATTGCCATGGGTCCACCACGCACTCCGAAAGAAGTTCATAGCTTTCTGTCTTCGGTTGGTTACTACCGTAGATTCATTAATGCCTTAGCAGAAAGAACGTTACCGCTTACAAATTTATTGTCCTTTAGCTGTTCGTTTGTATGGGGTGACCCTTGTAAGGTAGCATTCGAGGACGTGAAACAAGAGCTAGCAAGAGCGCCCGTTTTAAAAGCACCTAAAAGAGGTGAGGTGTTCTATATATTCTCAGCAGCCACCATGTATAGTATCAGCTGCTGTTTAGCCCAAATTTGGGAAGAGAAGTGGTACCACCCGATTGCTTTTGCTAGTCGGAAGCTGGGGGTATCCAAAATCAATTACACCTACATGGAGAAGCTGTGTCTAGCGATGGTCTTTGGGACCAAGAAATTCAGGCATTACATTCTCTATGAGAAAGTCGTGCTTTATACGAAGGCGGAGGGACTTCGACTATTGATGAATAAGTTACAGCCGCCTGATCGTTTAGCGAAGTGGTTGATCACTTTGCAGGAATTTGATTATGAAATCAGGAGTAAGCCACCAAGGTTGCAAGGCATCGTGGAATGTCTAGTGGACTTTGGGGAGCCGAAAGAATCTGTGGCTGAAGGTAGTGACATGGAGATGATATTTAAAATAGATACGGCATCTATTCCCTCCTGGTATGCTGCAATAACGCATTATTTATCAACAGGAGAGGCGGGATCCGAACTATCTAAGGCTGAGAAAAGGAAAATTAAGCAGCAAGCGTTAAAGTTTGCCTTGATCGCAGGTACATTATATCGGCAAGGGGTTGATGATATCTATCGCCGATGTGTGACGCCTGACGAGGTGCCGTTCATTTTGGAAGAGTGCCATGATTCTGCTTGCGGTGGCCATTTTGCTGGACGGCTTACAGCACAAAAGGCTTTAAGAGCAGGTTATTGGTGGCCTGCCATCTTCCAGGATGCGTTTGCGTATGTTAAGCGATGCGATATTTGCCAACGACATGATAGTCGAGAGAATAGGAAACGACCACTCACCCCTATTATGGCGATACTTCCATTTGAGAAGTGGGGAATAGACTTTGTGGGTCCTATTACTCCGTCATCGACTACGCAAAAGCGATACATCATTGTAGCAACTGACTACTTCACAAAGTGGTCAGAAGCACGTGCAACAAGGAAAGATGATGCTAAAGAAACTGCTAGTTTCCTTTTAGAGCAGATAATATGCCGGTTTGGTCCACCGAAAGAATTAGTGTCGGACCGCGGAACTCATTTCCTGAATAAGGTGATTAAAGGTTTGACAGAGTTGTGGAACATCAAGCATAACAAGACAACCCCCTATAATCCGCAAGCCAATGGGCAAGTCGAAAGTACCAATAAGCAGCTTGTGGGCATCCTGTCCAAAACTGTGTCGGAAAAGAAACGGGATTGGGATAAAAAGTTATACGTGGCAGTGTGGGCCTATAATACGACTTTCAAACGAGCCACTGGCCATACCCCGTTCAAGTTAGTATATGGGGAGGAGTGTGTCTTGCCTTTAGAGATTGAGCTGCCGACTATTCGGTTTGCCATCAATCATTCTTTGAGTGATGAAGACGCTCTTTTTGAGCGCTTGACGACACTGGCACATTTAGATGAGCTTAAGTTGCAGAGCTTATTGCACCAAGAAGTGGCGAAGCGCCGAATGAAGAAGCTACACGACCTCAAAGCCAAGAAATACACCTTCAAGAAAGGACAGCTTGTTCTATATTATGACGCACGACGTGAATTATTCCCAGGCAAGCTAGAACCCAAATGGGATGGGCCCTATAAGATCGTTAGGATAGGAAAGAATAAATCTACAGTGTTGTTAGCTGACCTTGAGGGGATAGAATTTAAAAATAAGGTTAATCTTAATAAGATTAAACCTTATTACGTCTGATTGCACTAATGCTATGACTGCCTTGCAGGTCTAGGAAAGATCGATCAAACATCTGCAAGGAAATCGTGATAGAGGTTGATGGGTCGTCTGATCCCTTATTTAGAACACCCATATTTGGAACAGAGATATCATCAGGGAAAGCTCATTTGGTGGAGCAAAGGATACAAGGTGATTGAGCAAGAAGGCGGGACATTCATTTGGAAAATCAAGGTCTTCTGCCATCACTGCCTACAAATTTTGACGAGCATCCCTGTCGAATTCAATGATGATGGAGGGATGGAGCCTACAGTCCACCCGTTGAATATGCTGAATTTCGATTACCATAATTACGAGTAGAGTTCAGGATGGCAGAATATGTAAACCCTTTATGGACGTACACCTTGTACTTTGATGGGGCGTCCAGGGGTGCATGCAAAAAAGGAAGTGTAGGAGTTGTCATCCGCGACCCCCGACGACGCATTGTCATGAAGTTAGCTGCTTATCTCGGGGCGAATTTTACTAATAATATGGCCGAATACAAAGCCCTGATCATGGGTTTGAATATTGCAAAAAAGGGTGGTATCCGCCAGTTGTTGGTGAAAGGGGACTCTCACTTGGTTTTAAATCAACTCAATGGGACGTACATGGTACGGAATCCGATCCTTTGTATGTACCATCACACTGCTATAGCCCTACTAGACGAATTTGATAGAGTGTCTTTTCAGCTGATTCCACGGAATTGGAATCAGTTTGCCGATTCATTGGCTAATCTTGCGTATGAAGAAGACCTCTTCTTTAATTGTGGCCCTTGTCCCGATATATCTATTGATGGTGATACAGGACCTGGTCGTTTGTGGGGTATGCTTTCTGAACATGCCCTCTTTGGCAGACGATGGTTGATTTGGGTGATGCAAAGGGTAAGCGAGACGCATCTACCTTTATTATCGGGGACCCACACACTGATTAGACGACATGTGATGCGAACACCTCTTGCGATATACGCAGGAGGGATAGGTCATAATTTAATGCACCTAGTTTAGGGCTACAAGCCCTGTTCCCCTGGGAATAGTATGCTTTTATGTCTATCATGGTTGTTTCCAGGTGGATGTTCTGCATAGTATTGTTTTATTTCATTAGGCCAAGAGGGCCGATACAGTTTAGTAGCAAAGTCATGTCTGATTTCATTAGGCCAAGAGGGCCATTTCCCTGTCTAGTGCGGGTGCATTTAATTGGGTTTTGTTTAGTGTTGTGCTGGACAGGTTTCGCGGTTCGTGGAATTTTGTGGAGCCTGGAGGAGCCTTTGCTGCGATGGAAGCTTCTTGTGGCCAATCCAGGTGATACCTCTCCTTTACGAGTACCTTTCTTTCCTGTTATATGTGTATTTGTACTTGTTGAGGGGATACTTTTTGTTGGGGACCGGCGACCAAGGCATGAAGTCCCAGGTTTGGGCTAAGTATGTTTGAGGGAGGTCGGGGTAGTCATTGCCTCCTGTAAAGACATTGTTAGACATTGAAAGATCTGTTTTAGAAGGAAGCCCTAGTGGCTCTGTTCTGCTAGCCTGCCAGGCAGCCGTTCTAGGAGTTCTTGTTAGTAGTGAGGCAGTTAGAGAAGCCTGCTAGAAGATCATAATGCTGATGCCAAGAAATCCTGAATATCCGAAAAGATGAATATAAATGCGAAGGTGTGTAAAAAGGGGTTCTAACCCTTATCAATGAAAAGAAAAGAAATGAAAATATATAAGTAGTTGATCATTGCCTTGCGAAGGCCTGGTAGGTTCCTGGGGACGAGTCAGACCCGGGGCCGATACCTTGTCTTCCTAGGGGTGGCTTCTTGCTGGAAAAATAATATCAAAACAAGGAAGGTTGGAGCGAAAATAAAAGTGAGCGTTAGAAAAGGATTAAGTGTCGCCTTGCGAGGGCTTGGTAGGTCCTTGGGTGCCGAGACAGGTCCTGAGACCGATGCCCTGCTCTCCTTGGGCCACTACGCTCAGCTCCCTCCTTTTTACATGCCCAAGTATGTTCATCCAATACAAGCCCTAAAAGAAGACATGTACTGAAAGAAAATACTCTTTGATCAGGCTATAGGAGTCCTCGCCTTGTAGGAGCTCCTAGTTGTGTTGTCTTTAGTTGGTCAGTAGTTCAGACTACCACTTAGGGCCACCTCTTTGATAGTTTTTTTTGTTTGGCTGTGTTGGAGCAGCTGGTTAGTGACTCGCTTCGGATCTTCTATTAAATGATGCTAGGCCTATTCCTTGTGGATGTCATGCCTTGGTTCTGTCTAGGGGTAGGGGGAGCATTGTGCTGAGTTTTATGATGATAATTGTTTGTATCAGTTTGATGCTTCTTTGGTTGTTTATGCGTAGATATGTTCGTGGATTCGACGGACTGAGTCGTCCTATCCCGTGGTCGCCAATGAAGGATGGATTTTAGGCCCCGGAACATGCCTAAAAATAGGAGAAAAATATGAAAATGCGGGGGAAAATGCTCAACCACGAAGGCGGCAGCTCGAGCGAGCACGATTTTAAGCGTCAAGTACTTGACGGGCGCCCGTACGACACTCCGAGAATTTTCATAATTTTTCCGTGCGCCCATGCCAGTCAGTGAAGCTGCAGGCCTGTTTGGAATGTTGAGACGAGCTCACAGAAATTTTCAGAACGCAGTTCGGAGTTCGCACGCGAGAGTTGGCCCGAAACCGGCCGGGGTGCCCAAGAGGGGGCCCAAAATTGAAATTTCAAAAGGTGCAAGAGGGGGGGGGGGGGGGTGACCTTTGGCACCCCCCCACAAAAAAAATCGTGGATATGGAGGGGGGGCGGCGGCTGAAAACAGCCGCCGAAAAAAACGCGACCCCCCCCCCCCCCCCCCCCCCCAATCGATTTGCTGGCTTGCAAAGAAGCCATACTAATGAACCTCCAGGCCTGATCAAGACGTTGTGCCGATCAATTCGCCGGTCTCCGCTCCCGCAATGGTGGACTGGTTGGAGAGAGAGAAAATCAGTCTTTCTCTCTCCTCCCTCTCTCTCCTCTTAGCCCCCGTTCGTGCTTGAAGGGATAGGATGGAGATGGACGGCCGGATGGATGCCGATTCTTGACGGGATGGAAGAGCAATGCAAAATCATTGTAGATTGCTGATTCCAAGCAGAATTCATGGCTGGAAATCAATCGTGGGACGTGCCAAATTTAATGAAAAAACCCGCAAGACACGGTAATAATTGTTTTTACAAAGAAAATGGTCTTTTGATGCAAATTTGGTTGATAAAAATGTGTTCATATGGATTGAGTTTTGAGTATGTCGTGCTTTGAGTTGGTTTCTAGCTGTTCATCATTTAAAAATCTGAAAAACATGTGTGGGATAGCAGAAAATAGGGAACCGAGACACGAAAAACCATAAAAATGAAGGAAAACAAGGGTTTTGGGCATATAAATGGGGAAAACCGTCGATACACATCCACTAATCTTTCAATTTTGTTGCAAATGAACTAAGGGCCACAGCCCACAAACTGGTTTTCATTTTCAGCAATTTAAAAAATACAAGAAAATGAAGAAAATGGGGAAAAATGATAAAAAAACCATGAAAAATAGGGGAAAAATACATTTGGGGCTACGAAAAATATAGAAAAATAGGATTTATGTTTGTTGATGTATAGCAAGGCTGGGGCATGAAGTTATGCTTCAGTTCAGCCTTGTTTATATGTTGTAGTGTGTGTTTCCTTCCTTTCTCCACATAAAATGACAAGGAAACCCTAAAAAGAAATGAATATAATGATGCACTATCAACGGGGAAGGGTAGAGTTGTGGAAAAAAATGGTTAAATGCCGCTGAGCATGAGGAATAATTTGCTGTTTTTATATGCATCGCATCTAGGACGGAATAATAATGATAAAAATTAAAACCTAGTAGCACGAAGATCACTTCGGTGCTAGGTGTTGCAACGAAGTACAAAGCGGTTAGAAAGAAAAGCATGAAAGAGATGATTTGCACTTGCACGCTGCTGGTTTTTAAAATGTTTGAGCACTAGGCATCCACCTCTTTGCATGATCATTTAGAGGAAATTAAAAGTATCAGAGTTAGCTCCTGGATATGCATAGCAATTGTTTTCAGTAGGCCTGTGACCCACCGTTGAGAGTGTGAGGTTCCTATGCTGTAGGCTAGTCGTGGGATCATAAATGGGAAGTCAAGTAAGGACAATGGTACATTCCTGGATACGTTTATTTGGTACCTTGAGTGACGTTTGTGCGAAATGTCTAAATGTTGAGCGGCGCATCGAGGGGCCAATCCCCGAGGTGTAGGAGAGTCGCAGAGGGTTGACGGCATTCAGCCGTAGGAGGAACCCCATGTGCATGTGATTCGAGCCTTTTGGCTATGTGAAAGGGACTCCCTCTGAGGAGTAATATTGGGTTAGGATTAGTTGGACTACAACGTATTACAAACGCAATGTTTAGGAAGGCAGAGATTTTGATAGACGCTCCTGGCCGCGAGGCCGAGGGGTTGTCTTGCGCATAGTGACGAGGTCCGGCTAGTGCATGAGCCAGTGCCGGCCCGTTTTTAGGTCCATCAACATTTGACATCATGCTGACAGAGATAAGTGCCAACATCCAAGACATGTAATCAAATCAACCCATTGAAGAGTAATTATATCCAATAAGTATCTAGAGAGCATGTACATAGCTCAATGAGTCCCGGTGTCTTAATGAAAGAAGCTCAAGCTCAATTGTATAGATCTAAAGCTCAATGCAAATATCCATGTGTTAAGTGACTCTCGGTGGACTAAGCAAGACAAGCTCAATACACCATGTACATGACATTCGAGCATCCAAGATATATGAAGCATAAGCCAAGAGCATAAAACCCAATAAAATCTTCAAGCACATATGTAACAATCACTATAACAATCAAGGCATCCATAGCCAAGATAAATGCCACCAAGCTCAAAAGCTCACAAGAGCATATCCAATCATGTAGCTCAATGCTAAGTATCAATACATCCCAATGAGTATCTGCAGAGCATCAAGTAGTGATAAGCATAGAGTTTCCCTAATAAATGGCTTACTAGCATGTTTATTACAACTATGAATATCTCTGTATACCGTTAGCTATTTTAGCTCAAAATAGCCCACAAAGCATCTCAAGGCATCATCCAAGCATCCTTAAGTAATCCTAGTACCAAATATGCATCAAACTGAGTATGAATAAGTGTTAAACATTGAGAGTATGCTATTCCAAACCTGTGAAAAGTAGTTCTACTATATATTATAGTAAACATAGAGGTTGGGTAGCTCACAAATAATGCTTGGGAACAAAGGCTAATGCCAGCGAGGAGTTACCAAGATGATTGCCAAGGTATTCAAGAGTCTATGGGAGCTCAAGGAGTGGCCACCTAGATCAGAAATGGGACAAGCAATAATGCACAATTCATGTTGCTACTGTTGGGGGTGATGTTGCTATGCATGGGGTATACCTAGCACAATGGAAGCTCAAGAGGAGCTCAATGAAGCCCTTACAATGCTTTGAAGAAGCCTTGATCAAGCTGAGAAGCAAAAGAAATCAAATGAGTACATTGGAAGCTTGAGCAATGGTTGTCATGAATAAAGTACTATAGGTATTCAAAATTGGGTTAAAGTAATGGTCAGTGAAGATCCTTGATCTTAGCTTAGGTATGAATTGAAGGGAGAAGCATGACTGGAAGCACGAGTAAGCAAAAGCAAGAGAGGTGCAAGCTATGGATGATGGAGCAAGAGAGTGAGATAGAGGGACTCTAGATGTGGAAACTCCAATAGTCAAAATGTGTGACGAGCCTTTCCGTATTCATTGGTCACTAAAAGAATAAAGAATGAAGTGATAGTGATGGGAGTTTGCCCCCTACAATATGTGCAAGTGTATGGGTATTGTAAGTGTAGTGAATACATGGGCGATGTAGGCATAGCTACCTTTATCCCCAACATGTGGAAGAGCTTCTAGGAAACAAGCTTGATGAATTAGTGGAAACCAAAGAAACCTTCTTTAAAGCTAGGCTTTGTGATTTCAAAAAATAGAAACAATATCTTAATTATATGACAGATCTTCTTTATGAAGGTATGGGGACATCATCATGAAAGAGCAACTAGTTTGTTCCCTTAAACCTATCCCATTCTTTCGTAAACAAAATATGCAAGTTGAATGTAGGGATTTTTTAGATAGTGTTGGCCAGATTATCCAAACTATTGAACAAACTATCAAAGAGGTATGCTATCAACAAAAGCTTGTTGACCTTTGAGGATAGAAATTTCCAAGAGAAGTATGTAAGTATGCTTTGAAATATACAAAGGCTTTGGCTATGAAAATGCTTTTTTTCTTCATGGACTTCTTCCAAGCCTACTTGGATTAATCCCAAATCTTCTAGGCCTAGTAGGCATTATCAAATCCATAGACAAATCTAC
The DNA here is from genome assembly GCF_053477565.2 of Lygodium microphyllum. Classification (NCBI taxonomy): domain Eukaryota; kingdom Viridiplantae; phylum Streptophyta; class Polypodiopsida; order Schizaeales; family Lygodiaceae; genus Lygodium; species Lygodium microphyllum. The sequence continues at coordinate 11,207,332 of NC_141146.1, read as the reverse complement.
AAGAGCTATCACCCTACATTGTGGCATGCTAGGTATGACAAAAGTCCCAACTATTATCAATCTAGAAATCATTCTAGAAGACAGCAAGCAGAAATCACAAGACAAAGAATGTGAAATGCTACATTTGTGAGGCCCTACCCATTTGGCAAACAAGTGTCCTAAAAAAGATAAAGAGTAGAATTCTAAAGAAGGATTCAAATAGAATGTATTCATCATTATCTCTTCGAGGATTCCTTCTCCGACATAAGTAGTGATCTTTTTGAACTCTATGAAGAATATGATTTTGACTATCTACCCTCAGACACTAAGTCTAAATGGTTAGAATATGATGCCTAGACTTAGGGTAGTAGGTTGTGACTTTTCTTTCTCACATGAGTGGTCTGAAGACTCATATGCCTCTTGTGTTCAAGGGTCTTTTTCTCTCTTGATGATCTTGGTAATCAATCTACGAGTAGCACCAATTACTTTGATTTTGATTATGACTTAGATTATATTGCAAACTTGTCTAATGAAGAAAAAGAATATATAGAATCTATCATTGTCTTGTTTCACGAAAGCTTTTTTAGCTACCCAATGGACTATACAACAAAGTAAAGATGAAGAAGATTTAGACTAGGTTCAAACCATCAATTCTCATCATTTCTCTAGTTTCTACCAATTCTAAAGAGAGCTCTAGTAGGAGAAAAAGAGAAACAAGAACCTAAAATAAAAGATTAAAGAAGAATTGTTTTCTAACCCTCATGATTTTTTGAGAATAGGTACCCTTAGTACATAGATGCTAAAGAAATAAAGTATTTTTGTCCCCCATGAATTGGAGAAAATTTACAAGCGTTGAACAATCTAACAATTTGTGGACAATTTTACTACTGGCTCCACTTCTATACAAAGCGGAATGATGGACGTCCTTACCAAAGCCTTTCAAGAAATGCAAACCCAACTCAAATGTCTCTATACTGTGTTTAAAAGATCTCTAAGAGCTCAAAATATTTCCCAAGAAAGTATAGAAGTTCTCAAGGAACTCACAAAATCACTACTCCCCCTTTAGAGTTGCCCTAAGGAGAACCTTCTACAATTGCCCGAGATATCAAAACTATCAACCAAATTTGGGTTACCATAGGTCGCAAAACACCAACATAAGTCCAACATAAGTTGAGAATTAATGCTCTTGAGGGGGTGGATCTATAGCTACCATTTGTGTCAAACTCAAATCTTCAAGTAAATTCACTTTCTTTGCAAATAGTCCCATTAACATAGGATCAAGTCTCACAATAGCTCCACTTGAGCTCTTTCCTCCAAAGCTATGTAATTGTATAGCTTTCCAAGACTTAAAGGATCACTCACTCTATTATTACCAAAGTTTTTTTAAAGATCAAAATTCCCATTGAGATTGAATTAATGAGAAATATGAGGTATGATCTCATAATAGGTAATGATATCTTGCAACATTACTACCCTACATCTTTTGGGTAAAACATATTTCTTTTTCTCACGGTGAAAGGAAGACTACTATTCTCTATTAGAAAGAGTTGGTCATAGTTGTGGGAGCCCTCACTCAACCGCCAAGACCCGCGGACCGCTTATTACTTCAAGTGTTTCAAGCCAAGTGCAATAGCTACCTCTCACATAGCTGTGCACTCTCTCACACCTACAAGTGTAGTGAGCTTTACCTCTATACATGATAGAGTAGCCTCCTCCCTCAAGCACTTTGGTTGCTCCATGATCCAAGGTGCCAGCCTAAGCAAACTTGATCCTCAAGCTCCAAGCTCCATTGCCACATATGAGACAAGAGAAAAGAAGAGAAGAAGAAGAAGAAGAGAGGAGAAGATGGAGAGCTTCTCCACCACGGTCCCTCACCCTCATACACTCACTCTCTCACTTTCTCACACTCCCTCTCTCAAGCACAAGCACAAACAAGAATAAGAAGAAGGAGAGAAGAAGAGAGCTAGATTTGGCCACACACAAGAATGAACTTCTTCATTCACTTTTTACCTTTTATACATGCCCTATTCCTCTTGGATGCCCATCCCTTTTTTACATGACCAACAATTTTAAGCTAGTTTTCCTTTCTCTATTCCATTCCTATTTATATTTTTTCTTCACCCATGCTTGTCTACATTTATAAATTGCATAGGAGGGAGCCTAGTGCTCTTTTTACAAGTATTTAGGGTGCACTTTATGTTTAAGATGTGCATTTTCCCTTTTGCACTTGCCTTGGACTTTTAAATTTGCTTCTTGTCCATTTGGTCTTTTTTCTCCTATTTTTCCATTAGGTTGCATTTTTTTGCTTTGTCCTATGTCTTTTTGATTCTCTTTTGCTTTCTTTTCACTTTCTTTGCACCGAGGTTAACATTACCCCTCCTCCTATAGCTGAGTGTCAGTCCCATGGCACTTGCTGGTATTTGTTGATGAGGGCTTGGGTGGTTGAAGGGTTGCCATTATGTGGGTTGACGATGGGGCTTTGTGGAGATTGGACATGGAGAAGAAGCATCACCCAATGGATGTGAGGTTGTGGAGATTGAGAGTAGATTGAGTGGGTGATTGGGGCCTCTAAAATTAGTGGGTTGATCATAGATTGTTGAATGTACCTGAAAAGGAAAAGAAAGTGCACTACTTGGGGGTGTGTCTACCTCACCATGCAGTGCAGGTGTTCGTGCTAGTGAAATTGGGAGTTGGCAAGGGGAGGTGCTATAGGTGTAACTTAGAAAGACAGGTCTAACTGTAGAGGCGAGTGAAAACTCCCTAGGTGTGACTTAGGGAGATAGGTCTATGAGTGCAAACTCCCTAGGTGTGTCCTACCTTTGATGTGCCTTAAGTGTGAGGTGGGAGAATAGGGAGGGCTAGGGGGTTAGCCATGGAGTTGCTCGCTTGAGGCTACTGGACACACCTAACTTGGGAACCCCTAGGTGTAGTGTTTATGACACTCTAATGTTATATGAGAAACCTCTTTGTTCCTTTTCTTTTGCTTCGTGTGGGTCTTTTCTTTGTTTTCTCTTTTTTTTTGGGAGATACATTGGGAGAGAGCATGCTAGACCTCATCTTGTTGATCTTTTGTAGCTACATTTCGATGGGTCCTAAGAGATTTGTTGAAGAATGCATGGCTTTGCATGTAGCCCTTTTGGTCAATTCTTACATTGAGAGGGATAATAGAGAGGAAAGGATGATTACATTTTCAAAACCTATTGTCACTCATATCTTCCAAAAGGCTCATGCAAAAAGCTGGCAAGAGAGCAGCCCTTAATATTAGGTGGTTCATTGCACAATGGTCTATCCCTACATTGATATGAAAATAGAGGGGTGGTAGGCGCTCTTCTTGGGCTACAGGTTTTTGTTTTAGTAAGATTTGCAAGAGGCGGAGGCAATTGTAAGTGGTAAGAAAAGCAGGGTCGGGGCATGTTGTGAACTCATCCAAGAAGTGAGTGATGGAGGGTCAGAGGTCTTATGCCCCAAAGGTTAGGCATTCTTTAGGAGTGGCGGTATTGATGTTGTAGATTAAAGGGAAGTCATACTTGCCATGCTTTCCCCCATCAAAATCCACATCGTGGTGCCTCCAGTAAGCCATATAGGTGGGGTCATCCCTTTCATATGGTAGCATGTTGCAAAAAGCCATCCATGCCTCAAAATTGGTGTCCTAGATCTTTTAGCACTATTTAGGTTGGGCTTCATAGCCTTTGACCTTATCCTTCCAGTACTTTGTAGGATCTCTTCTCCATAACATGGGAATTTAACCCTCTCATCTAGCCATTGCTTGCCTAGCCTCTTCGAGACCCGAATGACTCCTTCAATCACTTGTGGGGGCTGCACTCGATTTAAGGTAGAAGGTTGGAAGAATTCAAATTCAAATGGCCTACACCCATTCTCCCACTACTCCTAATGGTTCAATTCCAGTGCCCAATTGATAGGTATTTGTTCCTCAATTTGCAGCATCTGGATATCGGGCACTTCTTGAAAATATGCGGAATCTAGAGCATGGCAAATGCAAAAGCTATGGAGGTTGGAAGAGAAAGAGTCAGTTCATGAAGACATTGACATGGTTGACTGTTATACAAGTGAATTAGGTTCCAAGATGGAAGCTTGGACTCATAAACACAATCTTGTGTATCGACTGACAATGACACAGAGACTTTACTGAAGGACAAAAGTACTATGACATTGCATTAGAAAAGAGAGCAAGTACAATGCTTTATATGAAACTGGATGGTAGCACTTCTCCTACTGTGCACATGGGGTTCTAGTCCTGAGCCCTCACTGCTCCTTACAAAGAGACTGAAGTAGGTGTGATGGCAAACATCTCAACACTTCTTATGGTCTGGCGTTAAACTTTCTCCTTGTGAATTCAACCAACTCCTTGTGTTTCCTTTTAGCCTCGATCATTCTTTCCATGGTGGCAGGATCTTCTTCTTGGCCTTCTGCTTTTGTTAATGAAGGTGGGGGTGGGCTTTGTTCACTGGGCTGTGCCTCGGTGTCATCAAGTTGCTCAAAATTGGGCCCTTCCTCCTGGTGGTTCTACTTGGGCCACTGTGGTTGGCTGCTCTCGGTGCTCCTACTCTCCAATTCTTTTGAGCTACTCTAATTCTTCCATCAAGAGCCTTGTTTTCATCAAAAGTTGCCTCTGTTGCATCAAAATTGGGCTAGTGTTGGTTCTAAGGGGTGTGCTCTTAGAGCCCATACCTTATGGCTCTACTTGAGATCTCTAGCTTCCTCTTTATTTCATCCACAGAGTCATCATCTCTAGACTGAGTTACGTGAAGCACTATGTTCAAGAAGGCGTGTTGCTGGACTTCTAGCATGACATTTTTACTTTGGCCCTTGCTTCTACCATGATTCTCCCACTTTTTACTAGGGCAAGGTATTCAACTAGGTCTCTGACCCTTCCAAGATTCCTCTCCTCCTAGGCCTTGGCCTTCTCCTTCATCTTCCCCTGACTCTGGCTCAACTCTTGTGATAGCATTGTCACCACCTCCTCTTGTTCTTTCTAGATTGCCAATATCTTCTCCTTGTCTTGTTTGTGACGATTCAACTCTTCTTTAGTTGTTCCTGCTCTTGGAGTCAGTTTTTGGCCTCTACCAACTTTTTAGTTGATTCCCCATCTTTCTGGGCCCTAACCTCTTACAGTTCCTTTAGTAGTTGTTCCTTTTGCCATTTCTCCTTATGGAACTTAGCATGGGCATGTGTCTTCACCCTTTTCATCTCCTCAGTGACCTCCTATCTAAGGTTCTTTAGTCTATGCCATTCCTTGGTGAGAAGTCCATTTCCAGTCCCATTTCTTCCTCTACCTTCTCCACTTGTAGCTCCTTTGCACTTTCTTCTTCCTTCTCCACCTCCATTTTCTTCCTCGCTTCTAGTTCCTTCTTTAGGTTATTCACTTTCCTTTGATAGATGGTTATATGCTTTGTCTTCTCTAGTTGGTAGGCAGTGAATACATCCTTTTCAATCTCTAACTCTGCCATAGTGGCTTTCCTGTCTTCCTTTATCTTTTCAAGTTGGCCTAGGAGCTCTTGCACATACTCATAGTAGTTGGTTGCTGTTGGTATGGCCAATGGCATGGACATTGTTGATGCTTCAACCTTGGACTTCTTTGGGTGTTTTCTAGATTCTACGTCCACATGGCAGAAGGTCTCTTTGTCCCTATTACTAGAGCTCCGCCACTTGGCATTGGGCCAAACTGCTTCATCAAGTTTAGTAGGTGTATTGCGCCCATGCCACATTCCTTTGGTCCACTCTCACATTTGAGGTCTCATTGGTATGACAATTAGGGCTGGCGATAGTGGGTGCATGGGGGCCTTTCCATTGCTTGGCACAATGCCCCTTGAGCTCTTTCTTTTGCTGCAGCGCTAGAGCTTAGTTCATCACTTGGGCTTCTCCTTGTGAGCTCTTTGGGGCGGGAGGCTTGCTCTATCAAAAATTGCAAGGCTAGGGCCATTTGCTCTTCTTCTCTTTTCAATATTTTCTTATCCTCTATTTGCTTTCCTTTTCGTTACTTTTCCACCCTTCTGGACTCCTCTTCTGCCCTTCTTAGTCGCTCCTATTCTTCTTCCTGCTTCTTTTTTAGTTCATCTTCTAATTCCCTCAACTCCTGTGCGGCTTCTAATTCCTTGTCTCCTTCTCCTATGGTTTCTTTTTCTTCCTTGGGATATTCAACTTTATTTTTCTTTTTTTAGCTTGGCTCATTTGGATTGAGCCCTCCTTCCCTTCTCCAATAATAGTTCTCTTGCTTGAAGCCTCTTGTTGCTGTTGGTGGACTTGGAGTAGAGCTTCCTTCTTTTTTGGTGATTGCACAGGTGATTTGTGGGCTGGTGAGTACTTAGGGGTTTCTTCCGCCACTTCTTGTCTTTCTTAGTCTCCAAAGGCCTCCTAGATGATGGTGGTGGGCACACCTTGAAAACCTATGTTGGAGGCCTTAGCTATTAGCTTTTTCCTTGTCGTCTCCACCGTGGAAGCTGGAGACTCCCCACCTACTACTACTCTAGCTCATGTGGCTAGCACTTTCATTGAAGATTGAATAGTCTTATACACATAGCCATTCCAATTAATTTCATGTAGAGACCTAGCCATGAGGCTCTTGAGTAGTGGCACTCCAATCCTACTCATCAAGATATTGTACCTTTGACTAGAGAATAGAGCATGGACTATCTTTGCCTACAGCTTGATGTTGGGATTGGGGATGTCGACTAAGCTAACTCCATCATTCATGTATACTTGGGCCTTGTCTATCCCTAGCATACTATAAACATGTCTTTTGGGCTGCCTCTTGGGCTTGTTGACTTGCCCTAGAGCTCTTTCCACCATTTCAAGGTTCAACTCCACTTCTACTCTCTACGAGTCTCTCATCCTTGTCTAACTATCATAGTGCCACAGTTCTTGTTCGCATCAAAAGTTTGCAGGAACTCTATGCACTTTCTATAGTCAATGGCTTGGCTGACCTTCTCCATATATTAACCAAGATTACCCTGGTCAATAATCTGTTTTACCACTTGCTCTTTTATCACCACGTTTTCTAAGTTCTGGATGCTTCTGAACTTAAGCTGATTAAAGGCCCTTGTTTTCATCATTAGGCGATATTTGGCATGCTCTTCTTCCACAAATGGAAGCTTACTGCCTTTGTCATGCCTGGCCATCTCAGGTTCCTATCATGATGCCACAGCTCACTATTAGTTCACTTGAAATGACTTTTTGCAAAAAGATGGGGGGATCATGAATATATGCTATGGAAAGATGAAGTGCTCAAGTACATAATGAAAATTTTTGCTTTAAGCAATCCACATAGTCCAACCAAGAATTTCATGAAATTTTTTCTCAAGTACAAATTGATTTTTATTCGCTCTGTCCTTTTTTCTTTTTAAAATTTGGTTTAAGGTTCAAGTCATGTCTTCTTTTCCACCTTATCCCCCCCAAAAGTGATGAAAATCCTTCTTAGGATTGGAGGACGAAGGGTTAAGGGCATTAAGCGCATGCTTATTGTGCTTTACTTTGTCAATGAGCCAATCGTAGAAGTTTGGTTATACTCCAAGTGGGCTTGATGGTCCATGTCATGAAGTCTAATGCCTACAAGTGTAATGTAGGTTAGGACATTAGTGAGGAAGTTAGTAGAGTTCATCTTGCTAGCGATGTGTAGTTCTTCCTTTGGTCAAGATTTGATTGAAATAGGGGTGGGCCATGATGTAGTTCTCAAATGGTTGATTGCGACTGATGGCCAACACTCTGAACGAGGTAGGAGCCACATAGGTTGGATCATACTCGAGAGGTCTTGATCACTTGCTCAAGATTGGTCATAATTTGGTAGCCCTCTTGTTCCCATTAGAGATGAAGAGCGTACCATTTATACTGAAAAGAAGAGTCAAAGCCAACTAGCTTTTTCAGCTCTTCTAGCTTCTGGCTTGTTGCAAAGACTTTGCTTCTACTATAGGATGTGACCAGCCATTGTTTGTGAGGCTTGCTCTCGAGAGATCTCGTTCGTGATCAATTCCTTGGCTACCATGGGAATCTTGACAAACATGAATTCAGATTCTTCCCAAGTGTATGGCAAGGAGAGTACATCTATTGCTTATGGTTGGTCTAGGAGACCTAAGTCCCAGCCGTTCATAGCTCTTATTGAGTGTAGTGAAGGTGGCTTATGGCTTGTTGCAAAGACTTTGCTTCTACTATAGGATGTGATCAGCCATTGTTTATGAGGCTTGCTCTCGAGAGATCTCGTTGGTGATTAATTCTTTGGCTAACATGGGAAACTTGACAAACATGAATTCGGATTCTTCCCAAGTGTATGGCAAGGAGAGTACATCTGTTGCTAATGGTTTGTTTAGGAGACCTAAGTCCCAGCCGTTCATAACTCTTATTGAGTATAGTGAAGGTGGCATTCGATCTTCTAATACAGGTGACTAAGTCTTCCCCTGTATTTGTGGCTAGGTTGTCTGAGGCCAAGATAAGGATAGATTTATGTTTGTAGAAGGGTTTGAGGCCTATGAGAGGTTAGGGTTTGGCTAGAGCTTAGAAATTGATGCTTGCTTCATGGATGGTTAGTGGGGCGTTTAGTGGACACTTGTGTGATGGGTTGGTCTTGAGGCTCAAGTGATGCACTGCTTTCTACTTGAGTATTTGGGACATTGGGAGTATCAGGTTGAGTTGGTTTAGGGATAGATGGTTGTGGTTTTGGTCGATAGACTTGTTGAGGTTCTATGGGTTCGGTGATTTTTGAGTCAACTGGTTTCTCATTCCTGGCTGACTTACCATTTTGTAGAGTAGGCTGGAGGGCTAAGATTGAGAGGCACACATGCCGCTTGTAGTCTTGGGCAACCAAATCCAATTGTTGCATTTGTTGTAGCCTTGAGCATGCAACAGGTCTTTGGGCACCCATCGCAGCTTTGACCGTTTGTCAGCTTCCGTAGCACTAGCTTTGTCTCCTAGGCCTAGGTGTGAGGTTATGTGGTTACGAGTTTGTGCGTTTTGGCTGTTAGGGGTTTGTGGTTGTCATTTGGGTAGCCATATGAGCTGTTGCTCAATGACCTTGGGTGTGCCTACTTTGGATTGTGGCAAGTTTGTCTTGGCAGGTCGAGACAAGTCACAACCCCCTCCTTAGACCTTGCACTAGTTTCGTCTATCGATGGCATTGCAAGCTTCGATGGAGCCATGCTACCCTTGTTGAAAGCCATCACTATCTAAACATTACTAATGGCGAGGTGCATGCATTATGAGTTGTAGTAGTCGACATTGCAGTGTGCTTGTTTCTTGAATGTGTGTCCTAGCAGCGATTCCTTTCTCGTGGCCTTAGTGTCGGGCAACACATAGAGGATCATAGGTAGGCTTTCAGCCTCGATAGAGACTACTATTTTGCACTTTCCCAACAATGAGTAGGATTGTCTCCCAAACCGGTGGAGTTTAGCATTAGTAGGTTGCAGTTGGGGCTGACCAATGAGGATCCAATGATTGTGTGTAAGGATATTAAAGTTAGTTCCCTCGTCAATAAGTGCATTAAAGGCGTGTGTCTTCTGGGCAATTAGATATGCATAGGTCGGTAGGCACTACTACTTCCTCATTCTCATCCTCTATTTGGGTGATGGTGGCTACTCTTACATTCACAGGTGGTTCTAGCATTGGAGACTTGTGCCATGGATGTGTTGGAGGGTAGTACTTCTTGAGGCAACTACCATTGAAGAATTCTACGCCCTCTCCCTCTAGGGTCTCGAGTACTACGTTGCTAGTTCAACTAATGTTGCAGACTTTGAAAGGCTCCAATCCTCTGAGCTTCATCTTCTGCTTATGGCCCTTTACAGAGTACACTAGCACTAGGTCACCTTGTTTAAAGCCAAGTCGTTTGATATGTTTGTCAAACCAGCTCTTGCATCTTCCCTTTTCACAAATTAGTGCATGGATAGAAGTCGGGTCTTAGAAAGGTGTTCTAGCTTTATCAGGCATTCCGTCCATGCCTCCTTTCCATCCCATCTCTCTTGCATTGCCACTCTCAAGCTTGGAGTGAAAAAATCCACTGGCAGGATAGCTTCGGTCCCATAGGTCAGCTTGAATGGTGTTTGCACTACGATAATCTTGTAGGTTGTGTCTTGTAGCCCCACAATGCTGCCATGAGTTTATTGTCCCACCAGTCATTGCAGATGCGAGACAGAGACTACCTTAGTCAAGATGTTCACTAGGACCTTATTTATGGATTTTGCCTAACCATTAGCTTGAGAGTAGTATGGTGATAATTTTCTATGGATGATCAAGTATGTGGATAGTAAATAGGCAATCACTTCATCAATGAAGTGCTAACTAGCGTGATGGGATCGCCAAATTGTGAGATCACCTACTCTCAAAGGAACTTAGCTGTGGTCCTAGTGTCATTCTTCCTAGTGGCCTGAGCTTCATCCCATTTTGTGAGATAATCCATCACTACAATGATATACTTCACTTGTGAGTACTATGATGTAAGGCTGATTGGCCCAATAAAGTTGATCCCCCACTTTTCAAAGGGCTATCATGCTATTATTGGGGTCAACTCCATCTTGTTCTTATGGATGGGTACTTTGGTCCTTTGACATTCATCGTAATGCTTCAAAAAGTTAGCAGCATCTTGGAATAGGGTGGGCCCCACAGCTAAGATTGCAGCACCTTGCATGTTGTAGTGTCTTCATTGAAGTGTCCTCCATCAATTCCACCATGTGCTTCAGCAAGCACATCATGCATTTTGTGCTCACACATGCATCTTTGCAACAATAACCCAACTTGTCCTAGTCTATAGAGCTAGCTGGCAATTAATTGATAGGGTTAAATCTTAAGGATAAGGCACTTTAGCCTAGCCTTCTCTTCTATAGGTATTTCCTCTCCATTGTGGATAAGGCAAAGGGCATAGCCAAAAGATAACGACGAAACTTCTTTATTGTAAATACCATGGCTAGGCCTTCCCTCTCCATTGTGGAGTAATTCATCTCCGTATCCATGAGTTGTTTGCTAGCAATGCTTACAAGATAATCAAGATTATGTTCACCAGATGGCACAAAAAATCTCCCACAGTGAACTTCAAGGCATCAATATGCATGTGGAATGTTATGTTCCAATATGGGGCTCGTAGAATTGGTGCGATTGTGAGAGTCTTTTTTAGTTCCTCGTATGTGCATTGTCATTCCTCAGTCCACTCGAATATGATCAACAATTTGTAAAGGGGTCTAGCAATCAATGCATAGTTTAATAGGAATTGTTGATAGTATCTTATGTGTCCTAGGAAGCACATTGAACTCCCTTATAGTTTGTGGGTTGTGTTAAATTGACAATAACTTTGACTTTGGAGAAGTTGGTGGCAATGCTGTTCTTAGATACCATGTGCCCTAGGATACATATGTGTTTTACCCAGAATTGGCACGATGTTACAAGATATGTCATGGACACGGACCATGTAGCCAAAAAGAAGAACAGGAAGACCAAGGAAGCCCAAGTCAAAAAGTGAATGGAGAATCTCATTCAGCCCACTGGGCAATAAAAGTGGAGGAGAAGATAAGCTCAGAAAAAACGTGAGAGAGCACAAAAGATTCTACCAAGGTGCTCTCAAGGAATGAAGGAGAGCATTGAAGATTCTAGCAAGGTGCTCTAGAAGAATGAAGGAGAGCATCGAATATTCTAGTAAGGTGCTCAAAAAGAATGTGGAAAAGCATCGAATATTATAGCAAGGTGCTCAGAAAGAATGTGGGAAAGCACCAAATATTCTAGTAAGGTGCCCTGAAGGCTCTAGTAAGGAAAGCACAGGGTGCAATGCAATTCATTTTTTATAAGAGTGCCAAGCTCCCTCCTATGCAAGTTGTAAAGTCTAAATGGACATACGTGAAGGGATAAGGCAACTAGAAAGCAATAGGGAAAGAGGACCTTGGCAAGATGCCCAGTCATGTAAAACAAGGGATGGGTGACCAAGGGATTTAGGGCTTGGATATAAACCTAAAGAGTGAGGGAGGGAGTGAGTGCGTGAGGGTGAGGGATCTTGGAGAAGAAGCACTCCATCATCTCCTCTCTTCTTCTTCTCTTCTCTTCCCTTCTCTTGTCTGTTGAGATTTGCAATCACATCCATGCTGCCTCTTTTGTAAGAGCAAATGGGCTAAGGACATGTAGGCAATTGAATCCCATAGCATAGACAAGAAAGGCTGCACCTACCCACTTCTATTTAACATTGTACTTGCTTGTCATTTTCATATGAGATGAATGCAATATCATGATGCTTTCTCTTTTCAGTTAGTGTCTTTGTTATTGTCAGTTAGTCTAGTCTAAGTCTCTGTCTTTGTTAAGTCCCCCAGTCCTTGTCATGTCATCATGAGATGTGTCTTCATCTTCCATCCTCCATAATCATTGTCATGCTCTAGATCCCATGTTTTTCAACATGGTATTAGAGCGTAGTCAGGCATGGTACTACATCTCTAGCTCTCTTTTACTGTCATGTAGCTTTGAGCTTAGTCCCCAGGTTAGGACCTCATCTCCCACTTCTTCTTCTCACTGCCCTGCTTGGCATCCATAGCCACCCTGGTTTAAGCTCTTAGATATCTTCAACCAGAAAAGATCTTGATGTGCTTCCTTTTGGAGATCTCTACTCTTGCTCTTGGAGCTCCCCTCTATCATCTTAGAGCTCAACATTAGGCCATTTGTAGCTTAGCGTTGTCAACTCTGTCAACTTCTCTTCTATGTGGCATCCATAGCCAATAGAACCTAATGTACTTGGAGCTTTCACAACTCTATCTACAAGCCACATCTAAAGTCGATTTCCTCCTGGAAGTTGTTCTACATATTAGGGTGCTTCAGTCCATCACAATAGATCCCAACATTACGTGCATCAGAAGGCATCATTGTGGAAATTGAAACTTGCTGACGAATTTTCACATGGTCTTCCTTCGTACCTCTGTGCTGCTAGCATCCACCATGATTTACCTTGTGGCTATGGGGCTTTGGAAGCTTACTACATAAGCTTCATCTTCATTAAATATTTCGTCATAAGATCGTGTGTACGTGCAGTTGCAAGCAGAAATTCAATCATGCAAAAACCCTAATCACAGTCCACCATAGCCAAAGTTGACTAAGCTTCATTTCTCACTTCATTTGCTTATATTTGCTAGTTGGAAGGCTAAAGGGACCCCCTGCAACTCTCATCTACTCAATGCATTATGCCACTAATTAATCAACAAGGAGGACAAGTCTTGGAGGATTTTTGAAGATTTCAAGATCTCAAGCTGAACAAGGAGCTCAAGCTCTTTTTCAACCTTAGTCTTCCCACTCTTCTCATTGGAGATTTTGCCTCTCTCTCTCTGAACTGATTTACTAGGGTTCACATCAAATCATCAAGCAAGAAGAATCATCATCAAACTCAAGTGTAGTATCTCTTGATACTCCACAGTGTGCTTTCGCACTACCTCCTTATGTCCTTTGACACACTCAAGATCAGCTCATTGCTGGTTACTCTTAAACTTTTTAAGGTGATCCTCACTAATGAGAGTGCCAAGCATGAAGAATTTTAAATGGATATCTTCTTTGAAGAGTAACATGGCTCTTGTTGCTCATTTGCATTACATAGAAGACTTGTTTGAAATTGGACAAGACTCGCAGGGTGACATCTGATTCTGTCCAATTGGATATTCAGACTTCCTTGACCTGTCCGATCGGATGCTACTCGTTCAATCTCTAAAATCGGACCATTTCGGACGATTGGACGTATCACAATCTGACATCTCCAAAATTGGACTCAAACACTTAGCCATCGGCCACTCAAACACACTAGAATCAGATCAAATTGGATGTAGAACAATCGGATGCCATAATCAGACTGGTTTGAATTCGATGCACGTAAATCAGACAGTGAAAATCAGACATCTGATTTTGGGGATCTGACACTACAAAATCGAACCAAAAAACCTGACAAGAGAAACTATTAAATTTAGTGCATCTTGGGCAAAGCAGAATACCCCTTCGCAATCGAGGAAGACTTTGAAAGCCTTACAGCTGCAATTGACCTTAGAAATTGCAGTCGGACGGCTAGATAGACATGTCAACTTTTAGCCCCTTTTAGAGCCGTAAACTGATCTATAGACCACCATTTAGTCTTGATCACAAGCTGAGTAGTTTAGCACAGACCCTAGAGACCAAAGAGAGAGGCCAGTGATGACTGAGTATAAAGCCCAATTTGGCCGAGAACTTAGACCAGAGGGTGGAAGCTGCATTCACACCCACATTGTTTTCAATACTTGAAGTGCACTTGGAAAAATTGGAAGCTTGATTTCGCATAGTGCACGGAAAAGAGCACCACGTTGAAAACTCTGGAGTGTATCATTATCCGACTTCTTTATTGATGTAGAAAGTCAATGTGATCTAAGTCATTAGTGCTAGCATTATGTGGGCACAGTGTGAAAAACTCTGGAGTGCATCATTATTTGACTCCTTTATTGATGTAGAGAGTCAATGTGATCTGAGTCATTAGTGCTAGTGTCCATGGCATAGATGGTCCAAAATTACTAGATTTTTGGATAATTTTAGCTTATTATTTATTGTAAATATTCAAAAAAGCTAGGAAAACTTCTAGATTAGGATGGCATGCAAAAAGCAAGTTGCTTTTTTAGCCAGTTATGGGAACTTTCATAAAAAAGACAGATGGGCGAAATTGTGCGGGTCGCGATTGTTGTTGATAGGTTGAAAACTGCACTTTAAACTAGAAGAAGAAGAAGGAGTGAACGGGGAGATCCCTGATCAGGTGTCTTGGAGTTTTACCCCCCTTTCAAAGCCAATGGAGCCATCAGATTTGGTTTCGAGCAATAGAGAAGGAGCTGTTATTTTGATGCTACGAAGAAGCTCCAGGAGATCTTATGCCTGGAGATTGCTTCTGAGTAGTGCCAGACAAAGGATTTTAGGTTCTGTCAATACATATTGATTCAATTCATTGTGCTTTGTCTTTGTCATGTTTACCTCTTGTCTATTCTTTTTCTTCTCTTCCATCTCCTATCTCTACTTTCTTCTATCTTTGATCCTTGGTGGATACGACCTTTTGACAAAAACCCCTTCGACATTGGTGAACATGACGTGAGAGGTCGTCAGAAGAAGAAAAGACAAGATGGGAGAACCTTTGAACACAATCTCCAGTGATGTTTTACAACAATTGATGCAAAATATGAATATGCTTATGCAGGTACAACCAACAACAACAGGTGATGTAGGCTTTTGCTCAAATAGAAAGTGTTGTGATGAATGCTCTACAAGCAGTTGAGCATGAGATGAAGTTATTCAATGGTAGGAATGTATCTACATATGTACATACCTATGCTCAAAAGATGGAATTCTTTGGGGTGGCTCAACTTGCATGGAGCCGGTATTTTGTTCGAATTACTGTAAGCGTGAATCACTGAATTATACATGCAAGATGCTGACTGGGTAGCTTTCAAGAAGACACTCAGGGAAGAATTTTACATTGAAGATACTAGTTTGATTACACGCAAGACTTTTCAGGAGTGGGCTTTACAACCCAATAAGGGTCTTGTGGCTACATAATTGTTAAGAGAATTTGAAAGTCGATTTGAGCAGTTGGATCTTGTAGAATAGCAAGCTCTTGCAAGTCAAAAAATTAAATTGTTTCTACAAGCAACAGCTTTTGAGCCTCAAGAGAAGCTTGATGATTTGCTAGAGGATCAGACTATAGAGATAGGTCTTAAAACAGAGTGGAGACATGTCAAGGAAGCTGTTGTTGCACTTGTGAAAAAGCATAGAAGAAGAGAACGATTGCATGTCTCTAGCTTGTCCACTGTTACGGGAAAAACAGTTGATGTATTCACTAAGCCATCCACTTATGTGGCTAATCCTATGACTACACCCGATGTTCCCAATGTTAGGGAGAAAGATATATTAGATGAATTGGTCAAAGGTATGCATGAGCTTCAGTTGAAGGTTGCAAAATTGGATGAGAAAGGACAACAGGAAAGGGGATGTGCATCAGCCCCTAAACCAGGAAAAAGATGTATGTGGTGTGATAGTTTGCAGCATGAGAGAAATGATTGTGCTACCTATCAAGAGGCCTTGGCATGAAACGTGATTGCCTCTTGCTTTGAATTTTGGAAAGGGTGGTATGTACAAGTTGTTGGAAGACTTGGCTGTTTGAAATGCTTATGTGGTTGTACATGCTTCTACTTTTGGTCTACAATTGGATAGAATGCATGGCCAGGTCCAAAGGCTGAAATATGGACACATACTTTGCACGCAGCTGAAAAGAGAAAAGTTACTGATAGTGAAATATCTCATGCAGGGCAAGAAATTGGTGACATAACTAATTGGGAATCACCGATAGATGCATATTCAGTGGATGTATATTTAGAAAAAGGACAAAACACAGATGCACTTGTTGAAGGGAAACAGATGAGAGATGAGGATAATGCAGGGATATATAAGGAAGAAGAAGTGTGGATTTGTCTAAAGCTGCAAATCAGCCACCTCCCAAGCATGTTATGGAAGAGATCAGTTAAGAACAAAAACATGATAGCAAACAAGAGGGAAAAAAGAAGGGCAAGCAGCCAAGATATAAGTTGCAGTCTGATATTGAGACAACCACGAATGCCTTGGAAGATCCTGTACTGGAAGATTCAGCCATTGCACCTATAGATTTTCTTAATGCATCTGAAGAGGTTTGTGAAGATAATGTTTTACTTAATGCAGGGGCTCAAACGAAGATTGGTGACTTGTTGGATGTACATGATTTACAGGATGATAAAGTTATCGTTTCTGAAACAATTCATGAGCTTGAGGATATGCATTTACAAGATGTTAGATGTAATGCTTTACAACTGGAAAATGTTTCGGATGCTTTGTCAAAGGCCTTGATTGACAATTCTAAGATGCTTCAAGCTATGGATTGTTTCACTATTTTCGGTGATGGTGAGAATGTGTTGAATGCAAGTGAGACTCAGTTTATGTTGGTTTGGATGAGGAGCAAAAATGTTATCAGAAGCAAATTCCCATGTGATGGACTTTGAAAGAGCAGGCATGTTGCTATGTATTTGTTGATGGGTGCATTGATAGCATGTATATGGAGATTCAACAACCTCTAGTGTATGATATGCACCCAAGACCCTAGAGGGGGTACTAGGTATGGCTCAAGAGTTACACAATGAGTATTTTGATCTATGATCTAGGGGGATGACTTCTTATATGCATGATGAGTAATAAGTTGATGCTATGGGTATTTGACCCGGGTGGTGCATTAGTGGCACATATCGGAGGATGTGTAGGTTCAGAGGGGGTGGATGTCGTGCCACTATGCGGGCACAGTGTGAAAAACTTTGGAGTGCATCATTATCCGACTTCTTTATTGATGTAGAGAGTCAATGTGATCTGAGTCATTAATGCTAGTGTTCGCATAGATGGTTCAAAATTACTAGATTTTTGGATAATTTTAGCCTATTATTTATTGTAAATATCTGAAAAAGCTAGGAAAACTTCTAGATTAGGATGGCATGCAAAAAGAAAGTTGCTTTTTAAGCAAGTTATGGGATTTTTCATAAAAAAGACAAATGGGCAAAATCGCGTGGGTTGTGATCGTTGTTGACAGTCTGAAAACTACACTTTAAACTGGAAGAAAAAGAAGGAGTGAATGGGGAGATCCTTGACCAGGTGTCATGGGGTTTCAACACCCCCCTTTTCAAAGCCAATGGAGCCATCAGATTTGGGTTCCAAGCAGCAGAGAAGGACTTGTTATTTTGATGCACGTTTTTGGTCTACGAAGAAGCTCCAAGAGATCTAATGCTTAGAGATTGCTTCTGAGTAGTGCCAGACAAAGGATTTTAGGTTCTATCAATACATATTAATTCAATTCATTGTGCTTTGTCTTTGTCGTGTTTACCTCTTGTCTATTCTTTTTCTTCTCTTCCATCTCCTATCTCTACTTCCTTCTATCTTTGATCCCTAGTGAATACGACCTTTCAACAAAAACCTCTCCGACAACATACACACTGAGTGAACGTAAATTGAGGCTTTTCTATAAATAAGAAGGAGTACACTCAGACTAAATAAAATGAATTTCCTCTTGATACTTCTTATCATGTGCAATTTGGATATAATTTTTTCTCCTCTTCTTCTATTAGATTTACCTGTTTTTTAAGAATTGAGGTAAATCTAGCAAGAGAGTTGGAAAAGAAGAAATTGTGCCAAAAGACACAATAGCTATTAGTGTTTAAACAACACTATTTAGTATCAAGAGATACTAGCTTGAAGCTTAATGTCGAATATTGAATGTTGATGCTTGATCTTCTTGAACCTTCTTCTTGCTGAGTTCGAGGGTTGCACTTGCTGAAAATTTAGTGGTATAGTGGATTAGAGTTGTAGTGGGTTTTTTGAGCCAAGGGAGTGAGAAAATAAAGTAAATTTTGAGCTTGAGATCAAAATGGCTATGGCTATCTTGTCAAAACAGGGATCGATGATTGGTAAATCATCTCCAACAAGCTCCATAGGTTGAATCAGCTCAAACCCTTTGAGATGGAAGGCCCCCACTAATGAACCTAGGTCCCCATAAGAGGGCTTGTATCTAAGCCTTCAAAATGGTTACTATCAAAACTTTACCTAGATTTGGGAAAATGCAAATGTTGGGCATGGTGCACATCAATATCTTCACATTTTGTGCTAGAAAGTTGCTTCTTGACTTGAAG
The DNA here is from genome assembly GCF_053477565.2 of Lygodium microphyllum. Lineage (NCBI taxonomy): Eukaryota > Viridiplantae > Streptophyta > Polypodiopsida > Schizaeales > Lygodiaceae > Lygodium > Lygodium microphyllum. The sequence goes on along the minus strand of NC_141146.1, from coordinate 11,188,703 downwards.
AATAATCCCAAGAAGAAAGCTTGAAGAGATATGGCCTGGTTGAAGAGATATGATTGCTCTAATAGAGGTAGGTGCTATTGGTTATGGAGGTCAAGAATGGTCCCTGATAATTCACTATATATATATATACCCTCTATATCATGTGCATTCAAAGCCTATTATAAATATCCTTATTTGTGATTTTTTTTCTAATAAACTATAATACTTTTGTATTCAATTTGTGAGTAACCCCTTTATATGGGACCCTTTTGTATGTAAAAAAAAGTGTAAAAATGGTATTTAAAAAATCCCTTATGTTGAACCCACGTGATACATACATATATTTATGATTGACCTCCTCGAGAGAATGATAGAGTGAAAATGAAGTGAGAGATGAAAGATTGTTGTGGAGCTGAGCTAACTAGAGGTTGTGGGGAGCTATAGGAGTAGTGAGCTGAGCTAAACCGAGCTCACCATGGATCTCATACCAAGTTGAGAAACATAGATCCTTGAGCAAGGTCTAGCTATGGAGGACGGAAGTCAATGACAAGAAGCATGATGATTGAGACTAGACACACTGATTGTTAGTCAAGTGAATTGGGTTCCAAGATAGATTAGGTTGGACTCATAAACACAATCTTGAGTAGAGAGACAAGTCTAAAAGTGCAAAATACAATTGCATTCATAATTTAACTCAATGTCAAGTACATGCTTTTATAGTTGTAGGATGGTTCCCCTTTTCTCTCTATGCCTATGGGATAAAGGTAGCTTCTTTAGAGTGTTGCATGTCCCTTGCCCTATTGCTCCATACAAAGAGGTTATCTTAGGAGTGTGATTGCATAAATCTCAACATACGCAATGTCATTAATTTTATTGGAGCCAACTTTTGATTTGTGAAGTTTTGTTGGGTGCATTGGCTCTTCTTGGTAGGCCAAGAAGCACAAAATTCCAAAATAGATTTCCAAGTTCAGGTGGCACCTATTGAAACCTCTCACAATTGGAGTTTAGGCTCAAAATGGAAGTATAGCATATTTGACAAGATGATCTTTGTGTATCATATATGGTATATTCAAGATTCATAGCATTGAAAAAGAAACAAGACTATTTAGCTTTCTAAAGAAAGAGGAATAACTTCTCAGTTGTTGGAGTTTCATCTACATTGATAATTTCTTCTCCAATATAATAATTCTCTATGCAAGTGTCCTTTAAGTCTTCTACATCAACTTCAATCTTTTCTCTAACATTTAGAGGCTTTAAGGATTTATCAATCAAATGATGTAGTTGCTATGTTCTTCTCATTTGGGATCTTTATTTGTACTTGAATAAGAAAAATCACCCCATAGGATAAATGAGTGAAATTCGGACCTAAAAGTGACCCAAACTCTATGGCACTCTTGGAGGCAATATGAAATTGTTATGTTGTCTCCTAGCATATCATAAGGTTTGGGTGCAAAATAACACTATTTTTTAAATATCTAGCATGTTTGAATATTAATGTAATAATATTTCATAGTAAAAAATACAAAAACAATATTGCGTAGAAAACATGCAAATTAAACAATGTACATGCAAATTTCCAACATCACTCATCCATCAAGCTAAGCTTAACAATAGGTGGCACCTACAATCAAACCTCTTGTGATTGGAATTATCCCCCTAACATCCTTACTAAAGTATCCACACAAAAAGTAGCATAGACTGCTCAAAAGGTTTGCAAGCAAGGACTAAGTCTAGGCATGTGTCCATAGATGTGATGATAGTTAAAAATCTATAACCGCTTTCTTATCCTTTGAAGTTATAGAGCTCATCTTATAAATAAAATATGTTTGACAAAATTATCAATGCAATCTTGTTAGTCTAACTTTATAAATGCAAGAAAATAGCATTTCAATTGAGGATTTATTTCCATTGACAGTACTCTCTAATACTGATACTCATGTGATCAGTTTCTAGCCTCTTATAGTAAGAGGTCTGGTCCTGTCAGAGGAACAGTTGTCGAAATGTTGCTTAAAAGTTTAGGTAAGGCTCTCTCTTTACCCTATCAGGGAGACTCTTTTCCTACTACTAGACAACTATTCTCGAATGAGGATATTCTTAAATTGTTGCAAAAGCAGACACAAGATGTGTTGGATCCCAAGAAGATCCTTACCACTTCTGGCATCAGTGTCTCCATGATCTCCAATCTTGTGTGGAAGTAGTTATGTCGATTTCTCCAGGACAAGTTTATGCCTACCAAGACACCCTTTAATTACCTTTCACAGGAGTTGCTTACAGCTTTTAGAATGGTGTTGAAAGGCATAACTATTGATTGGAGTTCCTACCTTTTGTCAAAGATGGATCAACACTTTGTCAGAGCCACAAGGGGTAATGTAACTAATGTTACATTTGGTTCCTACCTTTTTGTCTTTTTGACATATGCTGCCTCTTCGAAAGAAGTTTCTACGTTGATAGTTGATCCAACAGAAGCTTCTCCCCGTAGTAAACACTCTGATGTTTTAATTGAGGATCTTGATCTATCCCTCATGTGGTAGTTTAGAGAAAACGCTTAAAACAAATGGTTGAATTAGCCCAGCTCCTCCTCCAGTCTTCGTTCTTGTCCAATCTAGCAGTCACCTACCAGCTTTCCTCACAACACCGAAATCTTTTTAGAGCACATTGTGAGGGTACTCTAGAGATTTTCATCCCTTCAATACAACACTTGGTAGTTGGAGATGCAATTCCCTTCTTATGTCAAGACATTCAGCATTCTATGGAGCTCTCAGTGAGACTGCCTGTATCCAGCAGCTCTATTCCTCTTGCTATGAAGAAGTCCAACAAACAAAAGAGGGACTAACAAAGGCAAATGCCGAGCTAGCTTCTGCTCATGAACATTTTTTCGATCTTTGTACCCAAATGGAGAAGTAGACTAAGATCATTGACGCTCAGAAAATGGAAATTTCTAGTTTGCACAATCATTTGGCTGACACTAAAACCCAAGTGGTTAATGTGACTGAGGAAAGAGATAGATTGTTGAAGGAATCTCAAGAGCTTCAAGCTTTGCTAGCCGCCTAGATAGAGGAGATTAAGATAGCAAATACCACCCTAGAACAAAGCAAAATCCAATTTCAGCAACTTAACGATCAATTGGTTCAGTCACGTTCTTCTTCACAAAGTCCTATTGTACATCCAGTTCCTTCTTTGTCCCCTGTGGACTTGGCAGTTCTCCAAAGATAGGCCATGTTATGCCCTTTGTTTAAGGCTAAAGTGGAAAGGCTGCAATTTCAAGAGTATGTTCCTCCAGATCATTCATTTTTTATCCACTATTAGTTGCAGAAGTTGTCCTTCTATATTAAACTCTCAATGATGGATCTACCTCTTCTAGAGGATGGTTGGAGTAGAGTATGGTCTTTTGATTTGCTGACAAAAATAGTCCGCATGGTATTTGAAGACTCCGTGACTTTGCATACAATGTTGATGTCTTATATGTATTTACGATGATATCTATTGATTCTAGATGATGAAGATCTAGCTTGATATGTAGGGGATGTGGTCATCAAACATTTGGAGTTGAGGATTGATGAAATGTTCCGGTACTATTCTTCTAAAGTGGCTACTTGCCCTAACACTTTATGGCATATAATGATTAATTCTGCAATCTTGAACCAAAGACAGAATGAAGCCTCTACTCATGTGTAGAACACTAACCAATTGAGGGTGGATCTTTTAGCTTACCTTTCCAAGCACCATCTATTTGATTCATCCTCCTTTGATGCTTACCATCGCCGATTTGCTTTAGGTACATCCATTCCTATCTTACCTTAATATCAACAAATGGCCCATCGATATGATGCTTATTTTTCCCTTTATCAATCCAACTCAACAGTCATTTTACCTCTCCTTTTCCAACCTCAAGGTGCCCCTCGAATTCCGATCTTTACCTATTGTTCTTTCATAGAAGATCGAGTATTTTCCCCTTCTTTGTCTTGTCCTTCCCCATCTATACATATTCCTTCCACTTTTTCTACTTATGAGTTAACACATTTCTTAACCGATTTGCCTCTAAGTTTTCAGCTAATCATTCTTTAGCTTATTCCTCATTTTATGATTTTGCCTACCCATCTCTTCGTTCTCTTTTACTTGTTCCTCTTCCACCTCCTACCACTTCTATTTCTTAGCCCCCTTAGTTGGTTAGTGGGCATGAAGGGTTTGATCAACAAACTCCAAGAAGAAGAGGATGGAGCTCAATTGATTCTCTTATTGGACCGTAGATTAATTGGCCATTAATTCCAGGGGAGTGGACAACTGCTAGTCAAGCATACCAAAATCATTTCCATTTTGCCCAACAATATTCACAATCTCCAAATCCTTCAGTGAGATTGACAGCCCACTTTGCTTGGTACCTAGTATATATTCATAGACATTCACATAATGATCAAAATGCTATTCCAGAGTTATGTATGAATGCCAATGTGAACATTGATTCCCAACAACTGGATGTCCTATATTTTCATGCCCTTTGTCTGCCTAGCAGATACCTTGTCTTGCTAGAAAGGATGTGCTACCTTCAATTCTTTCAGAATCCTCCCAAAACTTTTGTAGATGAATCCTTATCCATGGATCATTTTTGTAATCATCAAGCCTTCAAGAGGGATCATCATTGATACCTCCGGATGTATCTTTTATGCTTCTTAATGATACATCTCTCTTTTGGAGGTTCCATTTAGGTGGTTGTTTTGTGTTTGTGCTGTGTTAATTTCTATGTGACGAGTTCGTGGTGGTTGAATGGTGATGGTGGATGAAACACTAAATAAGAAAATTTGATGAACCTCTTATATCCTTTACGAATTTGTTATGATTTGCAGTTGTTTATAAGATGTGTTAATGGATAAAGGTGTTTTCCTTTTGTTGTATCATTTCTTAGATACAAGTAATAAGTTGGGTTTGTGGTTGGGTGGTTTATTGAAGATACTAAAAAAGATCGAGTTGAGCTCTTTAATGAACTTGTATTGCCTTTTTCTTAGGTCGTGAGGATGCTCCCTTATTAAGTGTGGGGATATGTTGAATGCTGAATTGACTAGGTTTTTTTGGTTTATTTTTGTTGTTTTTGAGGCATGAATAGTTGATTTTTGATGGGTTTTGAGTGATTACTAGTTGTTTTGGAAGTGTTTGAGAGTGTTTTGAATGAGATTGATTGTATTTGGAAGCTCATGATGATTCTTAGTAGAGATATGAGGCTTTGTGATGTTTTGATAGGTTATGATAGCTTATGCTGTGTTTTTTTTCCCTTCTATATGAAGCATGAATTGATGATTGATGAAGGTTGAGGTCTTTTGAAAGCTCATTGAATGGTTTTTGATAGTTTGGATTGGTTTTAGTATGAGTTATGTGGTTCTGATGCTTTCTGTTGACCTTCTGTAAACCCTCTGTTGACCTTCTATAGAGCCTCTGTTTTTGTTCAGTTCAGTTCAGTTTTGTATGCCTCTGTAAGTGTTATGTGGAATGTATGTGTGACTTTGGGGAAGTTTTCTCGCTTGGAAAGAGGTGAATATAAGTCCAAAATAGCTCAAGGAAGTAGAAGAAGTAGCTTCTGAAGACTCATGAGAAGAGTGGAGTGAAGTGATAATAATGAGCTATGAAGAGTCATTGTAGTGGCTCTGGTGACCTTTCATATCAGACACACCTTTTGGAAGGGGCATCCACAACCAAAGAGGGATTATTATGAGTGATTATGGAGTATTTTAGTGAGGAGATGATGTACTATTTCTTGAGAGAGAAAGAGAGAGTCAGAGATAGACAATTCTATGCCTAACAATGTATCTTTCTATGAGAGACTGTGAGAGAAAACTATGAAGACAATGAAGATGAATACTATGTGATATTTTCCCATTCAAAGTGGTGTTTCTTTTGTATTCTCTTTGTTGATTGATGAATTATATGAAGAATATGAAGAGAATGATCAAATTTGTTGAAGATAAAATAGTGGGAGATTGTTTCTATGATGCTGCGTAAAGATTTCATGCTAGTGGTGTTCTTTTCCTTGTTGTGTTTCTCTAAAGAATGAAACAAAAGCTTGTTGATGTTACAAGATATATTTTCTTGTAGTAGAAAACCATTTGCCTTGGTGTCTCTCTTGGAGCTCCTTTGATGAAGCTTGAATGAAGAGTAGCCATTTATCATCGGGTGTAGCTAGGAAGAGCAAGAATCAATGGCAATTTCCACCAAAATTTTTGGGCTATATACAACTCACAAGAAATCAATAATACCCCTAAAAATCACTGCACTTAATCACTGGTAAATGAAGTGTAGAAGAGGGTTATGCACGCCTTTGATGATAAAAGGTCAAGGTTGAGAGCAATATGGGAAGGTAAGATAGATGAGTTCACTACACCTCAAAGCTAGTATTATATTCTTACTTTCTTGGGATAGAGAGAAGGATGCATGGTTAGTAGGGTGTAGAGATTGTCACTAAAGTTTGCAAGGTGGAATATTGTCACTAAAGTGCATTGCAAGGTGGAAGATTGTCACCAAAGTGAGTTGCAACTTTACAAGAATAGAAGTCCCACTTGTTGTGTGTTTAGCCCAACATTTTGATTTCATTTTTGGGGACAAAGGATGGTGCAACCATTGAGGTTCTCACACTCCTACAGTATGTTGGAATAAGAGGCTTATCCACTTGAGTGTATGGGATTGATCGAGTATCATTTATCCACACTTGCAACTTATATACTCTAAAACACATGTGGCTAGTTTAGGAAGGCCAAATTGGGAGGAACTGGTTCGTTGGATTGAGATTGGAAATATTGGATTTGTTAGATTAGATGAAAACAAAAAACTCAAACTCAAAGTCACAATAAAACTCAAAAAACAATACAAAAATACAAAAAAGAAAAACATAAAACTCAATATTCAAAATTTTTTGGCTTAAATACGCCATATGACATTATTTTGGATTGAAGTTGTAAGCATAGTAGAAGCGAAAACAATACAAAAATATAAAATGTAAAATGTAAAAATCAAAACTCAAATCTCAACTCTTCTCACTTGAACAATTTGTGTATCAATATTGTATATGTAACTTTCTTATTATGGATGATTGATAGTGTGAGCAACGAAGGAAAAAGAGTGAGTAAAGCTCAAAAAACATAAAACTCAAAACTCAAAACACAAAAGGCAAGGCAATACCTCAAAAATCAAACTTATCTTACTTGAAAAATTTGTGATATAGTATTGTGGATTGAAATACATCATGTTTGTCATAGTTATTTCATTGAATCTTCATTGAAGGAAGGAAATCAAAGAAAAAATACAAAACGCAAACTTATCTTACTTGAACAATTTGTGTGACACTATTGAGGATTGAAAAGGCATCATGCTTATTATAGTTTTTTGGTTGTATGTAGATTGAAGAAAATGAAGTGATCAAAACTCAAAAAACATAAAGCTCAACATGCAAAAACGAAATGCACTCAACATGCAAAATGAAATGCAAGGTGTTGTTTTATTGGTTGTTACTTATTGCCATATATTGACCAGATTGATTGTTTTTTGCTCTCGTTATTTTCTTTGATCTGGATTGACACGTCTTTTACCACATATATACGTATAGATAGTTTACTATCCATTCATTCTCACTCACTTATTCATTCGCACTAATTTATTTGCATTCACAAGTTCATTTGTACTAGCTCACTCACACCCATTCATTTGTATCACACTAGTTCCTTTGCATTAGTTTCTTTGCACTTATTAGTTCATTCACACTTGAGTTCACTCATCTTATCACTCATATTAGGTTTAGTCATTTTGAGACTACTCATCTTAGGATCACTTGTCTTAAGTTCACTTGTCCTGAGATCACTCATCTTAGGATCACTCATTTTAGGATCACTTGTCTTAGAATCATTTGTACTAAAAGACCATCTCCACTTAGGATCATTCACACCTAGGTTTAGAGTTTATTCACACCTACATTTAGAGTTCCTTTGCCTTGAGAGTTCCTTTAAACCTAGGTTTAGAGTTCCTTCTCACTAAAATATCATTCATACTTAGGATCATTTGAACCTAGTTATGGAGTTCATTTGCACTAAAAGTTTCTTTTCACCTAGGTTTAGAGTTCCTTGGCACTGAAAGATCATTCGCACTTGGGATCCTTTACATCTAGGTTTAGATTTCACTCACACATAGGTTTAGACTTCATTTGTACTATTAGGAGTTCCTTCATATCTAGGTTAGGATAACTTTTTTTACACCAAAGATCATTCACATTGGCTCATTGCACTTAGCTCATCAAGTTCATTCGTACCTCTCAAAGTTCCTTTGCACCTAGGCCATTGAACTTAGCTCATTCTCTCACAGCACTCTCACCCACACTGCCCACTCTTGCATAACATTAATTGCATTTAGTTGAATTGATACAGAGCTTGTCTTGACACATTGCCATCTTGGTGATTATGATACATGTGTACTGCTTTCACAAGTGCGCCTTGATTTTTGAAACAAAGTAAGCATGATTTTACTCTCCCTCTTGTATGTTCAAAGTGTCTCAAGTGTCTTAAAGATTGTATGCTTTGAAATCAATTTGTTGAAGGAACCATTTAAGTGGTTTGAGTATTCACTAAAAGAAGCATGTACAAACCAAGGTCAAGAGGCCTAGGAAACACTTTGTCACATCATAAGGACCTAGCACACATAGCACCTAGGAAACATACTTTAGGCTAGGGACATTTAGAATCATACTACACAACCACGACAATCATTTTTACATCTAGGAATAGGACGCACTACAAGTTCGGGGGGGGGGGGGGGGGCTGGGGGGAGATCATCCAACCAAGCTGCCTTCATGTGTTGATTTCCAACCATTACAAGGGCTTGGCAAGTGAAAGCCTATTGAACAAGCTATTGAGAGTCCTAAGATAAATTCAAATAATTTCAAGTCTCAGAGTGCACCAAGTCTAAAGTGGTTGAGAAGAGAAGCCACCCATTGAGGCCAGAATTTCAATGCTTGCACTTAGTGTATGATCACAAGGTAGATTGAACAAAGAGAGAAAAATTTGAAGGATAGGAACTCCAAGAAAAAAAGTTGGGAGACGCAAAAAGAGTTCACAAATCTAGAGACTCAAAATAGAGGAAGCATATACAAGGCTACACAAGACCTTGACATAGCAAGAAGAGTCATAGAGTTTGCAACATGGCTATTAAGAGACTCAATGCAATTGATGTGCTTAAAAGTGGACTAGATTGTGAAGTCTATGAGTCATGAACCCGTAGGAGTCAACTAATAGTATACAGTTATATGTATGTGTTGACCCAATATTTCTTTTGTTTTTGTACTACAGGAATCTATCAGTGAAGGAACAATGGTCTTGCTATAAGTCAACTTCTTGTTCAACATATCTAGGGATCTTTGTGAAAGAAATTACAGGTACAATGTTTCTTTTTTAAATTGATCCATTTAAATTTAATTTCATTTGGAGATAACATTTGCAAATTATACACATGCTAATAGGTAACTTTTGTATTTGGTTGTTACAGATGTCTTCACGGAGGAAAAATATCAGTAGCATACTTGCAGTGGAGGTCTTCAATAGGAAAGATAATGGCGGTAATTGGATTTGTGATAAGTATTATAAGTTGGATTGGATTTTGAACACGTACACTCTCTCTAAGCTCACTATCAGACATCAAATAACCAACATGTCAGAGAGAGAACTAGGGAGAAAGAAAGAGGAGAGAGAAAGACTGCAGAGGAGAGAGAAAGAGAGTGATGAGAGGAGAGATAGACTAGAATTGGAGAGAGAAAGACAGGAAAGATGAAGAAACCATGGAAGCTTGGAGCAAGAAGGGAGAGAAAAATTGTAAATGTATTGATTTATACCAGTGTCAATGTGACATGGCATATTATTAGCATTCCAAGTATTCCCAGCTTCTTACAATCCATCCCTTCCCAAAAGTTTTTGTCCCCAAAAACAAAACCAGAAAGAGCTAAAGAAAAGATGGATAGAACAGAGTACTACTCTGTTTTACAGCTTTACAAATAGGAAATGAGTGAAGAATTGATCATTACAAGGGCTGAATTTGAAGTACGGAAAGTGAACCCTGCTATATACATGATTTGAAGAACTTTAGAAGCCATTGGAGCCATAGAATCTTCAACAAATAGTTCCAGAAGAAAGTAGACAGCTTGCTGAAATAACAGTCCCTGCTAGACCAAATCTGCCATAACTTTTGATAGAAGTGTCCAAATGAGATGTACCACATATTAAAACGAAGCTCTTGAAGAGTACTTTAAGCTCATGTAGATAGCTCAATTCTGAAAATGAAGTACGGCAAAAACTGTTCTAAAACAACGTGCTGTCCTGAACCAGTCTGCACCAATACTAGCTCCATAAGCAATAGGCTTCAGCCACCAATGTATCCTTCAAGTATGGATACTCATCCAATATTGAATCAGGTCTCCAAGAAGCCTCTTCAGAGGGTAAACCTCTCCATTTAATCAAATATTCCACAATAGAACGTGATCGAAGCTTCTTTTCATGCTGACCTATAACAGCCTCTAGGATGTACTGAACGATACCATCTTCATCAATAGGTGGCAGCTCATCAACTAAATCCACTGGATCACCATAATAGGGCTTGAGCTGACTAACATGGAAGACGTTATGAATCTTTGTAGAAGAGGGAAGCTCTAGTCTGTATGCCAAATCTCCAATCCGCTTAAGGATCCTGTAAGGGCCATAGAATCTGTGGGCAAGCTTATTACTGGATCCATCTTTCAATGTAGAGTACTTGGATTTGGGCACCTTCAACAAAACCAGCTCTCCTTCCTGGAACTCTAAAGGCCTCCTCTTCTCATCAGCATACATCTTCATCTGATCTTGAGCCTTCCTTAGATTCACCTTGCATTCCTGAAGAAGGGTTTGCATTCTTTCCAACTCTTCCTTCCCATGAGGGTTGATCTTTTCGTTAAAAATAACTGTGGGTAGGGGCACCTTGTAACCATACAAAGCCTCAAAGGGTGAAACTCCTATGCTCGCATGAGTGGAATTATTATAAGCAAACTCAGCCAGATGTAACCAAGAATCCCATGAGGTTTGGACATCATAGCAAAAATGGCGAAGATAAGTCTCCAACCATTTATTAACTCTCTTTGTCTGTCCATCAGTTTGGGGATGATAAGCCGTAGATGGAGCCAACTTGGTACCCATAGATGTAAATACCGCTTGCCAAAAGTTACTCATAAACTTTGAGTCCCTATCATGGACAATCACCTGCGGTAATCCATGTAATCTGAAAATATGCTCCATAAATTGGTTGGCCACCTGAGAAGCAGTAAACTGAATTTTTGTTGGGATAAAATGAGCTGCTTTGGTGAGTCTGTCAACCACCACATAAATACTATTCCACCCCTTCTTGGTAGTAGGTAAGCCAGTGATAAAGTCCATAGTAATATGAGTCCATTTACCCGTAGGAATAGGCAATGGCTGCAACAACCCTCCTGGCTTATGGGTGCTATCCTTATTTTGCTGACAAGGCATACACTTCATAACGAAGTCCTTGACATCTTTCCACAGTCCTTTCCAATAAAAGCTCTTGCTGATCCTGTCATAAGTCTTGAAAACTCCCAAGTGTCCAGCTAAAGGCGAAGAATGCAACTCCTCCATAATTTTTCGCTTGAAAGAAGAAGTAGAGGGAATAACAATCTTGCCCTTCCACCAAATAAGACCATTTTTAAGCTGGTAATGTGAGTTTTCTTCCATAAAACCTTGCTGTAATTTCTGAAAGATATGGCTGAATTCCTCATCTAAGAGATATGCCTCTGGTAGCTCTTCAATCCAATCACTATGTAATTCCGTCATGGCTGATACTTTGCAGGCCCACATACGAGAGAGAGAATCAGCCACTATGTTATCTTTGCCCCTTGTATGAGTGATGTCAAAGTCATAATTTTGTAATGTTGCTACCCATCGTCGTTGCTTTGGAGTAAGATTTGACTGAGTAAGGAAATACTTGAGTACGCGATGATCACTATGTACTCTGAATCGGCTGCCATATAAGTAATGGTGCCATTTCTTGATTGCATGCAGAATAGCCAACATTTCCTGATCATAAACATTCATGGCCATCCCCTTATCAGTAAGCTTACGGCTTTCAAATGCAATTACTCCATGCTCCTGAAGCAAAATAGCCCCAATGCCACGGCCACTAGCATCACATTGTATAGTAAACTCTTTAGAGAAATCCGGGCATACAAGAATAGGAGCAGAGGTAAGTAATTCCTTTAACTGGTTGAAGTTGCTATCTGCAAGAGAATCCCAAAAGAAAGCCTCTTTCTTCAACCTGTCAGTTAAAGGGGCTGCAATTGCCGCATAATGCTTTATAAATCTGCGATAGAATGAAGATAGACCAAGAAATCCTCTAAGAGAGGTAGTAGTAGTAGGCGTTGGCCAATCTTTTATGCATTGCACCTTCTTGGGATCAGCCTGTATTCCTTTTTCACTGACTATATGTCCCAAGTATTCCACTTCAGTCTGCATGAAAGAACACTTCTTCTCCTTAGCAAAAAGCCTATGATGTCTCAACACATCAAAAACCTTCCTCATATGCGACAAATGATCCTGAAAAGTCTTGCTGTAGATCAAAATGTCGTCAAAGAACACTAAGACAAACTGAAAGAGGAAAGGTTGTAGAATCTTATTCATCAGGCTTTGAAAGGTAGCTGGAGCGTTTGTAAGGCCGAATGGCATCACCAAGAAATGGTAGAGCCCACGATCAGTCCTAAAAGCAGTCTTGACTTCATCACCCTCTCTCATGCGAATCTGATGATACTTTGATCTCAAATCAATCTTCGTGAAGAATCGAGCCCCCTTAAGCTCATCAAGCAAATCATCTATCCTGGGTATATGATACCTGTTCTTCACTGTTATCTTATTAAGATCCCTGTAGTCAATGCACATTCTGAAAGATCCATCTTTCTTTTTGACTAACAGGACTGGGGATGCATACGGTGAAGAACTTGGTTCAATGAATCCCATTTCAAGAAGCTCTTTGATTTGCTTGGCTACTTCCTCTCGTTCACATTTTGATAGTCTGTAAGGTGGCTTATTGATTGTCTTTGAGTTAGGTTCCAAATCAATGGGGTGATCCACCGCTCTCTTAGGAGGCAATGAAGTAGGTACTTCAAATAAATCTCTATACTCCTCAAGAAGAGCTGTCAAGGCCGGATGGTTTGCTGAATTATTGGGCTGATCCTGTGTTTCTTTGTTCAAATGCAATACAAATATTTGTGAGCGCTTCTTGTACTCTTTCTTGAGTTGTTGAATGGTGATAAGCTGAAAATTAGATTTACTAGGGATCCCCTGTAAACGGATGAGCTGTCCATTGGAGAAAAACTCCATATATAACTGTGAGAAATCCATAGTAATCCTGCCTAAGGTCATCAACCAATCACAACCAAGTACAATATCTATGGGCCCCATTTCCAAAGTGATCAGGTTTACTTTGACTTCAAAATTTTCAGCCATCTGCAAAGAAACCTGTGGGCAAATTTGTGTACTGATTTCCTCTTCACCATTAGCCACTTGCACTCTAATGGGCTGCTGTAAGTCGGTGGGAACACAATTCAACTTGTACATAATGGATTTATTGACAAAACTGTGAGTACTGCCACTATCTATCAGGATGAACACTAGCTTTCCACATATGCTTCCCTTCATACGAAGTGTATTAGGGTTCTTAGATCCCGTCCAAGCATCCATAGAGATAGAACAATTAGTGGCAGCAGGCAACGCATTACAAAATCCACCAGGATCAAATGGGATATCACCTCCTGGATCAAAAGGAAAAGAGTCAGATGGATCATAGAAGTACTCCTGTCCACCATCATCCTCGAAATCTTCATTTTCAGCATTGATTGTGACTGCATTAACTTCATCTATGTCATTTTCAAGGTCCTCAAGAACTAGCATACTCTGAATTTTTGGCTTGGCATTTTTGTATACACACTTTGAAGCATGGTCAGGAGTATACTTTTCTCCACACTTGAAGCATAAGCCTTTGTCCTTTCTTTCCTTATAAAGATCCATGGGAATATTTCTGGAATTTGTATTGGCTGAAGTAGACTTAGGCTTATTGTCACCTTGCTTAAATTCAACCTTTGGACTGTTTGCTGTCCTGAAATTGCTTTGAAGCCTAGAAGCATTAAATGGAGGATAAGTTGGTATCCGTAAGCTCCCACTAGGCATATGATTGCTGCCATAATTGTTACCAACTTGCCCTTGCTTTAAAACAGTCCTTGGCTGTCCATAACTTGGCTAAAATGAAAACTCTTTCCTATACTTCCTTCCAAAGCGCTCTGCAAGCTCAATAGCCTTGAAAAGTGAAGTAGGATTCTGCGCCATAACATCAGCTGACAAGGATGGTTCTAAACCATACATGAACTTGTGTAACTTGGCCTCATCACTGATGTTTTCCACATACATGGTCAAGTTGAGGAATTGGTTTGTATATTCTCTTACACTTAGGCCCCTTTGTTCCAAAGCATACCATCTTCGTTCTAACTTCTCTTTTTCAAGAGGTGAAACAAAGACTTCAGCCATAAGTGCCTTGAAAGCTTCCCAATTCTCAATAAGTACATTCTCTTTCTTGATATACCTCCACCAAGTGTGAGCAAATCCTTCTAAGTGCAAGGAGGCAAAGTGTATCTTCATATCATCAGTTTTAGGGAATATGTCAAAATAAGACTCCATCTTAGAGGTCCATTCCTCTAATTCTGATGGTGAAGATGACTGGCCAGTGAATTTGGATAAAACAATTTTATCCTTGAATTCTCTATCATGGAAAGGTTGCTGTCCCAAAACTGGCTGATCAGAATTTCTAAGTACAGAACCCCCAAAATGAGATTGAAATCTTCCAACAGGTGGCTGAGAATTACCATGTAATCTTCCTGTTGGTAAAGCACCCCTAGAATGCTGAGTATGCAGTCCAAAAGCTTGAGTATTGGCGCCGTTCAAACTGCCCAAATAGTCATCATGCCTTTGTGAAGCTTCTCCCACTTCATATTGACTATTGGGTATGCCTCTTCTTCCTATGATCCCATCTCCATAACCATTTTGGTTGGATGGCTGAAGTGGAACTGAGGGGTCACTATTTGAACAAGCCTTCTCATTTGCTTCTTTTGATCCCTTTTGTGACTGCATGAGTTGAGAAAATTGTGCCATAAGTTGGGCATTAGATTCTACCAACTTATCAATGGAAGCATTGGTTCGGTTAGTTGATTCCATCATCTTCTCAACAATAGACTTCGTTTGATCAAATGATAAAATCATATGCTCCATTGCTGATAAAATAGTCTCATGACGTTCCTTATGTCTTAGTTCATGGGCACACAAAGCGTCATTGAGTATACTAATCTCTCCTTGTTGAGGCTCTTCAGGGTTTTCTTGAAGTGTGCTTTCCATCATGGAATCCCTGATTTGCTGTGCATAGTCCTCCTGGACCTTATTTTTGCCTTTATGCCCTGCCATACTAGTGCAGTCCTGCAGTACCCCCTGTCAGTAAAACGGCTATAACTTTGGCTAGAAAACTCCGATTGCAAAACTTTTTTGTGCGAATCGAAGCTTGCAATGCCCTCTTCGAGATGAGCTATAGCACGCTATAACAGGTTTAAGACAGAAAATTCTGTAACTGAATTTCAGAGTCTGAACTGTCCAGTCCTGCACCCTGTTTAGACCTGTAAGTGCCCTGTTTTGACCATGTAATGCAAGAAAGTAACCTCCAATGGCTACCAAACCCTGCAAAGGGGTATATAGGACCTGTGGGTACCCTGTAGTACCTGCACCTGTACTTCAGTATCAAAGGGTGTACCTGTATCCACCTGTAAATACCCTGTGGGTAACCTGAAAATGCCCTGTTTTACCCTGTTTTACTCCAGTAGGTACTTGAGTCGTTGGAAAGTCTTCAATCTTCAATTCTCCACTCGCTGTACCTGTGTGAGGGATAAAACGGCAGGACGGGCTCCCTACACGGGCTCCGAATCACCGGGAGGTGGGCAAAGTTCCCCCCGGGTCGGTTGGTTGCACCCCTTCGGGATCTTTGATAGTGAGGGAGGGTCACCTCTCTTTTGTCCCACTATCTCCCCCGGCATCCACCTTTTTCCTCGGTGGGAATATCAACATGGCAGAGGCTAGTGTGCTAAGCAATCAGCATGATATGCAATTCCAAAAATATTCATTCAGCCTTTCATGAGATGCAATTGATTGAGATAAAAGAACTTGAGATGGGAGAAGGGTTTTACCTATGCAATTCAGTGACTCACTGATTGCTAGTACTTACCCTTTTACAATTTTCCAATTTAGGCAAAAGAGAATCAATCAATCAATTGGATTAGAGTAAACAAAGGAATCAATCAATGTATTCAGTCCATAAGATTCAAATGTTATGCTGAAATCTCAGATTGAGGCCTTTCATTCACTGATTGAAGCTAATATGCATTAGGCAAGCATTGCATTCATGAATAGATGAATTCAAGCAAAGGTTGGCTGAGAATTTGATGAAAATGTTCAATTCTTTAATCTCTCAGTCAAATGGCTTAAGCTCAACAATTGGATTAATGAGAGAGATTAAAAATTGAAGAGAAATACATTGACATGGCTGAAAATAACTTGCCAAATGCTTGATAGGGCTCCCGGTTGTCCAATGTTAGCAAAATAATCCATGAAGCTTGCTTATCTGATGGTTGGGACCAATCTTGAAGCTTCAAATGCTTGAAATTGAAGCATTAAACCCGTTTCCCCCAAATTTTTGCTCCATAGAAGCTCTTGATCTTCAATCTTAAGCCATCCCATGCTTAATCCTTGCAATTTGTTGAAGAATCCTTGCTGAAATGATTCCACGGGCCAAAAGGATGAAGAATCTTCAAGAAATTGTCAAGAAATGGAAGCTTGGGCTGAAGCTTTCATGGCTGCCCATGGACTGTTCACCTAGGGTTCAAGAGAGCTGAGAAATCTTTAAATGTGGCTGAGAATCTCAATGTGGCTGAAGATTTATGCCTGGAATGGATCAAGAAGAGTGCTAAGGCTGAGAGGAAGCAAGCTTGAAGCAGGGCAGGGCTGGAATCAGCCCGAAAATTGCGCCGCAATTTTCGGGGCTGTTTCTGGCCTGTATGCTGCCCAATCTTGAGCAATCTTATGCTCAATCTGAAGCTCCTGATGAATAGGTTCTATTCCAGGTGGTTTTTGGTCAAGAAGATCAGAGATGAGAGAGATATGGACAGATCTTGGGGCTGAACCTCCATGGAACCTGCAGGAATTTCCAGGAAAGGGGAAAGAGAAACCCCTCTTTTCAAAGTAACCACAGTTTGTTCACAAACTAAGCCCGGTTAACCATCCTTTACCCTAGTTACCTCCATTTTTGCATAAAATTTGATGACGTCCAGCCATTTAAGCCTTTACCCGCCATCTCTGACCTTGGATATCTCCAGATGTAGTCATTTGCTAACTGTAGTTGTCCTGCAGCACTCCACTAATCACTGTCTTGTACCATTTTTGTCTGAAATTGGTTTTGAAATAGGAAAATAGGAGTGAAAATGGAAGAAAATAATGGATCAAAGACTGAAGCTCTGATACCACTTGTCAGAGAGAGAACTAGGGAGAAAGAAAGAGGAGAGAGAAAGACTGCAGAGGAGAGAGAAAGAGAGTGACGAGGAGAGAGAAAGACTAGAATTGGAGAGAGAAAGACAGGAAAGATGAAGAAACCATGGAAGCTTGGAGCAAGAAGGGAGAGAAAGATTGTAAATGTATTGATTTGTCAAAAAGATGTGAAAAATTACAACTTCTCTCCTTATATACCAGTGTCAATGTGACATGGCATATTATTAGCATTCCAAGTATTCCCAGCTTCTTACACAACCCTCATAGCCTTGCAACTATGATCAATTGGTGATGACTAGAAGACCTCTCAAAACTCTAAAACATTGCATTGTATAGTCCATTCACCTAATTGCCTGCTCAACTCTAAGCTAGACTATCCAACATAAGGTATTTAGTACATCACATATAGGTAATACAGGCTCCTTCCTAGCTAATTGCTATGGCATCTAATCATTAGTTTACTAACCCAGTTAGGGATTGGCCTATCGGTTCTCATCTTATATCACAGATCAATACAATAACTCCACTATTTCTCACCACTTAATCCTTGTGAATCTTGTACCTAGTGAGCTTAGGTGAACCTCATACACTCAGTCAAATGAATACAATCGTTGTGCATCAGTGTGTTCAAAATGATTCTTGCATACATAAAGTGAATGAAAGGTTCACAAGTATTATTAATGTGGTAAAACAAGTGAACGTGTAGCAAATAATATTTTGATATTTTCTCATGTGTATGCTCTAGCAATATGCAGTGTTATGCTACCCTCAAGCAAAAAAATAACATATGAACACCCTATCCATGTTGTGCATCAAAATTTGATTAATTTCAATTATGTTTATTAGAATCTTAACCACTTGATACACTTACAATACAATGGATAGTAACCTGTGCTATGGAATCACAATATCTGAAGATAAAAATCCTTATTTTTGTAAGTTTTAAATTTTTATGAAATATCTTTGTGTTTTCTAAAAACTTTTATCATTTAATTTTTTTGCTATTAATTGGTATTTTTAAATTATTTTTACATTTTTAAATTTAGTTATTTATTTGATAATAAATTTGTAAAACAACAAAGAATAAGTTTGAGGTGTTAAAAATTAAGTTTAGACCTTCCTTTCTATCCTTATAAAATAGTTTTTTGATTCACTTTCATTTGCTATGAAGATTAATGTACTTGTAATTGCTTAGGCATCGTCGTACTATGTATGAGGTGCCATGTGGAATTCCAAGGCCATTGGTGCCTGAGATAGCTCCTAACATGCTTGGAAAGTCCTCCATAGAGACTAGCAAGATACCACAAACATTCTTTTCCATACCACTCTCACCTCTTCCACTCTCACTCCCATCCCCCTTTCCTCTCATAGAAACATGCTTTGTGTGTGTAGGAAGGGAGGATACAAAAATACTAGAATGGGGAGGAGAGAGAGACTAAAAAACTAGCATTTTTAGTTCTTCAATTCATTGTCCAAGAGTGGTATCATTGTATGGAGAACAGAGAGTAGGATCCAAGTATGTGATCAATAGTGCCAAAAGATGAAGATCGAGGAGGAGGAGATGATCAAATCAAGCACCATAATTTCATTTCTTGCTTTTGTGCACCTTTTTTCTTCTCCTGCTCCTCTTCAAAATGACTAGGTACATTAAAAATTTTCACCCCTTTGAAGCTAGTCTAAGTGCCCTTCAAATTGGGCATGCCCACTTAATTTTGTGGCCTTTTTTGGCCTCCTTAGTTGCCCACTTCACATTCCCACATAGATGAAGGTCTTTTGACATGGGATTCATCCCAAATGCATGGAAATGATGAACAACAGATGTTTGGGACCTTCTTCACTCCTTGTAGACTTGACTTGATGCTTCGCTATACATGTGGCTTTGAAATGACCCACATTCCGTTCCTTGAACACTTTGCACAAATGGTCACTTTGAAGCTCTAAATCTTCATTTTCAACTAAAGAAGCCTTGCGGATCTACCAAAAATGTTTGAAAAATATCACAAAATATGTCTTAAAATCCACCTCTCATTGGTGACCATAAAATAGGGTGGCCTATCTTAGCAAATCCACGAACCAAACCTATCAACACAACAGAAAACATGAAAGCAGACTCAATAGGCAAAGAGACAACTAAAGAACAAAGAAAATATAAAACATTCAACCCCACAAACCCATGGATTCGATGGCCAAGACTAGAACCAAGAAGTGAGGGACCGACAAGGGAATAATACTCAATAACTATTCTTGCAATCAAATACTCAAAATGTGATCTAAATGACATCCTAGTCTAGTCTAGTAGCCACCTAGGGGAAACCAACCCACCCTTACATAAGGCTCATGAGCACTAGTAAGAGGTATGCGCTGACTCCCTATCACTTTTTAGGACTCTTTAATGATAAAAAATACATACTAGGCCCATCATGCCTTCATAAATTTTCTTTAAATCCATCATATATATATATCCTATTCTTAGTGGGGATGACTCGTCGGCCATTTCATTGATTATAGCATCCCAAGGAGATCAAGGCACATTGGGACCTTGGGCTTGAATCAAACTCAAGAAATTACCAGACCCTCGCAAGGCAACGCACAAGTTTGATTTTTTTTCCTTTTTTTCCCCTTTTAGGAAAATTGAAAAACCGACATTCTTAGTTCTTTGATTCATTATGCGAGAGTGGTATTATTGTGTAGAGGACAAAGAGTAGGCTCTGAATATGTGATCAAAAGTGCCAGATGGTGAAGATTGGGGAGGAGGAGATGATCAAATCAAGCACCATAATTTTGTTTTTTTCTTTTGTGCATCTTTTTTCTCCTTCTTCCCCTTTTCAAAATGACTAGTTACATTAAAAATTTGCATCCTTTGAAGCCATCCCAAGTGCACCTTCTTCAAATTGGGCATGCACAATTAATTTTAAGGCCTTTTTTAGCCTCTTTCACTATCCACTTTGTGTTCCCACATACATTAAGGTCTTTTGATATGGAATGGAGCCCAAAACACATGAAAATGATGAGAAAAAGATGGATCAATGTTCTTTCCTTGTAGACTTGACTTGATGCTCTACTATATCTTTGATTTTAAAATGACATGCATCTTGTGCCTTGAACACTTTGCACAAGTAGCCATTTTGAAGCTTTTAGTATTAACTTTTTACTAAAAAAACCTTGCTAATGTGTCAAAAATGCTTTAAAAAGTATGTCATAAAATCCACCTCTCAATGTTGCTACTAAGGGCATACTCATTTTTGGTGTTAGGCTTGAAGATAGCTTTCATGTCAGGGTTGGGGAGTAGAGAAGGGATATTTGATATGCCATCATGGGGAGGTATAGCTACTCTTGCACATGTTGGAGGGTGAGATTGTGCCACTTTGACCTATGAGTTGTGATGCAAATGTTGGAGGATGAATTCAGCCTTGGGGTGGATAGGGGTTCTCTCCTAGGGCAAGGCGAGGAAAGTGTCGAGGTGCAGCCAAGGTCTCACAGCCTCCTTGCGCTTAGAGAGCATTGGTGTACCCTATTGAGGTGAAGGTGAGAGGTAAACATGGTTGATAGTGGTGCAGAGCTATTAATAAAGAAGAAAAGATAGGAAAAAAAGTGTAGTGAGAGTTTGAAATGGTGGTGATAAGAATAGAAGACACAATAGAATGAAAGGTTAT
This sequence comes from Lygodium microphyllum, assembly GCF_053477565.2. NCBI lineage: Eukaryota > Viridiplantae > Streptophyta > Polypodiopsida > Schizaeales > Lygodiaceae > Lygodium > Lygodium microphyllum. The sequence continues at coordinate 11,167,447 of NC_141146.1, read as the reverse complement.
AAGAAAGTTGGTTTTAGAGGGGAATTGATGCATGGAGGTTTAGGTGTTTGAACGTGGCCAATGCATGTTGCCACATCTAGCAATTGTGACCATGGGAAAGCATAAGTCTTGTACACTCCTTAATACATTGTACCACCATCAATGAGAGCCCTAAGGCTAGAATATGATGAAAAATATTTAAGAGGGGCCATGTCACCATAAGTTGTGCTTTCAAGTTCAAATGCAATTTGGACTCCTATAATCGTTAGAGTCTCGGGATCGAACTGGGAGTAATCAAAATGGAGTGTGGAAGGGGTTGCTACCAGGTCTTGAGGATACTTTAGAATGAGTGAAAAAGGGCGCACCAATCCATCTGCATAGTAGTGCCATAATCAAAATCCATTGATTGGTAAAAGGGATTATATGAAGCTACATGAAAGATAAAAAAAGGACCACTCCATCATATTTTCAGTTTGTTACATGAAAAATCCAAAAGGGACCACTCCATCATATTTTAAGTTTGTTGGGAAGCTTGCCAATCTGAGTCTTGAAGACTAGGACCATTTGTCCTCACTCAAAGAGTCGCTTCTTGGAGAGGCAATCTGCTTGGTCTTTCTATAGAAAGTTGACTTCTAACAATAGGCAAAAGCTCCAAATCCATTCTTCATCCAACTCTACTAGTCTCTCAATCCAGAATGGAAGGGGATCCTATGAAAGGAGGTGATATTCCATAGCAATTCAAATATTGGAAACAATAAATTCTAGAGGTGTGATTGACTTGATGCCAAAAGCAAGCTTGTAAGTAGTAAATCCTATTGCCACCTTGAAGGAGTGCGGTAAGCCCATCATGCTGTTGGGAGCTTTGGATCCCAATCTTTTATATGCTACTCCACTAGCTTGGTATGGATTTTGTATAGGGTCTTATTGGTCAATTCGATCGGGCCATTTACTTACGGGTAGTATGGAGAGGATTTCTTATGAATGACTATAAAGAAGGTAGTCATATGTATAATGATTTTATTGATAAAATATCTATTGTGACTAGTTACCAATTCCATTAGGCAACCATAGTGGCTAAATATATACTTGAAAAAACACTTAACCACTTTCTGAGATGAATTGTTTGGGAGTGCCCAAGATTCTACCCACTTATTGTAAATAATCCATTATAGTAAGGATATATCTATTCTTGGTATAAGATGCCATTAGCTTGATGGGACCAATAATATCCAATCCCCATTTTTGAAAGGGTTTCAACATCAAGTTTGGATGAAGTGGTAACCAATCCTAGGGAAGGGGTTGGCCGAGTCCCTAGAAAGAATCACACTACTGCACAAACTTACAAACATCACCATGCATGGTAGACCACCATAATCTTGATTGCTAGATTTTCTTAATAGTGACGTCAGCTGCAAAGTGACCCCTTGCAATTCCTTGATGAGCTTCTTCCAACACATAATCTCTCTATGGAGAGAATCACACACTACAACACTCTCGATAGGGTTTAATGGTAAAGCTGACCTAGAAATTTTCAAAACGTTGACTACAAAGTGCTAGTCATTTGCTCTAGTTCATTGAAATGTGGTTTGGGAGTTGCCTTGAGTCTTGTCCTGATTCTAGGAAGATCATCATTTCCTCATACCAAGTCTAGGGGGCTAGGTGGATTAGGTTCTAGACTATCACCTGCTGCAAAAAAAAAGTTGAGTGTTTGGGAAATCATTGTCAACTCTTGAAGGAGCTTCTCTGAAATCTAGTTAAGAGAGGAAATATGTAATGCCATGTTGAGATTCTAGTCTTTTTACCATGTTAAAGTCAAACTCCTAGAGCAAAAATATCCATCTAGTCCAGTGTCTTGTGACATTTTGGTGTTCGACCAATAGATTAGGGAAAAATGATCGACATAAAAAACAAATGAATGACCCAATAAATAATGCCAAAACTTGTTAGCTAAATAAATATGGGTCCAAACCATCCATTAGAATTGTGTTGCATGATCACACTGTAGCTAGCTACCTCATCTAAGATGTTGTTAAGGTATGTAATGGGAAATTGGTCTAGGATAGTGGCAATATTCAATTTCATGTAATCCACACAGATCCATAATTTCTTGTTTTTATCTGGGACAATGAAAATTGGGAGAACCCATTTTGCTTGATCTACTAGAGTAGTAAATTCAGCTCAAAGGAGTCGATCTAGCCCCTCTTTGACCAAATTTTTCATGTACGAATTCATGCAATATCTCCACATGTAGACCAAAACACCAATTGATTCAATGAAATTTGGTGTTAACAAAACACAGGGTCCAAATCTTTCATTTCTAATAAATCCCATGCAAATATATCCTAAAATTCTATCAGGAGGGAAATTAGCTGCTCTCAAAACTCAGGCTATTGATGAACATTGATCCTCATTGGATTAGTCTCTTTAGGACTAAAATAAGCTATGCCAAGTACATCCTCCATGACCCTAGTCATCTTTTTCATTTATGCTTCAAACTCCCTTTCATGTATCAATACTTCTACTATATCCAAATGCTATAGCTTGAGCCACTTTTGCTTCAAAGTTTGAAATCATGATTTTTGTATCCTTGGAAATCTGATTCTGTGTTGGTACTAGGTTCAGGGTAGGATAAAGTGGGGAACACAAATCTAAGTATTGCTGATTTGCATTACATCCACAAGATAGAAGGGTTCCAAATGTGCATTTACTGTTAGGAAAATAGCTTCCTCCATCATCATCCAAGCCATCCATTATGTTGATTGTCTCAGATATTATCACCATCTACAAGCTGATGATGGAGGTGAGATTCTATTTAAAAAGATCCTAATTTTGCTTTGATCTCAGCAAATTATTAGTTGATCACAATCCTAGTTATGATTGACCTAGGCTTGTTACCCAACCAAGGCTGTCCAAGCAAGAGGCAATAATCCTCACCTACATACTCCATATTTAGCACCATTAAAGAAAGAAAAAATGGAACACTTACTACTTACATCAAGACTGAATGGATAATTCTAAGAGGCTGCACTCCTTGTTGATTTTCTATGTGGACCAAAAAGGAGACTGGTTCCCAATTCATCAGCCCAAAATCCTGACAAGGGGCCATTGTGATAATGTTGACTTTGAAAATAGATAAGAGGGGAGAGAGATAAAGAAACCAAGAGAGCACACACAAAAGAAATGGAGACTTGAGCATATAGAGTGATAGGGCTAAAATATTCTTCTTTTTTCACTCAAGAGAACTAAGCCTCCAACATGGTAAAAGACCAATATGAAAGCACCACAATGTATCTACACATAGTCACTAAGTGTGAACCCACTAAGGAAAGAAAAGGTGGCACAATGAATGTGCCATAACCAAGGGTGGACTATGTGGGTGTAGTTTAGCTATAGAATCCTTAATATATCCTCATGTCGATCACCTAATATGCCAATGTGTGCAGTGGATGCTAGCTCATGTAGAGTTTGATATCTCAACACTCCCCCTTGATCTCAACATGATCTCGTGAACTTCAAGCATAGTCTTGAAGCATTAAAGATTCTTAGCTCTCAAGGCCTTGGTGAAAATGCTAGAAACTCAATCCTTTGTGTTGATATAAACAAAGTCAATATCACCTACCAGAATCTGCTTCCAAATGAAATGATAATAGACCTTTATGTGTTTAGTCTGTGCATGTTACACTGGCTTTCTAGCCAATTGAATACTACTAATGTTATCATAGTAGATGATAATGTTTTTGTCCACTTGCATCTCCAAATTACTAAGTATCTTGTGTAGGCAAGCTACCTCACATGCTACAATTGCAGCACCTCTATACTCTACCTTTGTACTAGACAAGGCAGCTATCAACTATTTCTTGCTACTCTAAGTAATAGCATCATTGTCAAAGTAAAACATAGTAGCATTAGTAGGCCTCATATTTGAAATACTACCAACCCAATCTGCATATGTATAACCATACAAGTCTAATGGTATGCCTATACTATAGAATAAGGTATAATCCAATGTAGACTTGACATAGCACAATGTGTTCCAAACTACATCCAAATGTGGCTTCTCTGGAAGCTGCATAAATTGACTCTCCAAACCAATTGTGTAGTCTATATTTGGACTAGTGATCATTAAATAGATAAGGCATCCCACAATCTTCTAATACATAGTAACATCCTTAATCAAGTCACCCTCATTTTCACTAACCTTAGCATTAAGATCCAAAGCATATAAATAGACTTTCAATCAGCCATATCGTACTTCTTCAACATAACCAATGCATACTATATCTATGATAACCATATACCCTCTAGGGTCCTAATTATCTCTATGCTGAGAAAATAGTGCAGCTCTCCCAAATCCTTCATATAAAATTCAATCATGAGAAGACCTTTCGCATGGTCAATATTTGTCTCACTATTACCTATAGTTATTAAATCATCCATATATATAGTAATGACCATAATACTTGCATCACTCTCACATACATAGAGTGATGATCAAGTTGTGCTTTGCGATTTACAATGCTGATAAGGTATTCTACAATCTGTCATGCCATGCTCTGGGTGATTTCTTTAGCCTATAAAATGCCCTACAAAGCTTACATACATAATCTAGGTTATTCCCATCCACATAACTAGGTGGCTACTCCACATAAACTTCCTCTTGCAACCCCCCTACAAAAAAGTATTCTTAACATCTATTTGATGCATGACCCAACCCTACGATGTAGTCATTGCTATGATAGCCCTTATAGTGGCCATTTTATCCTCATAATCAATACCATGAGTCTAGCATATCCTTTGGAAATGATATCTTATAGTGCTCAATGAATCCATCTTTAATCTTGTAAATCCATTTGCAGCCATATAGCTTTCTTACCATCGGATAAAGACACCAACTCTCACATTTCATTATCCTTAAGTGCATCCATCTTTTCATCCATAGCATGATCCCAATACTCATTATCCCCACTGCATTGTCAAAACAAGTGGGTTCCACATCTGCATAACCTTAGCCATGTATGCATAGAGATGAGCTACATAGCTATCATGTGTCAATCGCTACATTGGCTTTCTTACTCTACTTGACTTGCATGGACCTAGATCACTACTAGCTTCTTTAGCATCCTCTTATGCCTTCTGTGCACTAAGTACTTTAATAGCAAGAATCCCAAACTCATCATCCAAGCTTTGTTCAGAGAGGCATCTAAGTCAACATCAACATGAGAGATCCCTGATGATACATCTATCATAATAGGTAGTCCCCAACTTTCTCTTTACCTTTTCTTGATATTTGTAATGGACTTGGAGTAACCTATGACCTCAATATAATAGTCCAAGGTCTATCAATAGAACCATGAGTAGGAGACTCTTATGGTCCACTCAAAATCTATGACTACTATTAACTTGTTTTTTGCATAGCCACACTCTCATGCTCATTATCCCCAACTACATTTTGCACATTACTATACCAACTACTCATTTTATAAAAAACAACATGCTTGCTAACTCTCAGTTCGCGTACAATAAGGTTTTAACATATATATCTCTTTTTCTCAAGAGAATATCCCATAAATACACATTTTTCTACTTTGGGATCCAATTTACTATGCAACTCATTAGGAATATGCGCATAAGCAATATATCCAAAAACTTTCATATGGGACATGTATACATTTAATCATGCCCAAATGTATAAGATTGAATCCATTTACATTGCCAAACATTTCATGATGGTTTAGTATGACCAAATAAGCACTTAATAGTTGTAAGAGTGCTTGATCTTCCCATGTCACAACTAGGTTCAAATTCAAGGTTGTTCATTCTATCAAGATATGGCTGATGTAGAGGCTACTTATGCTGTGACTAATGCTAGGCATTATGATGCTAAACTAGCTCCAAAACATAAGCTATATACCACACCAATTCAAGGGCTTAATGCTTATCTTGCTTGCTTGGTGTTGCTCCCTCTTCTTCACTCAAAAACAAAGTACAAACTACTGAGCTTAATGCTTATCCAACTAAGCTCTAATATTTGCAAATAACCCTCTTCACAAGCCTCAATAGGCTCTGACCAAATTCAAGCTTGGAAAAACTCTAATACATACTAGACAACATATCAGCTATGGCTTCCACTGTCCTTTTGCAGGGATTCACTTTCTATCTCTTGCGATGCCAATGTCAAGCTCCCAGGCTCTTAGGGTCTCATGGCTTTGATACCATGTTTGAGACTCAAAGAGGGAGAGAGAGGTAGTAATGGTGCAAGCTCAAAGAGCAAAGTACTATTTGCCTCCTTCATCCTCATTATTCATTTATTCTCTTACTCTTACACACTTCACTACAATGGTATAAAAAAGGTCTAACTCCTAACCACAATGCCTAACCATAGTTAGGTCTTCACTCACTTATTGAAGCACACATGACTGATAGCTAATTTACAATTGTTCAGAATTGGTCAACTTGATTCTTCACAGTGCTTCACGATCTTATCGGCTTGGAGTTCACCTTCTATCAATCTCACCTTGGTGTCTCTCCTGCATCTTCATCAACAACTTCCTTTTTCCTCAACCATGCTACTTCTTTCCATCTTCAAAAAGTTCAAGATTCATTGCTTCTTTAGCCATCCTCAATAGGAGAACCTATGGACTAGTCTTTGAACTATATATTAGCCTATATATGCATATGCACTCACTAAATATTTGCGGCATAACCTATTCATAGTTTTGGGCAATCAAGTGTAGAAAAACATTACAAGCTTGTTGACCCATCCCCCAAACCAACAGTATTTAATGTTTAGCACATAAATTAAAGAGTAGCACTCTCTCCTAGGGAGTGAGTGTACTCGCGAGGTTTTCCTTTGTAGGTAAAAATATTTGTGGAGACTCATGATCACTCGCTTCTACGTCCATGATCAAATCTCCTATATTTTGCAATATTCTCTTCTTTTTTGGTGGGATTTCAAGTTATTTCCCCTATCTGAACCATTGTTCAAGTATCTCTTCACCCACAACAACTATTGAAGATGTGTTAACAACCATATTGTTCTTATTGCCATCTACATAATACCAACAATATCACCTATACTGCATGCAACATGAATATCATCATCACCATCTAGCATAATATCATCATCATCATCTAGCATTCTTGATCGGCCGCATGTATTACTCCTCCATTAGGACCATTCCATCTTTAGAGCTATTTTAATGACTATTCCTAGCATTCCATGTCTACTTTGATGTGACTGCCATGGGACTAGCCCTTGTCTCAAAGAGGAATAATGTTAATAGTATTTTGTGAAGCCTAAAGTCAAAGAAGATCAAATCTAAGAGAAAGCTAAAGTGTCAGATTTATTTGATGGTGGATTATTATTTTTGGAGTGCTTCAATGATTTTTTAAATACTTTTAGTATCTATGTACTTCATAGTTGTAATATCTATGTACTTCATGGATACACTATGTTCATGGATGTATTATTTTGTGAGAGCTTGAGCACATTGTATCTATCTCCCGCATTGTTTTTCTAGCAGCTACAACTCTTGCATAGATTGCACACATGTATTTGTCATTATATTAGTGTAGACATGGTCTAATTAGGTTAAGAATCATGTATGCTTCAAGGAGGTACTAGCCTACATTCCAAAAAGGAGGTAGGATGCCCAAAGGAGGGTGCAAATCCTAATTCGTAGTGGTTGAAATCCTAAAATGCAAAAGAAGCAAAAATCCTAATTCATAGTGGTTGAAATCCTAAAACTCAAAAGAAGCACAATGTAAACCCCAAAATGCAAAATGATGCAAATCCTAAAAACATAAAGGGGGTGCCATCCTAGAGAAGTAACCTAACCCTAACCCTAATTTGTGTCCATATAAGGATGGGAGGTCTTAGTTGTATTTACCCTTTTAGTACATCCATGTTGTGAAAGCTCTATCAGTGTAACTATTGAAGCTTTCTATCATCTTATTTTATTCTATCATCTTCCTTCCATTGTTGAGAGTGAGCGAGAGAGAAAGTGAGAGGTTTATTGAGCAAGGGATTGAGGGAAAGTGAAGCTCTACATCTTCTTTAGTTTCTTCTTCATCTTCCCATTCATGATAAGATGATTGATTTTAGAATTGTGTATGAGGTTCTGAGATTGCAAGAGAGTGTGGGATCTTGCAAGTTGAAGCTCTTCTCCATCTTCTTTGCCCCATTCCTCTTCTTCTTCTTCTTTCCTCATTGTTGTTATGCTTGATAGTAGATGTAAAGGGGCAATAGTATAGGAGCATATTGTTTGGGTTATAGAACCATCTTCAAGCCTTCAATATTTTAGCCTACAACATGGAAAGGTAGGATAGGTGAGTTCACTATTCCCCGAAGCTAGTCTTGTGGTCTTGCTTTCTTGGAATACAGAGAAGGATGTATGGTTAGTTAGAGTGGAGTATTAAGAGGAAAGGTAAGATATTTCCACCAAAGTGAGTTGCAACTTCTAAAAGAATAGATGTCTCATTCAATATTCCACTTATTGTGTGTTTGGGACATTGGATGAACTTCTAGTCTTTTAGAAGTTGCAACTTTCTTTGCCAACGAATTTGTCACCTTATCTTCTTGATACTCCACTTTAAGGAACCATGCATCATTCTCTAAATCAAGAAAGCAAGAATAGGAGACCAGCTTCAAGGTATAGTGAACTCACCAACTTATCTTCCCACATTGTAGTTCAAAAGCTTGAAGACTCGAAGATGGTTCCAAGATCCAAACAATATAATCCAATGCTCTTATTTCTTTTCATCCACTACAAAGTGAATCAACAATGAGAGAAGAAGATAGAAAAGAAAGAGAAGAGCTTTACCTCACCAGATCCCTTAATCTCTCACAATCTCACATACAGCTTCAAACTCAAACCTCTTATCATGGATGGGAATAAGAAGAAGAAAAGAAAGAAAAAGATTTAGATCTTCACCTCCCCTTAGTTCCTTGATCAATACACCTCTCAGTCTCTCTCTTCCTCACTCTCAAATTGAAGCAATATGATAGAATAGAAGAAGTGAATAGAAAGCTTTAATAGTTGTACTAATTTAATAGTTGTACTAATAGAGCTTCCACAACAAGGATGTATCAAAAGGGTCAATACAACTAAGACTTCCCACCCTTATATAGACCAAAATTAGGATTAAGATTAGGTCACTTCTACAGGTGGTGCCCCATTTACATTTTAGGATTTGTATCCCTTTTGCATTTTAGGATTTGCATCCTCTTTTGGATGTCCTACCTATTTTGTGGGCTCTAGGTTGATCTTTTCATGAAGCATGCTTGCTTATCTAATTGGACTTAGCCTATGTTGTTTTATTACAAATCCTTGTTCACAATTAATACAACAATTCTGCTTGTGATAAGTACAATTGTGAGGAATGATATAATGTGCACAAGAGTGAGCTTGGGCTCTCACAAGATAGTACATCCATAATAATCATGTGTCCATAAAGTATAAAAATAATATGAGCACCTAAAAAGAAGATGTTGAAGCTTAAAAAAAAATATAATAATTCTAGCACTTGCACTTTCACTTTGGCAATAATTCTCACTTGTCTTCTTAACACTTTGCTCAAACTAATCATGCATCCTTCTCTTCAACCTAGAAAAGGAATAATACAAGACTAGCTTTGAGGTTCAATGAACTCATCAACTTATGAGAGCAGACTTTATGATGGAGAAAGAGCCCAAAATGTGGCAAATTTTGTCTATTTAAGACAGAAATTAAAGGTTGAAGGAAGAAGTGATGCGGATCTGACAATTTTAAGCAATGGTGAAGGATGGGAATTTAGATTACTTTGAAAGACAGACTTTGCAGTGGTTGCGGATTTTTCATAGAATTTCTCAGGTTTTGGAATGAAGCAAAACAAGTTCCAACAAGTTCGAGGCTTCAAGATAGATAGGTAGAATTTTTTGAACTACAAATCGAGCATCAGACGTACAAGAAGCCAAAGACTCCATAGGTGGAGGGTCATATTAACTTGGAGAATTAAAGGGGCATGACCCTTGGGGGCCTTGGGCCTAAAAAATTTGACAAATTAGGGGGGAGGGGGCATTTTTTGTGAGCGCGAGTAGAGAAATGGAGGCACCATCATTTCCTGATGAGGAGAAGGGGTAATGGGCCTACAAACACTCACTTGATTTGATGATAACCACATATTGCAGGATTTTTTTGCCTGCCAACACTCTTTTTTGATCAGAAAATGGTAGCTTGAAGAGAAAGAACCAAAATCAATCTTTTTCTCTCCTCCCCCCTCTCCTCTTGAAGATGGTTCATGCACAAATGAATGATTGTCCGACTTGAACCAGATTGTTATGGAATAATGTTCACATTAAGGAGTGATGACAAGTGCTATTGGAGATCAATGGCCAATTTAGTGCCTGCCAAAAATTTAATTTTTGAAACCTGAAACTCAAAAAATGGCGGCAAGCCTCTTTTTAATGAAAATTTAAATCTTTTTTGACATTTTATGATACAAATCTTGTTCATATATGTGATGAAAATTTGTTCCAAGCTCGATTGTGAAGCGTTTGAGGGTTGTGTGTCATAAAATTTAGAACATGTGTTCAAAATCATGAGTTATTAATTTTTGAAAATCCAAAAAGTGTGTGTTTAAAGAAAAAACGATTTTTTTTTAAAATTTCAGGGAATCAAATCTTGTTCATGTGGGATAAAATTAAATGTGAAGATGAATTAGAGTATCAATTAATGTGTTGTCTCAAAAAAAATAAAAATAAAAAAAAAGATAAATCAAGGACAAAAAAAAGAAAAAAATAGATTTTATCCATGGAAAATTTATAAAAAAAATTATGAATATATCAGTGAATGTATGGTGGGGCTAGGGTATGAGGTTTAGCCTCAACTTATCCCCATTTTGTATATTATAGTATATATTTATTGCTTTTCACATAAGAAAAACATATAAAAATACTCTTTACATCTACCACCGCAAGCAAAACTTTAAACGATAGGGAGAAGGGGCTGTGGGAAGTTGAATATAATTGAAATGTTGATTTTATGCATATCTTAACATATAGGATTCGTTTGATTTAAGTCTAAGAAGAGCAGTAGCATGGATTATTTCAATGCTGCCTTAGTAACAATGATGAAATGCATTAGAGTGAAATCATGAAAATAATTGTTTGTGCACATCCACACTAATTGATTTATAAGTTTACTTGTTTGTGCACTTTATGGAATTCATTGTACATCCACATTTTTGTACATGGTATCAAGAGTATTATCTCCCAGATGCATAGCACTTGATTTTGGACAATTGACCCATGTTGAGTGTGAGGTTCCCTAAGTCGTAGGTTTAGTGGTATTAATTTCTTTGGGGGACTAATGTGGTAAGGATTGAATTATCTCCTAGAAGGTTTCATTAAAAGAGAGGACTATGTTACATATGTGCTTTATGTTGAGACGATGCATCTTGGGGCTAATCCTTGGGGTGTGGGAGAGCCATAGTGGGGCCACAATGATAAGCTTGGGGGGGGGATGCTCCCTTTTTTTGTGTTACGAGGTGCTAGACATTGTTGTGGGTACTCCTTGTTATTGAGATTGGACTCATGAAGGGCATCACATTAGACTACAATCTAGAGATGGTATCTACAAATGTATTCTTTGGTTAAATCAATTCATAGTGTCTATACGCTCTTGACCATGAGACCGTTGGGTTGTTTAGGTGAGTTCAGGAGGCACAACTAGAGCCTTAGTATTGGACCAATTTCTGGTCTCAAAAACTTACCTTTCCATATTATACTCCAAATCTTGAAGGGATGAAGATAATTACATGACTTAAACAACACAGTTTGATGTTATTGCTCCTTTTCATCCACCACCACCAAAATAAGCACACCAATTATGAGGAAAGAAGAAGGAGAAAAAGTAGATGGGGACAAGCTTTACCTTGCTAGTCTCACAATCTCATGACATCACACACAACTCTAAACTCAATCCTCTTATCATGAAAGCAAATAAGAATAAAAAAAGACAAAGGAGATAATAGAGCATCACTTTCTCTCACTCCCTTGCTCTAGACGCGTCTCACTCTCACTCTCCCTCACTCTCAATAATAGAGACAAGATAATAGAATAGAATAAGTGAATGAAAAGCTTCAATATCAGCATTGATAGAGTTTTTGTAGCATAGATGTACTCTAAAAGGGTGAATACAATATCTTAGGAACAAAAGGCTACAAGAATCATTTGCTTTCCTATAGGGTGAGAACAACAGTTGCATTACAAACTAGCCTCTTTGTTCTTGAGAAATGTCAATCCTTCTACTTTTCTCTATTGTCCCCTCCTAATATTTTGAGAAACCAAGAGAGTTGAAAGTATCCCTTGCTTTCTTATCTTATAGTCACAAATAAGTATAATCCATCACTAAGAATACATTTTGATGTGATAATGAACTTTATGTGACTACTAATAAGTAACTTGGCAAAGCCGAATCTCCTAGACATGATGACATCACAATTGAATATTGGTTAGAGAATTAACTCATGAACAAATATCAAAGAGATGGCCCAACTCATGAAACAAAGTTAGTTAGGCTTGTACCCAAGTAGCAATGTTATGCTAGAGTAAATCATTGGAGTCCTATCACATGAATGACTTCATCTCACTTTGTTGTGGATTGGGCTAAGAGTATGTAGGTTGGTTCTTTATAGTTTCATTTTTTAGACGGCATTTGGAAGCTAACTAGAACTATCAAATCTCATCATAATGTGAAAACCAATAGTAGTATCATGAAAAACCTAAATTTTGCCGCACACTAAATTTACATGAATATTAAATCTATTAGGGGAACATCACTACTGGCTAAATCATGTAATCTTAACCTCATCTTGTCCATAAAACTAAGAGCTAAAACAATTCTTTGGGATGGAAAGCACCTTAATCATAATTGATTTTAGGATTTGAACATAGAAATGCTTTTGAATCACAACTTTAGAGTCTAAACTACCACTAATGAGTGACCACAAAAGTCCCACTCAAAATACATCATAAAACCTTCAATGTGCTTGTAATATTAGCAGTGACCCTAAAGGCCCTAGTGAATATGTTGGAATGCTTCAAAACCCTGAAAAGACTCAAGTCATAACCTTTGATATTCATCTCTAGGTGATGTTGAATCTTCCCAAAGCACAAAGAATCATCTAAATCAACCTTTGCTTATACAAAGCAAGCTTTGGACTTGTCCATCATTGCCTAAGACCAAAGTAGACTTTGCACAATGCCAAAATTGAGCAACGAGAAAAAATTTAGAAACTAAGGGTAAATCCCCTATTTTCACCTCACATTGACATTTGGTAGGTTCAACCAAGCTACAAGACAATGGACCATCAACATACACAAACTAGGTGCACTTTCACTTTCTCAACAACTCATATAAGTGACATGTAATCATTGTTATAGAGCATTTGGTAGTTTGAATAGATTTGGTAAAAAGGATTGTAGTGTGTAAAATTGCCCAAATGCTATTATTGAGGATTTTTTTGGAATGTTAATAATTATTAATTTAATTTTTCACATGTATAAATGAAGTAATCTTCTTGTCCAATCTATGGTGAAGCTTAGTGCAAAAATAGGATTTGGAACAATATGTTGAATTGATGTACAATGAGTGTAAAATGTATTTCCAATGTTAAAAAGCTACAAATTATCTCTACATTGACTACATTTTCCTTTTTGAGCACATGATTATCAAGTTCTAAGGATAAGTGGATTAAACAACAACCAAAAAAAATCTTTAAAGAATTCCAACTCCTTGCTATATTTTTGGAGCAATGTCAAACATTGGTAGAGATATCTTGGCCAGGGATGCAACCACTTCGTGCAACTTTCCTTATGGAAGGACCGGTTGATTGAGATAGGGTGGAGTTGATTGCAGCGAGTAGATTCCATGGGAGATTTAATGATGAAGCCAAAGCACGCTTCGGTATTTTGAATAGAGCTGAGGCTGATGTCTGCAACAACAAGCCACAAAAGCATACCTCTAATCATTCTATTTAAGCACTACTTTCAAGAAACAAGTTCCATATGGTTAACTCATGCCCTTCTACTAAAGTTAGAACTTTCTTAGTCACTCTCTTAAGCTCATATCTTCATGAAAACATGAAATTGTACTACAAAAAAATGGTACTCAAAGTAAGAAACATAATGGTTGTTGTTCTAAGATTGGTATATTACCAAGGTCCCAGGATCTTGACTGTTCAAAGCAGACAAGTAGTCAGCAACATGCTCACCAACATTGAGTTCAAAGTGCATCAAGCCTCGAGGAAACAATGTGACATCTCCTGGATATAGTATTGCTACATGGGCATGACCTAATCAAACAACATAGCCATTTTAGAAAAATAAGTAGTAAAAACCTAGTTGATGACCTCAATTTTCCAAAATAGATTAAAAATTTAAATAAATTCCCCCAATTTGAACTACAACAACATCATGAGTTTTTGCAAGGGGAATACAACATAACTAGCTAGGTGGGTTGGGAGGTAGGGGACGCTTGGCTTGGGTATCCAACACACCTACTAGGCATGCAATGCCTCATATAGAAGCTCATAATGTTTAACACTCTAGGGAAAAACAAGGAAAAATATCCCCTTTTTTCACATGGAGAAGTATTAAAACTTATTCTATAAGTAACAGAGCCATTAAAGAGGAAAATATCAATCACAAACCTTCCGCACTACCTCACTGACTCAAGTATAATAAGTCGTTGAAGAGTTCCAAGGACTAGTAAAGAAGGGCGACATAATGCAGCATGTATAGGGAGAGTGAATAAATGTAATTTACCTTGTGTGTCAACAAATCCGGCTTGAAGAGGGCCTCCTGATATGAGCATTAGAATCTCGCTTGCACGAGGGTGAGAATGGGCTAATGTACAGCCACAAGGTTCAATCTTCACTCTCACAAATGTGATGCCTTGAGACCTGCAAAAACCATGGTAATTATGACCAAGGTAAGCATATGTGCTAACAAGCAACTATGCTACATCTACATTCCAAGGTACTAGGATGAGAGAGAGAGAGAGAGAGAGAGAGAGAGAGAGAGAGAGAGAGAAGAAGAAGAAGAAGTGGTGGTGGTGGTGGTGTTTTCGCGTGTGGGGAAAGGGACTCTTTTTCCTTGATTTCCCTTGTAGTGTTCAACATCATGAACTTCTTCTTTGAGAGGCATTGTATACATAGCTAGGTGCAGTTGGGGGTAGGAATGGGGACTGGGAGCCCCTTCCCCCAAATGTAGTAGTAGTAATAGTAGTAGTAGTAGTGTTTCCACGTGTGGGGAAAGGGACTCTTTTCCCTTGATTTTCCTTGTAGTGTTCAACATCATGAACTTCTTCTATGAGAGACATTGTATACATAGCTAGGTGCAGTTGGGGGTAGAAATGAGGACTCGGAGCCCCTGCCCCCAAATGTAGTAGTAGTAGTAGTAGTAGTAGTAGTAGTAGTAGTAGTAGTAGTTTCTTCCTCATGCGGGGAAAGGGACTCTTTTCCCCCTTGATTTTCCTTGTAGTGTTCAACATCATGAACTTCTTCTTTGAGAGGCATTGCATACATAGCTAGGTGCAGTTGGGGGTAGAAATGGGGACTGGGAGCCCCTGCCCCCAAATGCACCTAGTGAGATATGCTGTCCCTCCCTCTTGGAAGCTCATGACGTCCAAATTCACAATGAATAATGGGAAGGAATAGCGAGAGAGAGAGAGAGAGATTTTTACGTGATGGCAGGGAAGTTATCAGTATTGAGAGCTGCGCGGGTGCCACCCGTGTCATGCAGGAGCTCGCCGTTCTTGAAGATGTCCCTTACGACGAAAGACTTGGCGGCGGGGGCAAAGTCGGATAAGGGATCGGGGTCCGACCCATCAACAAGTCCGATCGGAATCAATAAGCCAACGATCCACAACATGAACCCGCACTTATCCAGCAAGCTTCCACGTAACCCCATCCTCTCTCTCTCTCTCTCTCTCTCTCTCTCAAAACACCACCACTCTCAAGCAAGAGTAGGCACTCAGAGCCGCTACTAGAAGAAGAAGAAGAAGAGTAACCTGCACGCAAGTCACACACTTTAATTCCTTGCGTGTCTCGAGAGGCCACCTCCTCCTCCCCTCCCATCCTTCTTGTATATTACTCATTCCTCTCCCCTTCCCTCATCATTACAAACTCCACTTTAACCCCTCCAGCTAGTGCGCTACCCATCATTCCTTGCCTCCTTTTCTATCCTTAGTCTCTGGGCAGGTCTGACCCTCTTGCTCCCCCCCCCCCCCCCCCAACACCCACCTTAAGTCTTATCCGTCATCAATCATCAGCCATCATGCCACCCCCACATGGCCAAAGGCACTCATGAATAGCCTACTCCACCTCCAATCTCTAGGCGTGCCTATCTTTTCCCATTGGACAACACGTTCTCCTACAGAAAATTAGCATGGCAAAGCCTCTCATTCTAGATCTATGGTTGATTGCCAAGCTTATGTAACTAGAAGGAAGACTCGTTGGTGCTGATTGGCAAGCTTATGTAGAGAAAAGGTGAACCCAAGCACAGGATACAAAAGTTCCTTCTTTATTTCTCACACCTATCGATTCTTATGAAGACAATTGCATATCCCTTTCTTGAAAGCTACATGGAAGTAGTACCTTTGATTGGCTTTTCCTTTGATTTTTTGGAGGAAGGAGAGCATTACATTAGAAAAACACATTGCTCCAAAGGACAACTCTCTCTCTCTCTCTCTCTCTCTCTCTCTCTCTCTCTCTCTCTCTCTCAGAATACAATAATATGAAGAGCCATGAGCTTAATAGTTATAAAGTAATAATTTGGTCACATAACATCATTAAAGATCAATTGCTTACAGTATTTTGACTATATGAGCATAGTGCCTTGTAAAGGAAGAAAATAGTTCTCTTGTAAAAGTGAATATGTTGTTCCTCTTTTCCTTTTGTAGAGAATTTTTATCTTTATCCCTTTACTTGCAATTCAAGAATTTGTTTCTTAAGGGAAAGTACTATTAGGAGAGTTCAAGAAAACAATCTTATAGCACGTTCATTGGGAGTAATGTGTGAGTGTATAGCTTTATGTTAAAAATTGCAAATAAACAACTCGATTTCTTGTACTCCAACCCTTCAATTACAAGGAGAACTTTTTCTTGAGGTAAGATTGTTTAATAAAAAGAACAACATCATAAGATACTAAAGTAATTGCACATGAAACACTTTTACTTTGTTTTTTGTACTTCACCACAAAAGACTCTTAGTACTTCAAAACCTATGATGCATCTTTGAGGATAATGTTTAAGAGGTTTACATCCTGATGTTTGCTAATTTGCTAGCAAGCATGTGCCCCTTGAAGATAAGTAGTTCATAGTACACTATTGCAACGGCTCTTCCAGAATTTAAAGGAATCCTTATTTGAATTTGATGGATTGTCCTTGAAGCCCTTTTTGACTCTTTATCCTTCGATAAATAAAACAAAAATCACTATGTGAGAAAATCTAAGTGGATAGAGTACTTTTATAAATAAAATGTGGTGTTGATTCACTTCAACCAAAGTACAAGTAATGTGTGTTTAGCAAATTAAACATTTGCATATAATAAAAAGAGTTAGTATAGAATGCTTTATTGGCTCCATATCACAACATGTAAATGAAGGATTAACAAGATATGCATTGTGCACATGCATTTGTCAAGAAGGGATCCTTTAGGTCACAACTATATAATCACAAAAATAGGAAAAAGAAAAAATTGGAGTCCTTAAAGAGAGAAATGAAGTCTTTTTGGATTTTTGGACCTAGTCTTTTAAGATTGACATCCAAAAGGAGACTAGCCTATATCTCTATGCTTAGCAACCAAATTGCTTAGGCCAATTGCTTCATCAACAATTTTCTCGAAAAACATCTCTATGTTTAGCAACCAAATTATGAATTTTCATGAAGACTACCCTATGTCTAAGATTTCATAAGAGCATCAAAGCAACAAGCCTAAGTACATGCCGAAATGCACAAAAAATGAAAACCGTTCTACCATTGCAACCCAAAAGACTATGTCTCAATCATGGAGGTCTACCTTCTAAAGCAATTGTGGATTTTTCTTCCACATCATTCTTGAAAACTTGTAGGAACAAAAAATGTGAAAAGGATGTTCTTTAAGTTAGTTACAAATGGGACAAACATTAGGCACACAAGCCCACTCAAACAACATGTTCCTTGTATATTTTTCCATATAAGTACCTTCTACAGAAACACATTGAATTTGCTATTGAATTATTGTTAGAAATCAAAGAGATACGCGTGTGCTATCACTAAATCTACATGGAAAAAAGCTTGGAGAGAGGATAATGGATTGAAGATACAAAAAAGGAGGTTTAATTTAAAAAATAAGAAATGATGGCAAAAAAAAGATTTTTGCTACCATGCAATCATAGACAATGAAAACAATGGATGGGAGAGGGAGTAAACTCTCTCTCCACCCCATGATGGATGTGTGTGTGTGTGTGTGTGTGTGTTTCAAAGCTATGCAAAGGCTAAATTAAACTAGCTCTTGCACTTGTTGGACACTAGCAGAGTGTTGAGTACCAAGAGGCCAAGAGCTAGGGATGTGATAGTTCATATTTGTCAATTGGTAATGTGGATATGTCCACTTATATTTGGTGTTTTCTTATGTATCCTCTACTCAGTTGTATGCATGAGAGTGAGCATTATGATGAGAGAGGACTATTTGCTTTGATGTACTCTGATCATGGGTTATATACTTTGTTTAGTCTGTCATTTCTTATTCATATTCTAGGCCCAATGAGTTTTTGCTATGTTTATCCATCTTTGTGTCACGTTTGGATGTGATATGTACCAAGGTTCGGTGTTCATGTTTGTGCCCGATTACACTTGGTGACCACAATGATCATTCCTACAAGTGTGAGTTTGCATGTGTACATGCTCTCAAGGACCGTCGATGCTTCTAGTGACTCCTATGGTCGGGTGGGGTGGGTGGTGTCGCAACATGAGAGTGGCAACAATGGGAAACTACTCCAAAAGTTCCTTCCTTTCTCAATGATGATGAGCTCAAGGAGATCACATCTTTGCGGTCTCAACCAGCATGGTCTCACTCAATCCCTCCAACTCGTGGTGTACCTCAATCCCTGTATTGCCCAAAAAATCTATTAAAGCTTACCATTCAATTATTTGCTTTGTCCATTCTGGTTGTAGTGCTACCTATCCCACAACCTGGTGTTCCTGTTTACTGCTTGGATGGAAACTCAAGTAT